>NC_142254.1:21220446-21521443 GCF_052056855.1 Sturnus vulgaris
TGAAAGGGCCGGGCTGCCCCGGCTGGCAGTGGCTGTAATTCCTGGCAGGGTGTGACATGCCCATCCTCTCGAATTAGCGCGGGGCACGAGGAATTTGGCACGGTGCTAATTGCCATCAGAGGGAACAAGTGGCCTCAGTATGTGGGCACGTGGTGGGACAAAGGGAGCGCCCCGAGCCCCCCCAGCCCCACAGGGGCAGGTGCTGCCCGCCCGGGGCAGGCGTCAGGAACCCCCCTTGTCTCCGTGCTGGAGAGAAGGACTCGGCTTTAATTCACTGTGGGCTTTGTCAGATGCTCTTTCTTTGCCATACAGGAACTCAGCTGCTGCAGAATCAAGGCAGCTGCTGCTGGGAAAGCTCCCTGGCACACTGGGAAAGCTCCCTGCCATGCTGGGAAAGCTCCCTGCCATGCTGGGGAAGCTCCCTGCCATGCTGGGAAAGCTCCCTGCCATGCTGGGAAAGCTCCCTGCCATACTGGGAAGGCTCCCTGCCAGCTCCAGCCGGGCAGGAGGGATTCCTGTGTCATTCCAGAGTCCAGGAGAGGAGCTGGCAGGGCCAGGCAGAGGGACAGGCTTCCTTCCAGCACAGTACCCTTTCCAGCAAGCAGTCAGTCCTTTTGTGACAGGTTCTGAGCCATTTCTCTCCATCTGCCCCACCCAGGGGGAGCAGGGCCCTGAGCCAGTGACAGGCACATTCCTGGGCAGGGCAAGAGCAGCTTCAGCAGCCCCTGCCCTCCTGCATCCATCCCAGAACAACGAGAGGGATTTCGGCCCCTTTGCAGTTGGATTTGGAGGACGATGCTCCAAGGTGGGGGGTGTTTGCAGGGAGATTGCTCCCAGCCATGGCAAGGATTTCCTTCCTGCACCAGTCAGTCAGAGGGTGGAGTCAGGTATTCACCAGGATCTGGCCTGGTGGTAGCCAAAGGATGGTTGTCACATCTCCAGTGCCACCTCAGGGACTGGGGGAATGCAGGCTCCCAGCACCTGCCAAAGTGCAGAAATGGATCCCATTATATGGCCATCACAGGTGTGTGGGCACTCTGAGCTCCAGGTGGTTTGGCAGAACTCTTCTCTCTTACACTTGACTTTTCTGAAAAACTCTGCATGTTCCCCTCCTTACCTGTGTGTCACTTTGCTTTCTCCTCTTGTAAGGTATTCATGACTAAGCTGAAGCAGTGCAGGATTTCTGCTCCATCCCTTGCTAGTGTTCTGTTTGTGCCATTTCTTCCTGTCTTTTTATCAGGAATTCACAGGAAGATTAATCCCTCTTACTCCATGACAGTTTAGTTTCTTTAAGAACCTTTAGTGAGGGATGTTCTAGAAAAGCTTTGAGAAAATCAGATTCCACTGTATCAGCCCAAATCTCCTGTATTAGCAGGGCTGGTTCCTCATCAGATGACTCGGATCTGTGCATTTAAACTCTGCTCTTGTCTTTCAGGCTCAGCCCTAGACATGCGTTTATTCATTGCTGCTAATTCTGATCAGTCCCACAGTTTTCTACCCTTTTGCCTGTTCTGGAAATCAGACTTTGTGGTCTGTCATTCCCAGGGTCACCCCTAAGGCCTTTTGTAAAAATTTGTCACCTTCCAATCTCAGATGCAAAGGAAGAAAGTTCAGCAATTTCATATTTGGGCTCCTTGAGGAAGCCCTGTCGGCCTCTGGTGATTTGTTGCTCTGGCATATGAACCCTGCTGACCCCTGCCTAGTGAACGACAGGGCAAGGAATTAATTTAATTTTGCTGCTGTGCCCTTATCTTTCTTAATTCCCCCCTTTACTCCTTGCCCATCTATCAGCAGCTCTGGGTGACAGACAGGCTTCCTGCTTTTGTGTTGGAGGAGCTTTTATTAGCTCTACGAACTCTGATGATTGTTCTCCAGACCCTGTTTTGCCTTGCCTTATCATGGGTTTGCACTTAGTGTGCTGGGTTTATATCCTTTTCTATTTTTATTGTTTGGAAACAACTTCCATTTTCCTGAAAGTACCTTTTTTTTATTTCAGATAACTTCCCTTTTCCGCTGGTTTAAACCAAGCTTTGAATGTGTGGTGGTTTAGCCTTTCCCCTGGTGTGTCCCACAGTGTTCAGAGATTCCCAGGATGGTTTGGGTTGGAAGGGCCTGAACATTCACCACACCCCACCCCTGCCATGGCAGGGACACCTTCCACTGTCCCAGGGTGCTCCAAGCCCTGTCCAGCCTGGCCTGGGACATTGCCAGGGATCCAGGGGCAGCCACAGCTTCAGGTGTAGAGCACAGACAGGAGCAACAAACTGGGCAAAGCAAACAGTATCTCCTGAGGGTTCTGTCATTTCTAGTTATAAATTCCTAACAGCCACAGAGGTGTGACTGCAGCAAGAACCACCTCTGGAATAGGAAAGTTCTGTCCCAAAAACCTCCTGGCATCAGTTGCATGACACCTCCTGGTCAGCTGCCCAGCCAGGTGCCAAGCTGTGCCCCAAAGGAGAGTTTCCCTGGGAAAGAGAAGGCTGTCCATCAACCAGGCTGTTTGCCCTGGCTCTTCACTGGGTTTGTTTTCCTTACTGATGTCTCTGCTCCCCTGCTGGCTATGTGAGCAGCCAGACTGGGCTGCACTGGTTGGAGCAGGAGAGACCACAGAGCCCCTGGCTGTGCCCACAGAGCCCCTGGCTGTGCCCAGAGATCCCCTGGCTGTGCCCACAGAGCCCCTGGCTGTGCCCACAGTTCCCCTGGCTGTGCCCAGAGATCCCCTGGTTGTGCCCACAGATCCCTGGCTGTGCCCAGAGATCCCCTGGCTGTGCCCACAGAGCCCCTGGCTGTGCCCACAGTTCCCCTGGCTGTGCCCAGAGATCCCCTGGCTGTGCTGGTGGCTGAGTCAGTGTGTGGCACAGGTGACCATGGGGGTTTCTGTGGGCAGAGCCACCGAAATGTGAGTGATGGAGGCTGTTCCCTGTGAAGGCAGGAGCTGTGGGTTTGTAGGAGGCAAAGGATACCTGTCACAGGTGAGCCCCCAGTGACAGAGGAGATGGAATGGCTGGGAATGTTGACTGAGTTGGAACTAAACACGAAAAATATTAATAACTCCGTGCTGTACCCAAACTTCTGTTCCTTTTGGTGCCTTATTCCAAATCCTTCAAAGTATTTTATATACTTCCCCTTGTTTTATTTGCAGGCTTTGATCTGGAGAGGTTGTGCTGCCTTTTTCTGGTCTGAATAGGAACCATCTCCCCTGCCCCACTCGGATCCTGCGACATCTCCACGTTTCCAGTGAGGTAGGAAGACCTAATTTTCATAAGCCTTGCAGAAGTGATTTTTGTGTTGGTGGCCCTCCTGGGATAATGTAATGTAAATCACCTGGATTAGGAGAGCTGTGATTACATGTAACAGAGCTGTTCTCAGGCACAGCTGAGGGCTCTCTGTGCTCCCTGAGCTGCAGGGTTTGCTCACTCCTCTCCTCGTGGTGCTGTGGTTTTGTTTAATGCCACCTGCCTGAAGTGTTCCTGAGCACCTCACTCACTGCCCAGTAGTGTTGGCTCCTCTCACTTTCAGTGGAAATGTGGTTTTTGAACAAGGCCATCCATAGATGGTGTTTTTCCTGCATGTCTACAAAGCCTTGCCAGGCTGCAGCTCTGCCTGGGCTGGTGAAGAACCATCAGGGCTCTGTTACTTAATTATTTATGTTGACCTTAACTGTTAGTTTCTGTCATTAAAGAACAGGCCAAGTGATTAGTGCTCTCGGCCTAATCTTCTTAGCAGGAAAACTGTCCCTTGAAGGTCTGTCCTAATCAAACAGGCATAAAGAAGGACGAGGAAAGGATGAGACTCCTGATCTGGTTCACTTTCCATGGGAATTGGCAAAAGGGAATCAGATTTGGATGGTTTGTTACAATTCATAAATACAAATTTCCCAAAACAGTGGTAAAGATGTTCTGGCAGCAGAAAACACATCTTCCTGAGCATGGGACAAATATCCTTTCCTTCCTACCAGTATCCCCACCATGAGATTTGACACTGGAAAAATACCTGTGCTCCAAGTGTGGTAATCTCATAAAAATAATTTTGTGTGTAAGTGGACTTCAGTGAGTCACTGTGAAGTACCTGCTTTTAATATATTTGTATATACTCAGTCATTATAAGGTCATTCATAATCTCTGGGATACTTGGTATTACCAAACTAACCTTGTGTGATCCTGATAGCAATGGAAAGATTTATGACAGGTTTCAAAAAACACTCATCAGAGTTCTCTGTCTTGATAGAAAACTGAGAAATGTAAATTTGGAAATTTTTTTTCCATGTATTTGGTTCTTGGGGGGGGGGTTTATCCTTTAAAGAATGTTTCTTTCCTCTTTTCTTCCAACATTTTTTCTGAAGTATTTTGTTTACAACACGAGTGCACAGTTCAAGTTCTTGAGAATCATCAGACTTATAAATGTAATGGAAACCTTGGGAAATTATAGGCAAACTCTCATTTGCTTTGTGCTCTCAATATCGCAGAGCATCCTGAGGAAAGCAGCTGCTTTTTCCATTTAGTTAGGAAATGTTCCAAGCCTTGGTGTTCTTTGAGGGGGTGAATGGTGTTCTTCAGGTGCTATAAACTGAATTTGTGGAGGAATGGCAATGCTGAAATCCCAGCTTCCCTGGGGTTAGTGTTCTTGATTTTGAGGTGAGGATGAGAAGGGAAAACAATGGATGGAGCAGAGAAAGGACAGAAAAACACTGAGAAGGTGGGACAGGAGAGGTGGAAGGGAGCTGGCATGGGGACATTTGGAAAGATTTTGGAGAGACAACACGTGTGGTCAGCTGTGACTTTCTCACACTGTGATGTCTAGACTGATTTTGTTGTCTTGGAGATTGTAAGTTCTCTTTAAAAATGTGTAGCCCCTGCAAAAGAGCCCCGTTTGGGGAGCAGTCGTGTGCTGCTTCCATTGATGGCAGTGGTAGAAAAAGGAATTGTGCTGTGGGATTCCTGCCCTGCCTCAGAGCCTCATCAGACTGAGCGGGGTGATGGGGCTGGGAGAAGGTGACACAATTCCAAAATAAACCCTGGGACCAGGGTGGAAGAGAAGAGATGGGTGGTGAACACCCCAGGGAGGTTTCAGGTGATTGGTTTGGGCATCTCAGGTAATGAAAACTGCAGGTTCAGTTGTGTTGAAGACAAACACAGGTAATGAAAAGCAGGTGTGGGTGAGTATGGGAGGACCTCACACGAGTGCAAAGGAGACAAGGAGAAAAGCTCCAGAGGAGAATTACTCTTCTAATGTCCATGGGAAAATTGGCTTGCTTTAGCAGAAGTGTAACTTTTAAATTTGTATAGCTGGTACAAGCAGTTACAATCTTATTTTGCCCAAGGGCAGGATATTGTGAGCAGAGACCCCAGGCCTGAGCCAGCTGAGGGAGAAAAATCAGCAATTTTGGTTCTGTGTCAGTGGAACACACTCTGTTCACTTCCCTGTAAAAAGGAAATTCCTTCTCCATGCTAGTCAGAATGGTTCTTTTGGACCTGGAATAGACTTGGTCATTAAACTGAAGGCTTTGATTTCAACCTGGGGAGGAAAAGGCCCTTGTTCATATTCTGGTACCGTTTCATAGATTTAATTGTGGGGTATTATTATAATTACCTGTTTAGTGGCTAATTGCTCTTCCATAAGTGCAGAGGAAGGGGAGAACAAGGCCCAAGGCTGTATTTCAGGGTACAAGAGGGTATATATATATATATTTGTTACAGTATTTTAATGCATATCTTGATCTCCTGGTATAAGAATATAATGTATTTTTAGTAACCTTCCTCTATTTTATTTTAATACCAAGAAAAACGCCTGGGAATGTGTTTGCAGCTCTTCACCTGGGTGATATGCTGGCATATGAGAGACAGTTCTCATGTGATTTTCCAAAATACTTTTTAACTAGCACAAGGCTCTGTCAGAAGCTGCTGTGAAAATGTGGTTTTATTTCAGTGGCTCCAAAACCCCCTGGCACCACATCAGCAGCCCAGCCATGGTCAGTAGGAGCCTGAGCAAACAGCAAACATTTGGCCCTGGCAATGCCCCAGGCCATGGACACTGGGGCTGGAGCAGCCTGGGATAGTGGGAGGTGTCCCTGCCCACAGGACACGGGGTGGGACTGGATGGGCTTTGAGATCCCTTCCAACCCAAACCATTCTATAATTCTCTGATTTCACCATTATTGTCTCGTGTTATGAATTGTTTATTAAATAATTTAATTGTTAATTAAATAATGAATTATTTTCATTATTTGTGTTTACAATTAAAAGTTTAATGATAAGGACTGATAATAGTTGAGGATAAATTTTGAAGATTCTTAAGGGATTTAGTTTGTTTATCTAATTGTGGAGATAGATTCAAGTCCATTAGAGTAAGATTATCCAGCATTTCTTTACCAGGTACAAATTGGAGAGGTTTTCCTCAGACAAGAGTTTGTTGTTGTTTTCCTCACTGAAAAATGTGGTCTTGTGGCAGGTGTTGAGAGATTTTCTTGCAGTTTCTCCAGCAGATCCAATGTCTGAGCTGTCTTTGTTCCATAGCTGGTGTGACCCCACTGGACACAGACAGAGCCCTGGAGCCCTGCCCGTGGACCAGCCAGAGTCAGAGCTGGGCACAGAGTGACACAGGGGCTGGAGCCCATTTCCCTTTCCCTGCTAACAGTTTTGCTTCCCAGAGGTACAGATTACAGGCTCTTGGAGCTCAGAGAGCTGTGCCAGTGACACATCTTCAGGGATAGGGAAGGTGTGTGTCCAGCCCCACAGGTGGGCACACTCACACTGGGCACAGAGCTCTGGGGCTGGGGACGTTCAGATTTGCCTAAAAGCCCTGTTGACAAATGCATAAGTTGTGCCTCTGTGATATTTAAAGCCCACACACACCATTTACAAATAAAAATCATAGAACGTAGATAATTTCAGGTTTTCTCTCACTTGATCAATTCTGATAAAAAGGCCATGCTTGGATTAAATGTTTTTATTCCCACAACCATGTGACACTTTAGGGGACAGTAACATTTGTGAAATAACCTGTCTAAGAAATAACAGAGGAGAGGAAGCCACCTGAAGAGCCTGGTGTCAGGTCCAGCATCCTGGGGCCAGGTCCGGGACAGTGGCAGTGCCCAGTCCACGCCGTCCCTGTGGCCACCACGCCGTCCCTGTGGCCACCACACCTTCCCATCCGGGCTGCTGGCTGAAGGACACTGCTGGGCCACAGCAGAGGAGCCGTGTGAATGAACTCGAGTGATTTTAAAAGTCAAGTGATTTTAAATCCTTGCGGGCACCGAAAGTGTTTCTAATTAAAGCCCATGGAGGAGCAGAGAGGAATTCCGGCATTACCGGCAGCGCAGCAGGGACAATGAGCACCGGCCTCTCCTTCTGAGCAGTGCTGGGATTTGTTTGAGGCTCTGTAGAGACAATGCTACAACATCTTTACACACAGCACCGGCTTTGTAGTCCGTGTTTCCTTGGAGCCTTGGCACGGGGAAGGACACGCATGTCCAGGCATTTTCCAGGTGGCAGGATTTCCTTCTCCAGTCCCGGCGCCGCGAACCCCCTCCTTTCAGCCCCGGCACCGTTTAAATAGATCATTTGTTTTCATTACAGGTTTTTGCATCCCCGCCTTTCATTGCTGTTAATGAATTTCTAGGGTCTGATTGGGAAACAAAAGGCAAACACAAATATAAAAAGGGCTGTGACAAAGGAGCCGGGTGAGCTGTGACAGGCTGTGCCCCGCACGGCCGCGGCTGCGGGGCAGCGCTGGTTAATGTGCTGGTTAATATGCTGGTTAATATGCTAATCTGCTCGGGGCCAATTAACATTCCGCTCAGGTCGGAGCGGCTCGGCAGGCTCGGGGAGCTCGCCCGGCAGCCCCGGCCGTGGCCCCGCCGCTCGCCGCGCCCCGCTGCCCTCCGGGCCAGGTACGTACCGTGCTCCCCGTCCGGAAAGCGCTGCCAACGGGGATCTGCGACTGCCACCTATGATTGGCTCGTTCCTCTGCCTCCGCGTCCCCAAAGATCCCCACTGTAACACACCATGTGTTCCTGCTGCTGGAGGAGCCCCGAGTGTAGCGTGCCAAAATCCAGCAACAATGAAGTCAGACGGAGTTTAGCATCCAAAACAAAGGGACGGCATTTCTGTAGCTCGCTGGCAACACAGCAGTCACAGGATGGTTTGAATTTCCCTTTATTCTCTCTCCCCACCCAACCTCAGCCCAAGAGAAAACCAACATTTATTAAAATCCATCCGTTCGGGACAGCAGCTGGATGCCCAGGTTGGAAGGAAAGCTGGCTCCTGGTATTCCCGATGACCACCACCTTTCCCGTGTGCTTGTGAGCTGCAATCCCCGGCTGGAGTAAGGGGGTTCTCATTTCCAGAATTAAGGAAGGAATCGATTCCGGAGACAGTTTCCATGGTCAGGTCCATCAGGTCCCGCAGCCACCTGCAGCCAGGAGAACTTAATTCCTCGAGCTCCCTTTCCTTTGTTTTCACAACATCACAGTAGTTCTGGAGAGGCATCTGGAGAATCCTCAGCTCCGGCTTCAGCCAGAGGATTTCAGAAGTTGCATTTTCAGGGCAGGTCAGATGTGGACAAAACCAAGTCTCCACCTGACACATAAGCAGACAAAGCTGTTTAACCTCTAAATTATAGCAGAGCTCCATAGTTGTCTCTTCTGTTGTCTCATGCTCCAAGCAAGCTGCTCCTTGCAGTTCTCTCTCCTGGTGCCAAGCACATATTCCAGCTGCAGCTCGGCAGCGCGGGGAAATTCCTTCCAAGTCCCTGGCAGAACAGTCGGCGCTTTCTCCGGAGCTGCAGGCTTGATTGTCCTTGATTATTTTATTTCTCTGGCTCTGATCCAAGATGTTCCCTGTCATCATTTCAGTGTCTTTTCTCATAATCCCTTTTCTAAACATCATCAACAATTAACTGATTCTCTCATATCTACAAACACATGCACACACACGCAGGCGCGCGCGCACACTCCACCGAGCCTCATCAGGGTCTTTTTTGCCTTTAAGTATAAGAAATTACAGCTTCTCATTAGCTGAAGAGCATGTTTTGAAAGGCTTTGTGTTTACTCACTTTGCAAGTGATGCTGGCGCTTTTAATTATTCTCCTTTTGCATATCATAAGCGAGCAGCTCGCTGCTCCAGCCAGCCCGGGCGACGCGTATTCCCAGGAAGGCAGGAGGAAGGGATCGCGTTTTACCTCACTGCTGCTGCTTTCTTCCCTTTCTGTCAGCCAGCCAAGGAATCCCCCCAAAGCTCTTACGTAGCAGATACCAAAACCGTGAGTCACTTTTCACTCCCGAAGCAATAAGTCCATCGCATCCCTGTGCAGAAGGGCGAGCACAAGGCTGGAATCTCTCCAGGCTGCCGGCGTGCCCCAGCACCAGTTCTCCAGCGGTGACTTTGTTTTTCCTGCTCTTGCTTTTCCTCCTCGGCTCTCTCGTCTCTTCATTCCTTTTCATGCCATTCCCATTTTCTTCCTTCCTTCCTCTCCATCCGTCTCCATCGCTGGCAGCAGCAAGCCCAGCCAGATCTGGGTCTCTCTCGCCTTCTGTAGGGCTTTTTTCTCCTTTTCTTTTCCCCCCCTGTATCTGCTGCAGCCTTTGGCTGCTCACTCTGCCAGGTTGGATCACCAAAGACACACGACTCGCTCACAATGAATAATCAATACAGATATTGATCTGCGGAAAATGTTTGTAAATTCCTGAAAGGGGAATCGGGAGCAGCGGGACAGGGAGGCTTGTGGGGGACGACAGGGTGCTCCAGGCTGCAGCAGCCCTGGCCAGAGCCCGAATCCTGCCGCCTCCGAGGTGACGGGTGCTGGAATGCGCGCGGGCGGCGGCGGGTGCGTGCGGGGGCTTCTGTATTTTCATTTCTCTACAGCTGCTTCCCCCGAAGAATCGGGAGGCGAGCAGCTGAGAGGCCCCGTCGGTGCCATGCCTTGGCTGCGCTCCAGCACTGTTTTGTTTCCATCATCACACGCCACTTTGAAATTTGCATAAATACAAGGGTTATTTTCCCTCGTGCCTCCAAAAAGGTTTAAGAAGGTGGGAAAGTGTTTCCGTAAGGAGAGATGGCTGGGTTTAGTCATCGTTTTCAGGATTTGCTTTCTAATCCATGTATTTGTAAGAAAGGGAGGCAGAGATGAAAATAAAGGGCAATAAGAAGGACATGGAGAAGACAGAAAAGCTGTTTGAACGTAGAAGAGCCTTGGATTGTGAAGAAAGCCCTGTTCTCCAGTGGGGACCTGCGTGTGTTTGGTTTGTGTGGGTGGAGAGCCAGGCCAGAGCTCTCCATCCAGAACTCTTGCCATGTCCCTGTGGACAGTGTGCCCTGGCCAGGAGCTGGGGATGATCGTGGAGCTTTACGAGTCGGTGAAGGCTGGAGTCACAGCATCTCAAGAGCATCCTGAGCCCGTCCTCAGGAGCCACCTCCGTCCTGCCCACCCATCTGACAGCCCCTGTGCTGTGTGGAGCACGTGTGTGGCCAGTGACATTCACCCAGATTGCTCCTGCCATGGTCAACCTCACTCCTACTGCAGGAGCGTCCTTGCCGTGTCTCTTCCACCTCATCTCTCCGGTTTTGTGTCTTTGTGGGGAAAGGCGTGTGCTGAAGGTGTCAATAGGCACGGAATTGGGATCACTCAGTGTTCAGCCCCATTCTAATACTTGGGGTCAGCAGTGGTGGCCCCGAGGACTGCTGGGGGGCCACGGGGTGTCTGCAAGGCTGACAGGACCAGGCAGCCGTGCACTGCCATGCTCATGGTGGTACCCGAGTGCTGTGGCCAGAGCAGCCAGCAGGGACAGCTCCTGGCCAGGTGCTGCCAGGTCCTCCCTGTGCTCATGAGCCCACCTGCACAGCCCTGCTGGGCAGCCATCCTCCCTGCTCTGCTGCTTGGCCACCCCACGCCGGTGGCCCTGGGCACCCCACGATAGCCATGGCAGGCCAGGATCTGCAGTTGCCGCAGATGCAGTTCCCGTGGCTGCCAGCTTTATCAGCCCACGCCAGCAGCGAGGAGGCTGAGCGCCTTCATTCTCTCTCCAGCCTCTGATTAGCTCCTGCAATCCAATTAGCAGAGGCATTTATATCACAAGGGGCTGAGGTGCCCCTGCTCATCACGGCAGCTCAGAGCCAGTCATAAATTCTCCCGACACTACATCTTTGCTGTGACATGGATTAATTACGGCTCTGGGCCTCCAAGAGCAGCTTTGCAAATGAAGGTGCCCGTGCAATAAGAGTTAGGGAAGACAAAGCAGGAGTTTTGTGTGTGTGAGGGCTGAGGGGTGATGTGCAGGGTGGCCCAGGGCGGGGGCACCTGTGGGCGAGGGGCTGGGGGCAGCTGGGCCGAGCAGGAGCTTTATTAACCAAGGCTGGCCAGGGGATGTTATGAGTCTGCGCCTGTGGCCATAATGAGAAATTCTTCATAACCTCCCTTTGTATGCTCTGCTGCAGTGCAGATGCTGAGAGTGAAGCTCCAAGAGCCTTAATAAAATTACATTTTCCCACTTGAGATGTTGCAGGCGCTGGCCAGAGGCGCAGCTTGGCGAGGCGAGCGCGGCGCAGGGCCCTGGGGAGGATTTGGGATCAGTGCTGCTCTCGGGGGCATGGCCACCTTCTCTCTCCTCTTCATGCAATCTGCTTTTCTCTGACACTTGTGCTCCAGGAGGAGCCATTTGCTGGCTCCCCTTGCCAGCCCTGCTCCCCTCGGGTTCTCTGGCTGCCATGTCAGCCCCACAGAGCTGGGGTTTGCAGGTTTGCCGGCTGTGGGTGACAGGGCTGGGGACAGCTGTGTCCTCGCCAGCTGTGTGCCAGGACCTGGCTCTCAGCTCTGTTTCTCCTCCTCGCTGGTGCCCAGCTGGCACCCAGCTCTGCCTTTGGGCAGCAGCACTGACCTGGTGAGCTCTTAGCCCGTGTCAGGCTGCTGGCTGCTCCTGTGGGTCCGTGTCTGTCACACTCTGCTGAGCGGGGCCCTGCCAAGCCTTGGATCTGTTTTCCCAATCATGTGCCAATTTAACGATTCATCTAAGTTCTCCATCCATCAATCAGTTTTTAATTTATGTAGCAGTCAGTGGTTTTGTTAAGTTTCCAGGCGTTTCTCTCTCGCCTGTTATTGAAATATAATTACTTAAGAAATCCACAAACTTACCTTTGAAATGCATGGGTAGATGGGGATTTTAAAGACACGAGGATGCATATTAAATTTAGTAGTGTGTCAGCTCCATTTGATCTATTTACTCTGGGCTGCTGACATCTTCTCTGTAAGCAAATGTGGTTCCTGCTGATAAAAGGGGTTGGGTTGGGGTTTGTTTGTTTGTTTTTAACTCGGTGAAGGTGGCAGTGTCCAAAATGCAGCCCTGCCTGTGGAGCAGTCGTTCTCCCATCAAAGGGAAGTAGTGGCTAATCTTTCAAAACAAGAAATCTTTTCTCTTTTGTATAATAACAAGTCCCGCGTTTCCTGAGCAGCACAATCGTTGCTTGTGGTCACACAAAAGAATTCATTCCCCAGCTGATCTCTGCCACAACCTGCAGCTGGCCAGCTCCAGACCTGAGGTGGGTTGATGTGGGAGCAGGCAGGTCGTGAGCCACTTGCCCACACACTTGGTGTGCACTTTAGTATTTATCATACAACCCCAGAATGGTTTGGGAAGGAAAGAATCTTAAAAGTTCACCCAGTCCCAACCCCTGCCGTGGGCAGGAACACTTTCCTCTAGACCAGACTGCTCATTTGTGCTTTTATATTTATATTTATATTTATATTTATATTTATATTTATATTTATATTTATATTTATATTTATATTTATATTTATATTTATATTTATATTTATATTTTAAAAGCTGTAACAGCCTCGTGTCTGAATTTGGAGGTGGCATCACGAGGCTGTGAGATCCCAATGCTCCCTCTGATCAGTCAAGTCTGTGCATCTCAGACAGAGCTGAGGGTTTGGTCCTGTCTAGGATTTCCTTTGTTTTGTTCATTTTTGCATCCCACACCTGATGTGTTGCTGCTTTGGTGAGATTTGTTGTTGCTACACATTTGTTTTCCTGAGTACAGCCAGGAGTTTTCATTCACTTCTCTGTAGTTCAACTTCTACAATGACTTTCTTCCACCTTCTAGTGGGCCATAAAATGCCACTGAAATTATTTATTTTTAACGAAAGTCTGACATGAGCTTCCCTCCTGGTCGGAGTGAAATGACAAAACAATCTTCTTGCAACATAGTATTTTTGTAGTTATTTTCTTGATTAAAACTGCTTGATAATGTTTTGTCAAATCTCCCTTCTGACCCCCCCAAAATGTCATTTAAACAAAATTGATAAAACATCTCCCTACAAACATTGTTGGCATTTTTTTCCCTGAGCTACTCGAAGCCAATCGAGGTGTTTTGTTTCTTTATGTTGCCTGGTTTAAGATTTTTGTTTCAAGTTTACTTTTTTGTTCCAAGTTTTCATACAATTTGTCATATTGCCCTGCGTGTTCCCTGACTGAGCTGCTTAACTTCTGGTGATGAGATCAGTGGAGCACCTTTTAACAAAAAAGCACTTTGATGCTTTTTTAATGGAAAGAGAATTTTTAAAACAGTATCCAAGTGATGTTGAAGTGGAATTCGTGGAAGTTCTGCTTTAAAGGAGTGAGTTTGGTTTAGATTTGTGATGAGAGGAGATGTGCAGTCACCTCTGGGATCCTGGCTGATCCCGCAGCTCCTTCCCCCGAGTCCCGTGTGTGTCCTGCCCTGGGAGCCACATCCCGGCTCAGCAGAGTCCAGGCTCAGTCCTGCCCCCCTCGAGCTCCCCGCTGTGCCACCGCTGCATTCCCTGCCCTCGGAGCCAGCCCGGGACTGCAGGGGACTCCTGTTGTCCCCTGGGATCCCCCAGGGAAGTTGTGCTGCACCTGCAGCTCTGCTCTCCCTCACGTTCTCAGTCAGTGTTCTCTTCCTCATGGGTGACTTCATTCTTTTATAAAATTGTCCTGCTCCAATTCTTCCTGAAAAATACAGTTTAGAGGGAGTATTGTCAAAAATTCTGTCTCTCTCTCTACTTTATTATCCCCTCATTTTTTTTGTCATTTAACTCCAATTATGGGATGCTAAGTGCTTTTGGAAATTTCATTGTTAATATCTTCTTACAGTGCTATTAACGTAAATCAACGTTAATAGTGTCCCAGCAAGTATAAAAGCAATCAAAAATTCAGTACTCACGAATCATTCTGTAATTTCAGCATAAAATGTTAATAGAAATAAAATCCAATACCATAAAATATCAGCAAATTCAACTTTAAATACATGTGATGAATGACTTTACCGTTCTACAGCATCCCGTGGACTTTTGCAGTCTCTGCTCAGCAAAGGTCTTGCCCCATCCCTCCCTCCTCCATTGCCTTCCCAGCATCAGGTGTGCCCAGGATTTTACATTTCCAGAAATTAAAAATCCATCCTCACTTACGATGTGGCATCTGTATGCAGGTGTTTGGTGGTAATAGAAAGGATTACCTGGAATCTGTTAACTTACTTGAGCTAATAGAAACTCCCTGCTCCTTTATTGCCATCAGCCTGGCTCAGAGAGCTCCAGCTGCATTTCCCTTTTATTGAGATTGGGATTTTCTTACTGACAAATCTTTTAAATTGGAATTTACTTGGTGAGGATCCATCAGTTATTTCAAGGAAACTGCTAGGAGAATGGTATAGATTTCTCAAGAAATACAACTGTTGGCCTAAAACTTCAACTTGAAATTACCATGAAAGGAAAACTGAATCCCCCAAGTGCTACCTGAGCAAGTGTTGGGTATTTAACCTCTGATTCATCACCCTGCCATGCAGGAATCTTTTGATGTTACTTTGTTTAATTCTCTTGTTTTAATGGACTTGGGCTATTTGTGCTGCAGCCTTTAAAAGCAGGTTGGAGACCCTTTTCCTGCAGAGGTGGGTACAACACCTGCAGGCAGTGCAGGGCTGGCTCTCGTTTCTCTCCCTCACCAGACAAGGAGCACCACACAAGTCTGGGATTTCTGTGATCACAGAAGATGAAAGTGACAGTGTGATGCCTATAAAGAGAGTTTATTTGAGCAAGGATCATCTGGTCATTACACAGATTTCTTTTCAGTTCTTATTCCCTTTTCCCCCATTATCTTGGTGTAATGTCTGTGTTCCTGGATTTCTTTTCTGCTCTCTTGGTTCTCTTTCTCCTTTCTCCCTCAATTCCCGTGGGATTCCTCACCTGCAGATCTCTGTCGAGTTTTACAGACCCTTTGAAGACAGAGGGGAATTTTTGTGACATTTAAAAAATATTTACGAGATGTTAGGAGAGTTTCTGGAATCTCTGAATATCTCATCAAGGATATCAGCAGCTAAAACTGTTCAATTGTCACTGTCTCTGTGCTTGTCCTCACAAGAATCAGACAAACCAGAGACACTGAAACTTTTTGGTTATTCCTTTTTGGGTACATGTTGCCCTGGAAAGTTAAGGTAAATAATTAAGAATTCATATGGATCCTTATATCTTACTGATTTTTTTCACCTAGAACTTCTAAAAGAAATATACAGTATAATAAAGCAAACCTACCCATTTTTTGTAAGATTAGTTCTGGTGACACACAAAATTACCAAAATCCTTCTTAAAATGGAGTTCTGTGGTCACTGTGAGCAAGTGGCCAGTGGCAGCCCAGCCAGGGCTCCTGGCACAGCTGTCCAGCTGTGCAGGCTGTGCAGCTGCAGCTCAGGGGCAGTGCAGGGACCTCACCTCACCTCAGGAAAACCATTTCCAGCACCCAAGCTAATGTGTCGTCCAGTCTGTAAACATCCCCTGTTATTTATTTCTGATTTAATATGTAATATTTTTCTTTTCTAAATCAATCTGGAATTTCTTCTCTGGCAGTGACACCGTTTCTCTTGGATTCATCCGAAGTTGAATCAGCCCTAAAGCAGGGAAGCTTGAAACCTGCAGCAGAACTTTTGTTAGGGTTTCAGCTGAAAATCTTCCTGACTGAGGTTTTAAAGATACTGTTAAAAATCTTGTAACATTTCCTGTAATTCCTCTTCCCCTGTTTGCTTCCTTCTGCTGAAATGGGAACTTTGCAGGTTCTGGTCTCCATCTCACCTGTTGAAGGTCACAATATGATAGGGATAGTAAGGGAAAAACTACATTTTCCAAGTAGATTTTTCAGAATCAGTGACTTCAGCAAAGATCCAGTGGGGAGGGATCAATGCACTGGCTCTTTGCCATCAAGTCACAGGAGCTGCACTGCAGAGCTGAGGGACTGCAGGGCCCTGCTGGCATCCTGCATGCTAAATCCTGCTCTCTGCTGCTCAGGAATCTCAAGTGCTGCCTTTCTCTTGAGTATAACTGAGAGCAGAGCCCTGCCAAGATTGCACATTTGGCTTCATAAAAGGAGAGTTCCAGGGAATCCTTCCATAATGGTATTTACAAGGCTGGTGAGAAAAAAAATTCCCCGTGTCCAATGAAGTAATGGTAATTAAACATCAGGACAAGAAAATACAGGTGTGAAAAGATAAAAATACGAGTTTTATGGTATTTCAGGTGTTTTGTCTGAGACCCCCAGAGTCAGAGTTTGCACGTGCCTGGTGCAGATGGTGCCTGAGAAGCCCCAGACTCGATGAGGGGACGTGGATCAGGAGTTTTTCTGTTTGGGGTCTCATCCTCCTGTGGCAGCGCTGCCGTGACGGCTCCGAGGAGCCCTGGGACCTTCAAATCACTGCAAATTGCCCACAGTTCTTGTACTCCACGGGTGTTTGTGAGGAACTGAGTTCTGGCAGTCACAACACAGATCCGTGAACTTTTTTGAGTAGGATGCAGTGAAAAATGGATGTTTCAATCCTTCCAAGTCTGCCCTGTTGGTAACTGAAGACTTCCAGTGTTGTTAAACTCGTATTTTAGAAATGTGTTGATTCCTGTTGCACGTGGCAGAGCCATGAGGTGCCCGTGCAGGAGTGGCTGATGGGAGTGGGTGAATCAATCCAGGGGTGCCAGGGCGGGCTGGAGCATCCCAGGAGCATCCCAAGAGTATCCCAGGAGGATGCCAGGAGCATCCAGGAGTGTCCCAGGATCATCCCAGGAGTGTCCCAGGATCATCCCAGGGCTGCAGCCCGCGGGAGAAGGCGCTCAGAGCTTGAACCGCCGTCGATCTCCATATTAGAAGGAAGCAAAAGAAACAATCTTTAATCCTTTCAAAGCCCAATAATATTATGTATATTGACTGAAGCCCTATGGAGTGGGGCTGGCAGGGTTTTTCATTACTGCACACGCTGTAGCCTAGCTACCTTTGAAAAGTAACCAATATCGAGAGCCACTTGACATTTGCAAAGGATTATGGGTGTCCTCTCCATCGCTTCTCAAGTTCCCAAATTTACAATGGTCTTAATTTAAAAGTTAAGCCGGGGGATCAGTTGCTTAGTCTGCTGCTGGGCTGCCCTTTAAAAAAGGAGAAGAGAAAGGAGAGTGTCTGTGCGTGCCTGCACAGAGGAGAGCTGGGGAGCGAGCCTGCTGTGTCACCGCCCTCCGTGCTGGGCTCCGCTCCCCGAGCGGCTGCCAGAGGCCTCGGCAGCAGCACCGGGGCTGCCAGGGCTGGCATTCGTTCCTGCAGGTGCTGCTGAAGTGCAGGGAGCAGCAGCAGCTGGTAATGAGTTGGTGAAAATGAAAAAGGGACATAAGTAGCTTCTTTAGCAAATCCCCTGGAAATGACATGGAGCCTCTGGGATCGATCGGATCGATCCCTCCAAAGGCTGCAGGCTCCTCTCATCCGACTGCCAGCGCAGGAAACTGTAATGTTATTATCAGAGAAGAGCTACCAGGAGAGCAGCAGAGCTCTGGGTGCCCGAGGAGTGAGCTGGGAGCATCCCCATCCCAGTCCTGGGCACTGCCAGGCACTGCCAGCCTGATCCCAGCACTGGGCTTGGGCTGGCAGCTGGGAGCAGGATCCCATCCTGCAGAGAGTAAAGGAATGGGGTAAGGAGCAGGATCCCATCCTGCAGGGAGTAAAGGAATGGGGTAAGGAGCAGGATCCCATCCTGCAGAGCCAGCACGGGGAATGGGCTGAGGGGACATCAGGGGACATGGGGGTGTGCAAAGGGTCTGGCAGTGCTGATCTTCCTCCACCACGTGTGTGCTGTCATCAGCCAGCGTTGCTGATTTGCCCTGCAGCACTCTGTGGGGCTCCTGTCCATGGTTTCACATCCCTCTGCAGCATGGTCTGAGCTGTCCCAGCCGTGTTCCTGGGCAGCCCCCGGGATTCCCACTGCCGTGGGGGATGCTGGCAGGGGACCCCACTGCTGCAGCTGCAACTTTGGTGTCTCAAAGGGAAACAGTCCTCAAACCCACACTGCTGCACTTCCTCCAGAGCTCTGCAGAAATAGGATGAGGAAAGTTGTACTCTGAGCCTTACTTTGAGAAGAGTGGTCTTAAATCTCCCAGTCACATCCGTGAGTTCAAGGGGCCTTTCCTTGAAGAACTCAGCATTTCTTTGTTTATGTTTCTATAATCCTGTTGGGGGAAAGGGGCAATAAATTAGTTTTATTACATCTGTCCTGAGGAGTGTACAGGCCGGGCTCAGCTATCCCATAGCAGGTGTGTCCAGTGCTCTGTGGGATCATGTAAGGCCATGGCCTGGGGTGGGGGAGCTGGGGGCACCCCAGGGACCCTGTGCTGGCACATGGGTGTGTTTGGGTGCTTGTTGGTGCAGCGGGGGTCACCCAGCCCCTTTAACCCTCCTGCTGGAATCTTCAGACTTTGGTGCAGCTGCGCCCAAGAAAGGGAACGGCTGGGACGTGTTACTGGCATTTGTTTGGGCTTGTGCTCCACAAACTGTGATCCTTTGGCTCTTTCAGACACAGTATTTAATCTGAAGTGCATCATTAGAGAGGTGTGTTGATATAACTGCGTGCTGTGCATATACCCTCTATCACAGGGATATGAGGATATTTATTTTACCCACTGAAAGTTTGCCAGTTTGTGGAAAGCCCTAATTCTCAGGAGTTACAGGCATCGCTGCTTCCACAGAATCAATTAAACCAACATCAGCTTAGCGTTTCAGAATCACAGATCTTAGAGGACTTAGACATGGCCATATGTGACCTTTGGTGCAAGACTGTAAATTTTGAAATATGATAGTTGAGGAATATGAAATGAAACTGTGAAATGAGCTGAAGTTAGAACAGTGTTAAGGAAATATGTGGAACAGTTGTTGTCTGAATGGTTTATGATAGTAAAAATAGGGAGAGATCAGGCACTTCAAATTCATAAACTATTAAAATGAACACACAGTACTTCTAAAAATTTTATTGTCTGGAATATTTCATCAATTTTGGATGCATTTGTCTTTACCTTCATAATGAACTAAATGGATGGACTCTCAGTATCAGCAGCTGAGATGTGTGTTGTCCATGCGGGGTGTAGGAGCTGCTGAGGCACTGCAGGAACGTGCAGGGGTGCAGAGGTGTCTGCCAAAAACCTGCTGGGGCTCCTCACAAGATGAGCTTACACCCATCTTGCCCTGTAAGAGACATGCATTATTAATTTCTTGGGGTTTAGCCATATACTTCTCAGTCCCTTATTAGCTGTATGTGAGACTAATTTTGGGGGTACAAATTTGCTCTAATTCAATTTGTCTAAGAAAAACATCTTGATATGGTACACCTGCAGCTGCTCAAATTTCCTCCTTGACTATCAAGTTTGTCAATTTGTCATCTTTTCTGACGAACTTGTTGCCTACCTTTGGTATCTCAAGTGAGCTCCATGATCTCACCCTGAGGTGTTAAGAATCGCTGAGGGCTATCAGAACTTGTGTAAATTACAGCGATGCAGACAGCACGTTGAAAAATCAATAAGTAATGAAATAGTACTGCAGTGAAGTAGCCAAGAGAGCAGTGGGTGAAAAAATCCCAAGGACTCAGTTTCATTTTGTCAAAGTATAAAAGATAATGTTCTGCTGTGATGCTATAAAATCATCCCCACTGGCCAAAGAAAATTGAAATACAAAAGAGCAGAGCGAGGTGCGGGCGCTGCCTCCCCAACGCTGCGTCCCTGCCCTGGCAGGAGCTGGGCAGGCACACGGCTCCCCTGCCTCGGGGGGCTGTGCACCAATGTCAGCTCATGGCAACTCTTCTTCAAGCCTCTTTCCAATTCCCAGTGATCCTCACATCTACCCAGCCAGTTATCTTGTATGGGCAAGCTGGGAAGCACCAGCAGAACATTTTCCCTGGAAAACCAGCACAATCTATGAGCATGGCTTTATGTCAGCCTTGAATTTTACCTAAGAAGATCCTTGTCAGCTGGAGAGAGAGCATTTCTGAGATAGAATTTCACAGTAATATGAATTGCTCTAGGGGCAGGTGAGTCCACAAGGCTTGGTTTTCCATGAAGGCCATGCCCTCGACCCCCTCTATCCATTCCTGGACAGCACCCCCAGCCCCTTCCCTCCCTCTGGAATGTTGGGACCGTGTGCTGGGGCTGGTCCCCAAGGGCTGTGCTGGCCCCATGGGCTGTGGCAGGGCTGGCTCCTCTCCCTGGCAGCACTGCTCCCTCCAAGCAGCCAGCATTCCTCAGCAGTGCCCACGCTTCTTCCTCCAAACAACGACATCCACAGCCACACACGATGTCTCTAAGGCTTTTCCTCTTCTTTCATTTTGGCTGGAATTAGCCAGGCTGGGCATGAGGTGGGAATGGCCACAGACAATCTTGCTCCCTCAGTAAGTCCTTAGAAAATCTAGTTCAAAAAGAGTAGTTGGCTCCAAAAGAAGAAAAATATTGAACTGAAACGAATTCTCCCAAGCTGGGTGTTGCCATGAGAGTCTTTTGCTTGAATCCATAAACTATGAACTTTTCTCAAATGAATTCTTAAAGTTGATGAGTTTTTTCCCACTTGGATATGTAAGACAGTTAAAATGTATTTAAACAAAATGAATGACTGAAATACCACTAAATTAAATATATCTTCTAAAAGATAAACCAGCATTTTGTGTGAAGGGAAATTCCCCTAGTTCAGCCTTTCTGGCTAATCAGCCTATTATCCTCTCTGTAGATCTGTGAAAGGAATCAGGTTTAAGAGCCACGGAGCTACTCTTTGATCCCAGGGGACCAAAAAGCCAGCTTGGATTATGGTCCTGCTCGGATTTTCTCTGGATGTTTTTGCCTGTGCTTTCTGCCCAGTGCCTGGAAAAGTGGGTTCTGTGTTGGCTTCTGGAGGAGCCTCTGCCAGAGGCAGCCAGAGAAATACAGTCCTTGGGAAAGGAGGAGAGAAGATGTTTCCCTCAGTGTGCACAAATGATCTCCTCGATAAGGATCAATGCTTGCTGGGATGGAAGAACCGTGCCGGAGTCCGGGCTGGCTGCGCTGGGCAGCGCGCGGCTGGCACCGTGCCGGGCCCGGCCACCCCCACTCACCATCGGTGCCTCCCTTCAGCCTTCCATGATTCTGTTTCGTTAGGGGAAACAGGACATGAACAGCAGCCAGAGCTCCTGAGGGAGATGGCAGCAGCTCCTGGTTCAGATCTTCAGCAAACCGAGGATGGGTTGGAGTGAAAAGAGCCCATTAACTCCGGTGACTTTGGAGAGGGCCCTTTGTTCTTGTCAAAGTTGTTACGGGTTACAGGACTCAAAAGCCTCTTTTCTTGTCCATTATGAGCACGGTGCAATGAATCACAGCGTTCAGCATGGACACTTGGGAGCATTCCAGATACCACAGCACTGTTTGCAATGCTGAGGAGACCTCCAGGAATGGAATGGAGCACAACAGGTAGACCTTGGAAGCAGAAGCATTTCTTTGCACGTGAGCATCCTGTTGGTGTAAATCTGGAATGTTGCACAGTGCATTCACTACAAAACCTTGGAGGAAGGTTTGTAACCAGGGACGGGTGCAGCTCCTCTGCCAACACCCCACGTTTCCAGGACACCCCTGAGGAGCCTTTCCTGCCCTGGGGATGCAGAGCTCCCCTGCCTTTCCCATCACCCTGACAAAAGCCATCTGCTGCCACTGTGAGCTCCAGGGAAGTCTGGCCAGTATTCCTGTCCTGGAACACAACCTGAGACATTCAGTGCTGGTTTTCCACAGCACCAGCTCCTGCCAGTTACACTTCCCTATCTGAAATGCTGCTTTTACCTTTTTACCTTTGTCTGGCATAAACCTCTTCAACTGGAAATTCTCCATGTCTGCTGTAAGTGCCATTTTTATGGTCTGTGTCTTTTTTTTTCCTCCCACAAACTGTTGATTCCTTTAAAGGAAAAAAGAAAAAAAAAAAGAGTTAGAGCTACAATAGTTTGCTCATATTAAGGAATTCTACCAAATTTTTCCCCCAGAAATTTCCGGCTCAGATTTCAATTTCAAATGTGACATTAGGCAGAGGATGGATTTTGCATTAGGATTTTGTACTGTAACCTTTAAAGAATGTTCCAAATCCTGCATTTCTCAGGTGTGCAGGAGGATGGGATTAGATCAAGCAGGTGTCCAAGAGACTCCATTCATGGTGGCACACCTGAGCCAGGTGTTGAGGCTGTCCCTGGGCTTCAGCTTAGGGCTGGTGCCTGCTGTCCCACACTGAGGTGCTTGTGGAAGGGTGTGCAGTGCTCTTGGGAATTTCTGTGGGTCTGGTGGCTCCTGTTTGGCATCTTTGCTCCATGGTGGAAGCTACAGAACAGCCTTGGGTTTGGCACCTCCCTGGGGGAAGGAAGAGTCTGCAGTGTCCATATAATACATATATATATATATACACACACACACACACACACATATGTCTCCACGGGCTCCACAGCAGCACGTAGGGTCTGTTCTCTCCTGGCACTCTGCTGGGGAGAGAGAGGCTTGTCACAGCAGAGGGGAGGGGACAAGGTCGGCTCATCAGTGTCTGGCTGGGCATTAACAGAGCTGGACCATGGGGCAGCACTGGCCTTCCCCAGGATCAGAGCTGGAGCAGGAGGAGCCTCAGTCAGAACATCTGCCTCCAGGGAGGAGGAGGAGGAGGAGGGAGCTGGTGCTGGGCCAGCCAGGCTCTGTGCATGGCCAGGCATTGCTGTGACACGGGACACAGGTGACATGGGACACGCAGGGACCATCAGAACAGCCAGTGCTGGTGGCACCGCTGGTGGCACAGCATGGTGCTGGTGGCATGGCACAGAGGTTGCCCATCCTGGCTGGAGTGGCCTGGGCAGTCGGTGGTTCCTGGGCTCTGAGTGACCCCTGCTGGGGCCAGCACGAGGGAGGAGGAGGAAGGAGCAGGGGTTGAGGTGCAGGACGTGGCTGGCTGCAGGACCCCTCCTTTGTCTGCTTCAGGACTTGGAAGTAGCAAATCAGCCTAAGAAAGGGAGAAGAAAGGATTATTTAATGCTTAAGATGATTGAATGCTGCCTTGGAAAACTGATTGTTTTCCCTTCCTTTGCCACCTTTTCTCCTTTGTGATGCTGGTTAATTCACTTCAACCTAACTTTTCACAGACTGTTACTAATTGGGTATTCTTCAGTTTCTTCATGGTTCATTTGAGATGCAGGGCTCTGAATTTGTACTCTACTGCTGCTGAAGACCATTTTGGACACATAAGGAGTGATCTGAGAAAACAGTTTGTAGACCTCTCTTAATTAGACATCCACAGTTAGAAGATACATTTCCTTTAATCACTGTAGATCTCAGCTCCACAGTCGGTGCAGTAGAGGTAATAATAGCACCTTGGATCACGAGGGATTTGAGGAAAAGCTTACAAGGAATTTAATAACTTGGACATCAGAGCAGCATTTGAATTGTATAAAGTAAATAAAGGAAGCCATGCATTGAGCAACAGGGGGAAAATACGTGTGTCTGCTCTATATAATGCCTCAGAACTGTGGAAATGTGGGGGAAAAATAGCGTGGCCCCTAATTTATAACCTATACCATGAGGAAGGGGGTGTCTGCATTTCTAATCCAGTTCTTTTCATGTGTCTTTCTCTGATCTGTCATTAACAGCCTGTTTTAAGTGTCTCTGTCCCCTCAGACAACATCTCCAGTAGAGTCCTTTTCCCAAGAAACTCTTAATTCCTTCATGCACATTTTAAATGGAATAAACCAAAAGGATAAACAACATTCTTTGCTAGGATGATTCATAAGGAAATATTCACCACCTATTTGTGTTACAGTGTAATTGCTCATTCTTGTCTTCCCGAGCTTCCCTCTCCATGAGCACCTCTCTTCTATTTATACACATCTACCATTACTAATATTCTTACACACACACAAAAATATAAAATTCAGTTTGGGAGGTCGTCTATAGCAATTAAAAGACTTGTTTTCTGTGCGTGTTTCTTCTGGAAAAATCTAATAATAATAATAAAACTTGGTGTAAAGTGAATCGTACCTTGCAAAGCACTTTTACTGCTCAATTTGAGAACATCCCCAAAATTTCATATTCACGAGGCTGTTTGAGCAATAGATCAGCTAGACAGAAATAGAGGGAGCGTTTCTATTTTCAAACCAAGTGATATGACAGAATTAGCAGCTTGGGGAGCACGCTGCTGCTCCTGCTCCAGGCAGCTGCTTGGTGGGTGCTGCAGCCAAGGGCGGCTCCAGAGCTCCTGGTTCCAGGGTTTGAATGTCCAGGGCTGCTCGCTGGGCGTGCTGGGCTGCTTGCCACGTTTGCAGGGAGCCCTTCTGGGGAGTTGGGGGGCACAGGAGCAGCTGTGGGTACGGCTCAGGCCAGGCTGGGAGAGCCATTCCCTGGGATGGTGGAGGGTCTCCCTGAGCCCTGCCACCCACCTGCCCAGGGAACTGGAGGGGCCTGGACACACATGGGAGCTACCTTTTCATCAGAAACGGGCTCTTTATGGTTTTGAGGACAGAAAATAAAGAAACCAAAGGAAAATGGCATTTAAAAGCTTTCTATAGTGCTTTCTGCTTGAAGCCCTAAAATCGTGACGTGATGCCGTCAGAGCTCCTCTGAATGACTTGATGAAGGTTTTTTTTGTTTTGGTTGCTGCACTCTTGGGACTCATTGGAGTGGCAGGATTAAAATTAATTAGAGGCTGTTTGGAGGGGGCTTTGGAAGATGGCCTGGGGCTATACTTCAGTCTGGTTGTTAGAAGCAATATCATCACCACCTCCTCCTCCAGTGCACAGACCTGCGCTGGGGCGGCTGCGGGGAGCCACAGAACATCCAACGCACACATCAGAGCAAAGACTTCCTCCCAAAGAGATTACTTACCACAAAACCAGTGGATCTACCTGCTGACAACCCTAGAAATATGTCTTGTTTCATTTTATGGTTTCTTAAAGAGGCTGCTTTATTAAGCTCTCCAGAATCTTGATGAAATATCCATGCGAGGATGCTCATTTTCCTTCCTTCTTACCATGAATTATGTTGATTAGTGTGGCTGGGAAGAGATGAGAGGGAAAGGTCTGTTCCAGCAGCTGGAGTTTGGTCTCCTTTGCTCTGTTCTGCAAAGAATAGACAGCCAAAGCCACCAGTGACAAAAGTGGACAAATAATCATTTCAAACCACTTGTCAGCCTGACTTTGAGCGTTCCTCATTGTGGAGGGTCAGTTGCAGAACAGATGAAATGTGCATCTCAAAATTTGTGTCAAGTTTTCGGATGGTTTGTGCATTTGTAGACTCACAGATAATTATAGTCAATCTCTGTACAGGAAGTTGATGCTTACCTGATCTGGATTCCTACACAGGCAGAGTTAGTAGAAGCAAGAACCGAACCTTTTAGGATTAATTTTAACTTGGAGTCCAGTCCTGTTGACTTTGTAAGAGCTGCCATGTCAGACCCAGAGTAAGGTGAGAGGATACCTGGCTTCCTAAGGTGCAAATTAGTAGAAATAGCTAAAAATTGTCAGTGCTCATACTTAGCAGTGGTAATAATTTTTAAAAACTGGTGAAATAATCCTTCCAGAAGTACAGCCAAAAGTAATTTGGTTTCTCCAACTCTCTCTTTTTTTTTGGATTTCCTTTTCCATCACACTAATATCTGCTCATCTAAAGGGCTTAAACATGCAGGAAGAACCAGTGCCTCTAGTGTGATTTTTCCTACTCAGTAGCCTGTGTGCTTTGGAAGAAAGTAGACAAATTCACACAAGGTGACATCATTTGGTGCCACTGTTTGCTCTTGTTAATGAGTCATTCCACAATGGGCATTATTTGTCTCAGGAAGAGCTGCATCTTCACAGCATTCTCAGAATTTAAACACTGATTTAGAAATACGATTTTTTTTGGTAATTGTGTTGTTTTCTCTCAGCATCTTAGGATAACTACAGTATAGGTGAATATTTAGTGCTAAAAATACAAAGTAATGAACCAGATAAGTTTCCAGAAGCCAGACTAATTATCCTCAGGTTGTGATTAATGAGTCCTTAATCGATAACTTAGCAAAAATATCAATATACAATATAAGAACAAGCAGCAAATGCTGTTTAAAAATTATAAGCCTTGTGACTTCCATTAGGATTTGCAGGTTTTCTGACTCAGCCTGCTAAAGCTGTGCTCAAAGTCGAGTGTCCCTGGGATCACAATGGCAAAAGTTAATCAATTCCCCCTTTAGACTCTAAGGGAGTTTGGTGTGAGTGACACTGGGGCAGCAGTGTCTGTGCAGATCAGCCGCTCTTGGAATTGTAAATACAATAAATAGTGTCTCCTAAAATTCCCCAAACCAACAAGTAATTGTTTAACAGTATAAAGCACATCATTCCGAGCTGCAGCACCTTACACTTGATCCTAGGAAGAAGCAGAGCAGACTTTGGAGTCTTGGCTGATGAGCAATTCCCAGCTTCCCTGGAAGTGCCAGTGGAGCAGCCAAGTGCCCAGGGGGACACCAGTGGTTCTTAGTGGGGATATTTTCCTTAGCCAGGTTTGAGGAGGCTGGGGCAGGACTGGAGGCAGAGCAGAGCCCTTGGAGCCCTTCCTCCTCCCTGTCTGCCCTGCTCCTCGTGCACTCTGCCAGCAAACAGAATTCATTATCTCGTGTGAGCACTGCAGCTCTCCGAGTTCAATGTCAATAGCGAGTTAGGAAAGGGCAGCCGGGTCAGGGATTAGGACTCCGAACTGTCCTTGACGTTTCTCTGTAGGATGATCCGCTGTTTGCATCAGCAACTGAAAAAAAATTCTGTCTCCTCTATCCTGGGAATGATCAGGATGGGAAAATGTCAGTTTAGGGGCTGACAGAGCTCTGATAAGAACGAGATAGAAATGGCAGGGAGTGAAGAAACAGAGAGGGGCAGAGGTACAAACGGTGTCATTCTAAGTTTAAAATTTCGTTTTTAAGTATATTTGTGAGTGCACGTTGTGTTTTCCTCCAGTGTTTCAGCCCATGGGCTTCTTTTTCAAGCAGTTTCATTTTAAGGAAGTCTGAATCTATTTTTATTTGATTGGATTTTACAAGTTCTGGAAAGGTCATCCTGCCTGGCCTGGAAGCTGCAAATACATTCACTCCCACAGAATTACTTATATGCACAAAAATAGTTCCCACTTTCAAAAGTATCCATACGCCCTTGGAGTTACCAGCTTGGTCCGAATTCTCAGGCTTAGAGGGGGAAACAAAGTGTTTAGATGAAAATATTTTCGAAGTGTGACGACCTCTGAACACAAATTTAAAAATCACTGTGCTAGGAATGATTTGGGCTTTTCCGAGTTTTATAAATCCCTTTTTATAAATTCCCTTTTTATAAATGTGATAAATCTGGGGAAAAAAAACCTTCTCATGTTATTGACACGGGTTCAGTGTGTGGTGCAGGAAATGCCCTCCAAGCAGGCACTGAGGTGTGAGCTCAGCTCTGCTCTCACCGGGGGAACATGTGCTATACAGGCAGAAAATCAAACCCAGGGAATCACAGAATCATTCAGGCTGGAAGAGCCCTCTGGGGATCATCTGGGCCAGGCCCCTGCTCAAGGCAATTACAAATAGATCGAGTTGCTCAAGGACTTGTCCAGTCGAGTTTCTGCTCGGTGCAAACAGACTGAGCACAAACCCCTCCTGTCTCTGCTTCTGTGCTGTCTGACATGGACAGCAGCGAGAAACTTTTTCTGCTGACAGCAAGCACCAAGTAAAACATCTTTGCTGTCACCTCAAGTCTGCCTGGGGGAAGCTAATTAAATAGATAAAAATACTCATAAGATACATTCAATATTACCACCCCCTCCATATTAATTACAGAAATAACTGCATGTGACTGTAAAATGAACCTAAAAAATGCAAGTGAAAAGAAATTACCTTCTTTGGATGGTTCCAGCTCTGTGGACAAATCCAAAGAAACATGGAAATCCTTGTGCATCCATCTAGACTTCCTGAGCCTGCTGGAATTCTGTGTAACCCTTTCTCAAAGCAGAGTAAAACCAGAAATTAACTGTAATTAATGCCACACACTTTCCCTTGGTCTCCTTAGTCCACATTCCTGGTTCTGCTCAGATGTTTTCTACCTGGAGTCTACAATTTTAATCAAGCTGTATCTTTTTTGTATTGTGTTGTACTGACATCATTGTAATTCAGGCACTTGAAGACAGACAGGAGTGCTCTGGGTTTGTGTCTCCCTTCCCTGGCTGGTTTCTGCCTGGTTTTCCCTGCTGGGGCCATCCTCTGGCTCTTGGTGGCCCTTTGGGCAAGCAGGGTGCCAGGTCAGTGAGCCAAGGGACTGCATCTCTACAGCCATGGGGCAAAAGACATTTCCACTGGCCTTCAACCCAGGAGCCAGGAGCCAGCACCTCAGGAACACCAGGATCTCTGGGGAGGAGAACTCTGTTTTTGCAGGACACTGGGGCCATCAGGTCATGTCTAGATGCCCGTGGCCATAGCAGGATACACATCTTCCCAACTGTCTTGGGTATCACAATTACAGCCTGTATTGCTTTTAGGCCCCTAGAACATTGCATGTAATTAGAAATGAGTGATTTCTTCTGGGCCAGGGTGACTGGGAGTGACCAGGGTCTGTGCTGGTCCAGGTGGTTGGGCACTCTGAGTTGAAGCACCCTGGGTTATGAATTTCAGTTTAAACCTTGCATTTCATCTTGGATCATCTTGTGTTACAAGTCAGGGCTGAGTGAAAAGCAGAGGTGTTTGAAAGGTGACAGCCAGCACAGCTTCCTCCCTTTAGTTATAAAAAAATATATAAATTTGCCAGCAAATCTTTTTAATGTCATATTAAAAATTAAAGATACCAAATGTAGAGAGTATGTTAATACAGCAAATTGTTCAGCATCCTGCTGCAGGTCAGAGCAGAGACAGGCAGGAAGGACTCTGTGAGGATTGTTGCTGTTGTTGATGCCCAGCCCAGGCTCCAGAAACAGGCAGGGAGAAATATTATTTCCAAGCATTTTAACTTCCTGCCTGAGAGAAAACAAGTGTCAGTGGCTGTGTGCTGTGCCAGCCCTGACTCAGAGTTGGGCAGTTTAAGTGCTTGGAAGTGACAGGTCTGTCACCCCCCAGCCGTGGCTGGAGCAGGAGCTCGGTGCCATGCCCAGCCCAGCCCTGCCCGCCCAGCCTTGGTCTGTGCCTGCAGAGTCCCTGGGTGACCTTGCCTTCCTCTGCCTTTCCTTTCAAACCTCGTCTTGGACTCACCTGCTTCCCTCCAAACCTGATACCCTGGCTTCCCCCAGCCCTTTGCCAGCACTGCCTGGCTCCCAGAGCCAGTTAAAGACTTTAGAATGAAATCATTTCTTGCAAACCTTTAGGCATTGAGGATGCCATTGTGCAGTGGGGACCCAAGCCCATCGTGTCCCCCCGTGATCTCCCATCAGGGCAAGGGTCATCTGTGAGAATGGCATTTGGCTTTTGGTGGAGGAATTCCTCCGTGCATCCCTGCCTTTCTTTCCACTCTGGACACCATTCCAGACCCCAAAGCAAGGGAACCTCCTGCACGTTTCCAGCCCAAGGCCCCCTGAGGTTCTACAGGTGCTCAGCCCTGGTGTGGTGCTGGGGAGCAGAGGGGTCAGTGTGCTGGAACAGGAGTCACACAGAAATCTCTTGGGATGGTGACTAAGATTCCTGTTAGGATCTTCTCTGTCTGGGAAGATTTCAGCCTAGAGAGGAGAGCAGCAATGCTGTTTGAGACACTCTGCAGTGTAAGCTCCATCAACGGGAAAACGGACATAGTGATGCTGGGACAGGGAACGGGAACTTAAACTCTGCCTTAAATGTCAGTGAGGAACGTATCATCTGGGTGTAGCTTGTGTGGAAAAATGAAATAATCTGCAAACAGCCTGGATAAAGGGTAAAAATGTTAAAAATACACTTCATGTTATAAAATAAGAGTGGGTGCTGCAAGCCGTGGCATGCTTTGGCTTTCAGGAAGCACAGCCCTGAAGAAGTACAAAAGGCCTTTAGTTTGAGGTAATGAGGTGCATCTAATTATATTTAAGAAAGAACATCAAGAACTGCTTAAGAATACACTACCCACCCTTTTCTTTTCACCAGGGCTAGGCAGGATCCCAATCCTGAGACACCGTTATTTTATAAAGGGTGAGGATTTCAGAGAACATCACAGAAAACAAGGTTATTTTCCCATAACTGTGGGAAAAAAAATGGCAAAGTCTTTCTTGTCTGTTCTCTTCTTCCTCTCAATAACTCCCATTAGGGGAGAGAAAGAAAAAAAACACAACAAAAAACAAGCAGGCCAAAATAAGCCTGGCCGTCATGAGAAATGAAGGCTGTCAGAGTGACATCTGACACCGGCGGGCCACAGCTGAAGAACAAGGGAAAAGTTTTCGGACGACTGTCACTGACCCATAGTCCCTCGCTCCTAACCTTGCTCTCCAACATATGTTTCTCATTTCCTTGCTTATAGCTGGCCCAAGCTAATGATATGTGTTTTGGCAGTCCTCCCGTGCTTGGCATAGTGCCTGCCTTGTTCTCATTGTCTCCGCTACTTACAGAAACCCCTTTCTCCGTCTTTCTCTCTCTCTCAGAAAATCAGCTTTGTACAAGTCCAAGTATGCAAAGCAGCTCTTGCTGCTCGAGCTCCCATCTCCCATCTCCCAGCTCCGTGTCCCCAGCCCTGCCCCAGCTCCAGACACGCTGGTAGGAGCACAGGGACACTGCCACGGACGGGACATGGGCTGGGGGGAAACAGTGGAAAATCAAACATATCGGCCCATTTGAGCCTTGCTAAAAATACAGGGAGCAGAGCTATTCTGAGGGACGATGGCATGGGAAAGCTGTGCCTGGAATCCTGGGTCCCTGCGAGCAGACAGGGCTGTCAAGCAGACGTGGGAAGGGGAGCCGAGTCCAGCCCCAGGGCAGAGGGCACCGCGCTTGGCAGGCACTGGGGCTGCTCAGCCTGTCTGCCATCCCTAGCGGGGTGGGTATGGACAGGACACACCTTCTGCAGGGCACAGGGCACCACTGGCTGCTGTGGCATGGGGAGCACACCTGGCAGTGAGTTTGGGCTGTGCCTGGATCCCGTGCCTTGGAGCACTGCCGGTCCTGGAGCTTGGGACGGCACTGGGGGTGAGGGCTGCCCTCGCCTCAGGGGCTCAGGCCCTGCTGGACCCCAGCTCATGGGGATTTGATTTGTGTTGGCATCGGGGGACTCTGTCCCCTGCATCCAAATAAAAGCCACTACTTCTTCAACCACCCAAAATGCCACAGCAAACGGAACAAGTGTCAGCAGTGAGCAGCGACTCCAGGCTACAGAGCAGCTCTGCCCCAAAGGTGTTTGATGCATCTGATGAATCTCTCTAATTTCTTCTGATAACCTTCCCCATACCAGAAAATACAATTTGTATGTTAGTCTGGGCAGTGTTGTGGCCACCCTGACTAAAAGCACAGGTTGTTAGAAACTGCAGTTTCCTTAACATGTGCTTTTTTCTAGACACAGGAATATATGGTTATATTATATACATTTACTTATCAAAGGCTCCATCACCTGTTTGTCCTCTGTATATGTATCTTCTACATATAAATATTCTCAGTCGGTGTGCAAACTAACTTTATTTTGTGCTAGCAGAGGCAGGGTAGTGGTGGTGATGTAAAAGCCAGTGACATCAGTGTACAGCAAGCATCTGTAGGATTTTGCATGTGATGGTTTTTAGGCTATTACCACTGGCATTATATCCAGGGCAGGGTGAAGGACTCACACTGATAAATCATCAAGAATTAATCTCTGGCAAGAAGAAAGTCATGCCGTCGTTTTGAAGAAACTGAGTCGGTTAATTCCAGCCACTCCTCTGTGTTTGGTGCAAAATATTTACGTTCATTTTTGAAAGAGGGAGCAGCAGAATTTCAGCAGTGAACTCATCCTCAGCATGATGAAAGTGAAACTTAAATTTTTCCTTCTTTCCTCCTCTCCTTTCTGACACTGTCATCCACTTTAGTGCCTGCTCTTTTAGAGCCTGGTGCCGTGTCACCGAAGTTAATGGGAGATTTTCCATGCGCATTGTCTGGGAGCAGGAGCAGGCCATTACCAGGGCTCGTCACCCCCGCACCACATTGAGCTGTTTCCTCTTTGTTCCTGCTCCTTGTAGCAAGGTCACTGCTGAACACTTTTCATTCCTGCCCTGCTCTATCCACAGACACTGCTGCTCACACGGGAGCTTGAGGCGCGCTCTGTGATCTCGGCGCTGACTGCAGTGACCCCCAGTTCCTGTCCTTGCTGGTTATTGGGGTGTGATTGGAGTGAGAAGGGACCTTTGCAGGTCACCTTGTCCAATCCCCTGCTGAAAGCAAGGCCAGCAGAAATGAAGCTGCCGAGGGCCCTCTCCAGTCGGGCGTTGAAGCCTCAGCAGCCTGGACCACTTTTGGACTGATTTCACTGAGGATTTGTTCGTGTGTCACCCCTGGCTGCACGCCCCACCAGGAGCTGCCTCCATGCCCTTATGCCGTGGCTGCACAGCCTGTCCCAGGCGGTCCCTGGGATCCCTCCAGCCTGCCCAGTGCTCCTGAAGTGTGCTCTGAGCCTCCATGGGCTCCATCTCCCAGCATCACAGCCCAGGGAGCCGCTGGGGCCAGCAGACACCTTGTCCTGTGCCCCACACGTCCCCATGAGGGCATTCCTGAGGCTCCAGGGTGTCACACTGTCCAAGGGCCAGCAGCTCTCTGGGGTGGTCCCAAAGCCAGCTTTGCTGGGCAGCCACACCAGCCGATTCCCCTGTGGGACCTGAAGCCCCTCTGCATTCTGTCCTTCATCCTGTCCTGACCTCCCCAGGAAACCTCGGACTGAGCAGAAATCCAGAGCCACTCACCAGGTTGTAGGGCTGCTTCTTTAGAGGTTCTGAAGGATACAGAGAGAGGAAATTTGCATTTTGGAGATCTTGGCATGAAAATAAGAAAGAAGCACCAGGATCTTTTTAAGGCACATAATGAGAGAAAAGGGCAGGAAGATTGGCAGGACAGTTGTCTCTCAGAGCAACACGAGGGTTGTCAGGGGCTGGTGAGTTTGCAGGGCGAGGCTTGGCCAGGTGAGTGCAGGACACTTCTCCTGGCAGGTGCCAGACACCAGGGCACCAGGGGCTCCAGGGCAGGGAGGGAGAGCTGGTGTTCAAATGGTTAAACCATCACCACATTTGGCTGTCTTGGGTTTCTCATAAACATTCAGCAAAGCACTTTCATTCAATCACACATATTAACTACTTAAGTTCCCCTCTCCAAGGATGTGGATTGTTATTTTATGCCAAATGTGCTGTAATTAAGTTTGACATAAGCACATGGATTAAATATGTGGTTTGGTGGGCAAATGGGAGATGGCTTTTCCTTCTGGCCATATGGAGGATGCAGCCACATGATGTGAGGCGGAGGGAAAGGATTCTTTACTCTTTATTTTATTTGGTGCTGTTTCTTTTATTAAAATTGCTCAGATTAATCAGCCAGTACCAAGAACATCAGTGTTGGTTTAATCACTTCAGGGAGAAGGGAACACCGAGCCTTGCCCTGGCTTTCTCCATGCACTGCCTATGAAATACCAGGATATGTACATGTCTGCATGCAGAGACCTGTTAGGGATATATTGGATAATAAGAGTTCGTGATTGTCAGGGAATTTTTTCCTGGGACTGACCACATGATTGGTTTTAATTGTCCAGCCCCAGGAAAAGCACTGTGCCTTGCAGTGGTGTAACACTGGTGTGCACTTGTAAGTTATGGTTTGCAATGATAGAGGCCTCACTTGAGGGCCTTGACATCATCATCATTATTATTATGGTGATTACTGCTACTACATCCTACTTTAATGTCAATAGCATCTACACCAGGACATGGTTGTCATGGTGCTTGCCACTAAGCTCATGAGGAAACTTGACATTTATTCCATAAATACTACTGTCTAGTTTAAGGCCAAATAAAACTGATGATAGAAAAAACACAGAGGTAAGGAGATGAGGAAGAGGAAGATCACTTCCTCATGATCAGTGTGCACAGGAAAGGATCATTTCAAATTAAATACTTCATTGTAAATGCCACGGGAAAACAAACTTTTTATGTTCCTTTACATGTCCCCCCTCTCCTATGAAAGGTGGCTGTAGAGTTATTTGTATACTAATTTACTGAATAGTTATTTATTTTCCCATTTCTCTGTATGTCAGCAGCTTTGCTGTCATTTCAGTTCCTGCATTCTGCCATCTGATGTAACATCTTGTACCTCTTTGTTTAGGAACTGACCTTTTGGTCAAAGCTATTCCCAATTTTGTGTGTCCAGCATGAAATGCTGCAAAGGGACCTGATTTTCAGGCAGTTGTTGTTTCCTGGTGGCTCACACTGCTGTGCCTCAGACAAGGAGCCAGGTGGAAGCAGGACACCTGCAGGGGAGCACTGCAGCCCCTCCTTTGTGAGAGATGAGGAGCTTCCTGGCCATGCACCCAATGGGCTGAGCCCCTCGCAGGGCTCCTGGCAGGCTCAGCTCTCTGTGCTGCTCAGGTCTCAGTGAGTTTTTCCTCTCTGCTTGGCCTTCCTGGACGTTTTCTGTCAGACCTCCCCTTGCTTCACCTCTCACAGGCAAAGACCATCCCATGGAGTGTTTGGTTTTCCAGTTCTGAATGGAGGGCTGGGAGCTTTTCCCAGAGCTCTCCTTTGGGAAACTGGGGCTTGTCACACGATTACAAGATTGCCAGAAGTGAGATTTGGTGATCTAAGAGTCCACAGTGAAAGTTGCTGAGAAAATGAAAACCAGTGGTTACTTCCAGTGCAATACCATCACTGTGAAGTGTGTGTCCATCCTTCATCTCCTTGCTGGCCCATGGCCAGTGTTACCTTCTATTGCACACTCAGGTTAATCCTGTGTACTTCTAAAAATCTGCAGCCAAAGTTCCTCCCAAGCCTTGCACAGACTTTCCCGTTTCTCAGACATATTGAAGATTAGCCAGAAGCTTTTGAAGAGTTTCCAAACGATTATTTAAAAATTATTAGATACAAGTGTTCAGAGTCGGTGATTTAAAAATCTTTATATCTAACAAATGCTACTTAACCTACACCTTTACTGTTACATGACCTTGATTATATATTTACATCAACCACTTTGATTACAAATGTGCACCAGGAGTGTTTTACTCCACAGTTATTGACATTCTTCCCTCCTCTGTTTAGTAACAGTTAATTATTCCACATTATAATCAATTATTTGAATTCATTGTATCAAAGGTGGACTTCAGAACTTTCAGGTTTATTGTTTGTGAGGGTTCTGTGGGTAGTGCTTGACACAGCTGGCTCTTCTTACAAGTTGTTCACACCCATCAGCTTTGGCTCATACTGATCGTCACAGATGTTTCCTTGTTTAATTTGTTGTACTTTGATTCCTGTTTTTTATAGCTGCTTTCATATCCTCTTTTAGAAGAGATGTATAAACTTCCTTGTGAAGAGAAATTTGCAGCTTTTGGGGCACCCAGTGAATCGTCCTTAGATCTTGGCTGCTTTTCACAGGGAGTTTTCAGGTTATTTGTTCTGTTCCACACAGGTGTCTTTAGGGTTGGAGATTTTCTCCTTTCAAACACGTGGGAATAGAACTATGTGGGTTTCTTAAGGAACATAACCAGTCTTGTCTCTCTGTGCATTTGATCCACTCAGGGTTTGCTCAGGGGCATGAGGGGCCAATGCTCCATGGCCCCATTATGGACACAGCACAAGTCACATCCATTTCTCAGTGACCTTTCTCAGAGGACCTCAGTCCTCTCCCTTTGGGACTTTTTTTTTCCTCTTTCTTCCACTGGAAACAGTTGAAAGCAAAACCCAAACATTTAGACATGACAGTATCAAACCAGCTCCTGTGCTCCATGAGTGGTTTCTGGACATTTACATTGAGAATCTGGTCAAACCTCCAGAAACACTTCCCTGCAGGTGGCAAAGGCAGGCTGGACAAACGTTCCTAAGCCTCTGTGGAGGATGTGCTGGTGGCAGCTGAACTGAGGCTGCTGGCCCAGGCTGGACAGGGCAGCCCCGAGGGCACAGGGCAGGGGGGACAGGACCCATGAGCCTGGCTCAGAGCCAGCAGTGCAGGGCCCTGCCCCGGGTCCCCCTGCTCTGGCTCGGGCAGGAGGGAGTTGGTTTGTTGGTTTGTTGCTGCAGCACAGCCCCGTGCTGGGGCGTTGGCTGAAATGTTGGTGCCAGCCCAAAGAAGGGATTTTGGCTGCATGGATGGGCTGGTGCAGTGTGGAGCTGAGGGTGTCAGTGTTTCACAGTTGTACCACATGTCCCCAGTGATGAGCAGCCCGAGCCCCTCGGCTTGTCCTGCCTTGGGGCACGCAGGTGCTGGGCAGCGTCCTTTGGGTCTGGTGCCTGTGAACCTGCCTGCAGGTCACCTGCAGTGTGGGGGTGCCCACTGTGGCTGCTCCTGGCAGAGCAGGACCCGTGGGTGAGCACCTGCTCTGATGTCCTGTGTGATGTCAGTGGAGCAGTCAGAGGTATCCCAGGACTTCTTACACTCGTGCATCTCATCTTTATCTCCTCAGACCTACACTGAAGTTCCCTTAAAGAAAAGGCAGACCTGGGGTTTATTTTCTTTCTAACTTTGTTTGAAGTTTCCAATGACACCGAGGAGAGTGTGCTGCCCCATGCAGAGGGACCTGAGGGGTGTCACCAGGATCGCTGCAGGTCTGTCACCAAGGTCACAGCCCTACAGGGCTGTTCTTGTAGAGACCAGAGACACACACTCGCTCTTACAGGAGCTGTTTTGGAACCCCAACAACTGACATCAGCTCCAGCACTACTGACTGCTGGCACTTTGCTTTGTGTGATATAAACAGGGTCATTTACAGCTCTTAAATATTGAAAAATTATTGAAAACCTCCTCTGTTTGCTTACTGGTCAATGTTTAATCATAGGTAAATATTCCACATAAAAACAAGAGGTTATCATTAAAGTCTAGCAAAGCTGCTTTGGGCAGAGAGGTGGGATTGTGTTCAGGTTAGTGACATGCCCACACGGGCAGAGGGGCCCGGGCTGGCAGGGTGGCACGTGTCCCGTGGGATGCTGTGCTGGGCCACTGCCGTTGGCACAGGTGCTGGTGGCACAAGGCGGGTGAGAACCTGGCCCTGAGCCTTCCGAGCCCCAGAGTGATGTGAGCACTGGGGAAGTGCTCAAAGAGGAACAGGAAACAGATGGGACACGAGATTTCTTAGAATGCCGCAAATTTCTGCGAGTTTCCAGCCCAGTGCCACAGCTGGGAGAGGCAGGGCAGCCCTGAGCTGGTGTCCTCACCAGGGGTGCAAGGACACAGCCACAACAGAGCCACAGTGAGCTCCAGGGAGCCCAGTGAGCACGAGAAGCATTTTCCTGCCCCTCTGGGGTTTGGAGAACAAATGCAAATATTTGAACTGTCTTCTTTTGTATCACAGAGCGAGGGGGTTCATCAGCCGCGGCTCTGTGAGCGTGGGGAGGAGGAGAGGATGGGACGAGACGGGACAGGGCTGGGGACACGGGACAGGGCTGGGGACACGGGACGGGGACACCGTTGGGGACACCCTGTCTGCTCCCCAGCCCCGAGGCGCTGCCACAGGTTTTTCTCGGGCCATCCTCTTGGCAGCTTTATTTATATTTTCCTTCAGAGCGGAGCTGAGCTCTTTAACCACGAAGGGAAATTTAATCTTTTTGCTGATAAGACGGTGAAATACTGCAATCCGGCTGACCTCCTGCGAGCACATCCAACCAGCCGGGCTGTCCCAAAATCCGAGACACCCTCCCCTGGCGGGATGCTCGGGGCGCTCCGGGGCCGCCGGGCTCGGCCCGGGCTCCTCCGGGCTCTGCTCCTCCGGCAAAGCTCCTTCCTCCCCCGCCGGCCCCCTTTCATTTTCCTGCAGCGTATTAAACCTCAAGACGTAGTTAACACTAATCCTGATTTATTTAGGATTTATCTGCATTATTAATTCCAGTCATGTTGTGAAAAAGTACCAAGGGTTCCAGTTTGTATGTAAACTTGTGCCGTTTTGCAGAGAGGTTTATTTCAATCTTCTCCTTGAAGTGATATTTTAGCCAAAATTTCAGACTTGCCCCCTTTTAAAACACTTCAGATGGAAGCTGGCCATAATAATTTGGTTTATTGTTATTTTTTCCCCCCAGTAAATACCCTCTTGGACTATTTTATGCATTAATCTGGATTTGATGTGGATTTAAACATTTACAATGCAAAATAATTTGGGTTAAAAATAATCCCCCTTGATAAAGCTAAAAAACCCCCCCAACTGTCACCATCTCTGACAGCCAGACATGGGCGATCCTTGAATATGCAGATGAAGGTGAGGAGAAGCCTGAGAGCAGGAGTGGCCGTGGCTGCTGTGGCTGGCCCGCTGCAGCAAACATCCCGAGCCAGAAGGTTTTGGGTGCTGAGCCCCTCGGAGCCCTCTCAGCCCCGAGCTCAGATCTCAGTGCTCAGCCTGAGCCCCCTCCCTGCCCCGGCCTGGGGTTCTGCAGGAGGAGAACACTGAATATTCCTGCGGGATCTGGGTCTCCCTGTGAGGAGGATCAGCAGCCACCCTGCATTTCTAATTCAGGCTTTTCACTGGGAGCCGTGCCACAATTCACCTGAGGCCGCGGTGCTGCTCCTCACCTGCCTCTCACAGATATTCCCAACCACACTGCCAGACCGGGAGGGAACAATATCCCAGGACATTTATTTGTTTCCTGAGTTGACACTTGGGGCACTGGCATCTCTTGATGATCTCTGTGTGCAGGAACAGCTTCCTGGGAGAAAAACCCACCGAGGACTGCTGAGAAGTGGGACCTCCTTGTAGTTCAGAAAGTTTTTAATCTGGAGCTGGTGGTGATAGCAGCACTGTCTGCCCACTGATTCCATACTCCTGCCTGCAGGACTGCTACTGGTCCCTGTTGATGACAGGACATTGGCTAGATGGACCTTTAATTTAATTTATCTTCTGATAATCTCTTAACTAATGTGGAAATGGGATGTATATGGTTTGGTTACAATCTTTTTCTAATACAACAGAAATCCACAAGGAATATCCCTTCATGGCACCTTTGTAGTCAGCACCAGGGTACCTGACCCAGGCCATTGTGGGCTCACCAGGGGCTTCTGCTCAGGCTGGGAAGGGCAGCCCAGAGCTGGTCCAGCCAGCAGCACCTGACTGGAACAGGGGCCTGAGCCTGGAGCCTGGGGATTCATCCTGGGGCATCCATCCCTGGGCCAAGCCCAGCTCTCCAGCTGCTGTCAGCCACTTCCATCACCTCCTGGGCTGTCCAGTAAAGCCAATATCCCCAGGTACAGCTGGCAGCAGGAGGGGGGCCTTGTCTCTTCCCTCCAGCGGTTTGAGACTCTGTTAGCAGGCAGACACTGACCCCTGGCACTGCCCCGAGCCTGGGTGGACACAGGGGTTCACTGGGCCAGTGCAGCTCTCTCAGTGGCCAGCACTGGGCATGTCGCCGTGAAGTGAGGAGTGAGTGCAGGCGGGGCAGGGGAGGCACTGAGCAGAGCCCAGCTCTCAGCAGGGAGCTGCTGCACATTTGGGAACAGCCCGGTGCAAATCAGGAGTGTCCATGCAGGAGCTGGTGCAGGATTCTGGTGGAGGATTGCAGCACACTCCAGGTGCAGGCTGGAACACGCTGCAGGGACACTGCAGGGACACTGGCCTGTCACTTTTCTCTGGGACAAGGGGCCTGTGCTGTGCCCACACCAGGCAGCAGGACACTGCCTGTTCCACACTGGGCTTCACTGCGGGCAGGTGCACACCCCTGCCCAAGGACACCCAGGGATGACCCCCAGAACCTGAAAAGCCAACCAGGAAAAGGTGACCCTGCTCCCCCCAGTCCCACCCAAGCCCGGTTTTCTGACTCCAACTTGCAGTCACTTAGCAGAGCTTTTCCCTGTTGAAGACTCAAAGGCCTCCCAGTCAATAAACACATTAGCTCACTAAACATTCGGATGCCTTTTCTTCTCTGGATTAACCCTTTGGGAGCTGGGGCTTCCATTGGATTTGTTAGGATATTGATCACAGATCACGTTTGCCTTTCAAACTCTGTTTCTGCCTTGGACTTGACAGATAGTTGCAGTGCTGAAGCCAAGCAGCAAATTCCGTGCATCCGCACAGGGAAGGAGCTTTGGGAACCACCCACGAGGGGCAGAGACCCCTTCTGGAGCCCCCCAGGAACCATTCACCTCACCAGAGGGACTTGTTCTCACAGGGAACTGCTCATTCTAATTAAGCAAATACTGAAATGTTAAATAGTGTCGCATATATGTCTATTTTCAGTATTAGTAAAAATTGTATTAAATTAAAATACACTTTAGCCTAATTTGGCTCTTCTTCCCATACTGAGCACCACGGGCCCTCCCAGTAAATGTCTGTAACTGTGCATGGAATGGAAAAGGAGCCCAGCTGAGCCAGCCCCACTGCTCTGGGTAAGAACACATTAAAGGAGCTCTCAGAGAATGATTTAGAAGAAACTTTGCAAAATGGAAAGGTCATATTTTATGACCCTGCTGACCCAAATGGATGCAAAAATATCAGAATTAGTGACCTAGAAGAAAGCAGATCTGGCTTTTTAACACGTGTGGTAACCTTATCCTCTCATTCCCTGTTTCCTGAGAATCGGGAGTGCAATGTCGCTGGTTTTGGTTCAGGCTCTTCCCTATCACACCTCTCGTGTGTGTCAGAGTCCTCTTTTACACACTCTCCTAAAAACGCAGCTGCACCTGCCTGGCTCAGAGCTGGGCAAAGCAGGTGTCGAGTTCCCTTTAATCTGCACCATATTCTCAGGTTTTTGAGCTCCTGGTAAATCCTCCTCTTGTATAACTTTGCTGTTCCCGTGCAGATCCCGCCTTCTCCTGCCGCTCCAATAAGTTATATCAACTCTACATGCTTTGGTTTTAGGGCTGTCTGTTAGACTTGCTAAGATCTTCTCTTTTTTCCATCTGGTTGAGGATTTCATAGTTTTTCCTCTTTTTATGCTTTTTTTGAAGAAGGATTTTTCAAAATTCTGCTGTGGACTGCATGTGAGCCGTGCCTTTCCCAGTCTGCCATACAAAGATAATCCTCTCACTGTACAACATCTAACTTTATCCTCTTTCTAGGCATTAAATTTAATAACAAAACCCCCAAGAAGGTGGTATAAAAACTCATCCAAACCTTGCCTCCAGGCCTGGTTGCTCTAAGGTTCCTTTAGCCCCTCTTTCCTCTCCCTGTCCATCCATGGGCTGCTGGCTTTAGCAGCACCTCCCCGTGCACATCAGCTCCACTTATCCTGAGGAGGAGGAACATTATTGTCTGATGAGAAGGAATCTTTCAGGCAAGGAATGCTGAAATACTGTAAATGCTTCTAGAAAAATCATGAGGTGTCATCCTGTAGTACACGACTCGGAGCTCATGTGGCCCAAAAGACAATTGTTACAAAACTCTCATTTAAGTGAAATATCTGTGTTTTGTGAGTTTAACTGCTGCCTCCTCTGTCCTGCCATGTTGTACAGGGATTTGTCCTAGACAGGATTTGGTTCTCAGGGTTATTCCTGTGGTTCTTGTTAGCCTCTGTGTTTACTTTTTGATTTATTCTCATTTAGGCAGCAGAGATTTCTCTTTGTCTTCAGAATTCATGTAATGGGTTGGCATCATTTTCTGCATTGTGCACTGGGGAAGTTACCAATTCAGCACACAGCCACACTGAAACTTTCTTTTAAAAGCTCAGTTCACATGTGGAGCATGATGTTATTTACTACAACCCACCTGACAACATCGTCTGGAAATCCCTTCGTGCACTGCCATGACTGACTGGAAACTGTGGTGTAATCCGTGAGGAAAAGGGTCTCTGTGTTTTAATACTCATGTCAGAGTAGCAGCTGATAAGAGTTACAATTTAAAGAAGTTTTTCTAAGGCTGTGAATGATTAACCTTCCCCCCCCGCAGGAATTGGCGTCACCTGCCTGCTGCAGGGTGGTGACAGCTGCCAGCTTTTGGGGCACTTTGGGAGGATCCTGCACACTTCCCATCAGCTCTGACCGGCTCTGCAGGACCCAGGCAGTGCAGGGGGCTGCTGACCTGGCTGCCCCAGGTGAGCCCGGGTGGCCTCCTCACCTGCCCTGCCTGTGGCCACGGCCAGTGCCCCTTCATGGGGAAGCAGGGTCTTACTCCTGCAGAGTATTTGTTTAAGAGGATTTCGTTTCACATGCAGGGCCTGCAATAGCCATGCCAGTCAGGGTGGGAGGGATGGTGAGAGGTTGATGCTGGAATAGAATCCCTGTGTGGATGCTCTCCCTGTGTGGATTCTGTCCTCCGTGGGTCCTGTCCCATCCCTGTGTGCTGCTGGGGTCGGGGCAGGATCGTGTTCCAGGGCCGCTCACCCCGCGCCGGGAGCGGCGCTCCGCCCGCAAGCGGGGATCTCTAATGAGATCCGACAGCCCTGATTTCTCTGGTGATACAGGGAAACAACACGAGCAGTGCTGATGGTTTGGGGTCCTGACCTTTAACAAGGACTCACGACACAGGGCAAACTGCCCAAGAGAGATGGAGGGGCAGGAGGCCAGGGGACAAGGTCGGTACATAATGAAGTGGTCAGCATTGGATTTCTGTCACTCACCGTGCTTAAGTACAACAGTGAGGGACTTGAGCAAGAGGAGCTGTGAAAGAGCACAGGCAGGAATCACAGAGAGCAGGGGTCTGGGAGGGTCAGGTACCTTCTGTGCCAGCTCCAGCAGTCCCAGTGACTTTGGTAATGAAGAGGGTGAGGGCAGGAATCATGCAAAGACAGCGAGAGAGCAGGGAGGGAGATTAAAGCAAACAGAGAGGGAGACCCAAGGGGACTGGCAGCGTGTGCCCTGTGATCTGGAATGGAGCACCTGCAGCAGCAGAGCAGTCTGGAGCAGAGAGGAGCCCCTGGTTTGTGCAGCCAGCAGTGCAGTGTCCCCGTGGTGGCAGCATGGGCACCCCTGGCCCAGGACCTGCTCACGTTGTCACCACGGTCACCACAGCCATGGGGCAGCAGTGCTCACACACACGGCCCCATCCCAGGTGCTCCCAGCCTGCTCTGGCACCAGGAACTGCTCCGGGGCACCAGGAACTGCTCCGGGGCCCCAGGGCTGCCTCCTCGCCTTTTTGTTCCTTTCTGCTGCTCGATCTAAATTTAGTGGGACTCTTAGCTAAGAAAACTGAAATACCCAAACCATTTGGTATCAGAGTGCCTGGGGTGAATGCAGAGAGCAAACAGTGAAACACAGAGGCAGCCAAGACCTGCTGTGAAGGAGCCACTGGCAGCTGATGGGGTCTGGATTTAACATCTGGTTCCTTTTCAAGTGTCCTCCTTCAGACCCGAGTCTAACAGAAACGTTTCATTGCAATTTGGCTAATACATCCATTGAGGCTTCAAGTGACAGAAATTAAATGTATTCACCCTAAATACAGAAGAATTCTGTTACTGAGCAGTAACTTCAAAATTCAGGTGACCAGAAACCAAAGTGAGAATGGAAAATCTGAACCTGTTAGTTCATGTCCAGCATGGATGGGAAGCTGTGTAGGATGCCAAAAGCAACTCAAAGGGTATGTGATGAGTAGGAAAATACATTTTAAAGCCACTTTAGACACAGTAGCCCAAGCTAGGCTTATTCACATTAAGGAAAACATAATATATAGTTTTAACACTGCTGATCCCTTGGGAGGTGTTTGGACTGCAGAGCCCACAAAGGACAGAAGCAGTAAATTTGATGTGTACAGGAGTCTTATACAGAGGAAAATAACCTTTAGTCTCAGCTGTAGGACTGTGAGAACGATTGCAGAGAGCGACCTGCGTTTGCATTGGCTGTGGTCAATGCCAAGTTTGTTCTTTTGCCAGTTTTTCTTTATTTGGGTGTTTTATTGTTGTTTTTTGCTATTGAAAATGCAACCATTGAAGCCAGGCAGGCTGTGAAAGAGGTGAATTGCTTGATTCCACAGCATTGTTTTAATTTGTCTTTGGATGAATTCTCATATGCTTTCATGAGAAAATCGCCCATTAGAAGCATTCATTTAATTTAAGAACAGTTGGGAGAGGAAGGGTTGGGATGACAGATGGAGACTGTGGGTGTCTTATAAGAGAGCAGAGCTTTTTGTGTTTATCTTTTTGTGGCACATAGTTGCTGTTCTCTACTGCTTCCATTTTTTTAATCTGCCCTTTTTTTGCGCAGTATTTCTTAGAAATCTCTTCTCTTTTGTACTGGAAGTCTAATAGATTTCATTAGCTTTTCCTGTACCGTGTCAGCTTTAAAACATTCCAGTATAACAGAATGGAGGGAGGTAGCCTGGTAGGAAAGCAGAATGAAAGAGGCCGGATTTCAGTCTAGTTTGGAATTGCACAGAATTTAGCAGAAAAGGTACTGGAATATTGAACTGGCTTCTTCCCTGGACCATCCCACTGACTTCCCAGCAATGGTACACACAGCCTGAAGGGGTTTTCTTGCTGTGCAGTTGAAGATTCACTGTCAGAAAGTGGCTTAAATCTCACAGTCAACCTTTATTTAAATTAGTCTAGAACTAAGTGCAAGGTTTCAGAGCCTTCTCTTTTGAGGCATGAACATAAGGTCTGTAGGATTTGTGGATGTCAGTGTGTCTGTCCATGTCAATGGCCTGCAGCCACCTGCATGACCACAGACCTGGGGGCAAAGTCAGGCAGGCACTGACAGCATTAGAGACCTTGTTTCTTTGTTTTATAAAGACCTGGACATCAGCACATGCAAATACAAATAACTGTGTGCCCAGCCCAGCTGCTGACAGTATTTTAGTCATCCAGTCTCTGGGTTGTAACTTACACCTCTTCTAACAGTCCCCAAGTTGTGATGACAAATAACCTGTAAGTTGTGGTGCCTCTGCCTTGGGACTGCCTGGCCCCTGCATGAAACTAATTAAAATTTAAAAGTAAAATTAGCTCCTGTTAAAGGAAGATGGAAAACAGTGCAATGTTTGTTCAATATAGAAGTTGCTTTGCTCTGCAATATAAGCAGCAGCCTGTAAATACAGGGCAGAAATTTCAAGCATTAGTCTCACTTGTTCTCGCCACATTACACGTGGATTTTTTTTTTGCATCTCCATGTGCTGTCCTGAGGTTTGCATTGAACAAAATAAACAAGGTGATACAAGAAGCAAGGTACATTTATTAGATTTTTGTTACTTTTCCATGAAGTTTTTCTTACTGTGACCCAGTTTTTCCCCTTACCCTTGACAATTTCTGAATGATTGGATCGTTCTCCACTCTCCATTCTAATGACAAAACCTCTTTTCCAAGGTTCTGTCATTGCTTCCTTTGATTGCTACAGCCATTTCTTTTTGCTGCTACACACCCATTTCAGTCCATAAAAAATACACCTTAGGATTTTTCTTAGTGTTTGATTTGTCTCTTATATCCCTTCAGATCTTTTGTTCTTCCTCCATCCCTCCTTCCTAACCACTCAAGTTTGTTCACCACCCTCAGCCCTTCCCCTGCGTGTTTCAGGTTCCTGTTCCCACACTCTCCATCAGAGATGAACCTCTACATGGACTTCTCTTATTCTTTTGATCTCATGAAAACATCTGTGTTCTTTCTTTCACCTGTATCACCTGTGCTGTTGTCCCCCAGCTGAGCTGCAGGGCTTCTGCTTTCTGCTCTCTGCAGCGTGCACTGGCCCCACACTGCTCAGCTTTGCTTGAGCTGTGTCAGTCCCTGCAGCAGCCAGCCCAGTCAGGAGCAGGGTGGTGAGCTTGGTCTGGTCCCTGCTGGTGCTGGAAGGGCAGGAAGGGCTCGTTTGCTCCCTGACAAAGGGCTGCATCCCACTGTGCCCAGGGACAGTGGGTGCTGTGGCACAGCTCTGGTTTTCCTCATCCCAGCCAGCCCCTGGGAGCTGCTCCTTCCTTGGTCCGTGCTCCAGCTCCACAGGACACGCTGACTGCCTTCCAGCTGCCTCTTCCTTCCTCAGAGCACTGCTGGCTGTGTTACAGACTCCCCTCCAGGAGATTTTCTGTCAGCCCTGGAAGCTGTTATCCCGTGACCCATTGTCTGCACGAGCAGACAGGAGACAGGGACATTCCTGCATCTGTCTTTTCCTGCTGCCCTGATTTATTACGCCGTAAAATAATAAAACGTTAAAAAGGTTGAACCTGAACTGAAGCTATGACTATGACACTATTAATCAAACTGCTGGAGAATTACTTTATATTTGGTGCCTTAAGCACTGATCCAGTCCACCAAAAGTTGGCCTGAAACGTTGTCCACAGCCTTAGCCCTGGCCTGGGAAAAGCAGCTGCGGGTGTCTGTGCTCTCCTTGGTGTGTGGCTGTGCAGGCAGGGCTGGCTCCTCAGGCTCTCCTGCCCCATCACTGCCTCTCTTATCTCAGCCGTCGATGCCACGCTCAGCTGATGTCTCAGTTCTGGAGCAGAGACATTCCAGCTGCTATCTGAGAAGGCTCTGGCCCCAAAAATATTTAGTTAGCAGCCGTTCAGTTAAGTGGAATTGACTTTTTATCGGCGTTCTTGTGTGCGTCTGCCACCGGCGAAGGCTGTTTCCTCCTTGTGGGGCTGTCAGCCCAGGGCTGTTCCTGTGGGCAGCCCTGAGCTCTGATCAATACCAGCACTGCAGCAGCTCATGCATGGCTGCTCAGCTCCATTGATCTGCCCTTCCAACAGGTACCAGCTCTGGAGCCAGCACCTTCACATCAACACCTGCTTGTACTGCAGGCTCCTTCCTTCTGGGGGCTTCAGAGACACCCACGGCCCTTCTCTGCCGACTTGCAGCAACTTCTGTCCTGCCTGGGACAGCCCGTGACCCCACTGCTCCCCAGCCCATCCCTTGGGACAGCCAGCCTGTACAAACCCATACGAAGCCATGCAAGCACTTCCAAAGCACTCAGCGTGAGAATGACACATCAGACTGAGTTAGGAGAACTCAGTTAGGAATTTGTGCATTGATGGGACGTAGAGCATCTGCAGCTGTCCCAGCACTGCTCCTCACAGGGCCTCTCTTCTGTCCCAGCTGGGATCTGGGGGCTGTGTCCCCATGTCCCCATGTCCCCATGTCCCCATGTGCCCCAGCAGGATGGAGCATCCCCAGCCTGGGCTGGCACTGGGCATCACCCACAGACTCCGTGGGGCAGGGATACCTGCAGGGGGTCAGAGGTTCATTGTGCCAAGGGTACCGCAGGGAAACTGCTCACACAGCAAATATGTCCTCCTCCAGCAGAGCCCTCACCCAGCAGAGGCTCTTGCTGGAGCACAGAGCACCTGAGTTTCAGGGTGGCACCTTCAGGGCATCTGTTGTGGTCAGATGCCACAGCAGGACAGGAGATAATGGACTGTGAACACTGACTGGCCACCAGCAGTGTGCTCTTGGCACTCCTCCTTACTTGCTGCTGTCCCCAAATCTAGCAGCATTTAGGGAACTAGTGACTATTTTGGAGGAACCCAGCAGCTGTCCCTGCACAGATGTGCTCCCTGCCAGGCCACTCCCAGCCTGCTCCGTGGGCTGGCAGAGGGCACAGGGGCACATGCAGACACAGGGGCTCCAGTCTGGCAGGTAGATGGCCGTGGCTCAGACCTGTCCAGCCTGGAAAGCCTCTGAAGAAGTCAGAGAGGCCTTTCCCAGTTGGTTTGTACATGTGCCTTTACAGAAGGGCTGCAGGGCTGCCACAGCAGCTACGAACTTCCAGTGAAATGAGTGTTTATTATGATAGGATTGATGCAGCTCCCAAAAGACCCTAATCAACAAGGCCTCAAGAGAGCAATTAGAAATCTGAACTTTAACTCTCTTATAACCACAGTGTAGGAAGTGACTTCTGCTCCAGTTTGGGGTTTGCCACCTGGCATGTGAACGAGGGGGAAATACCAAAAGCCTGAAATACCAAAAACCTGAAATACAGAATAACTGCAGACAAGTATTTGAGCAATGAGGTACAAGGTCCATTTCCATAGCAAGTGAATGTGTGTGTGGCAAAAAGCATAATGGTTTAGGGGGATTCATGCCCAAATTTGCAGCCTCTCTATCACATCTAGGTGTTTTCAATGCTGCTTCTCAGCTTTAGACGAGCACCCAGGGTGTTCAGTGCCTGTACATGTGCAGCATCTTCCCCCCTTTAAAGAAAAAAATTACCTCAGTTTTCCCACTTGTGAAATAACAACAAGATCTGCCTGAAGGCAACACCAGCCCTGGAGATGCAGGTTTGCTCAGAACTTGTTTTGAATACTTTGGACGGGCCACTTCAGACAGGAACTGCACATTGAGTAATTCTTGCCGTAGAAAGTCACGTGGCTACTGGAAAGCAGAAAATTGCATAAGAGCCCATCTGTGTAGCACAGCTGAGCTGGGGAGTGTTGGCTGAGAGGGCTCCTGCTCCAGCAGCCCACCAGAGCCAGGGGGCACTTGGCTTCCCAAGGAGCTGAGCCAGCAGCAGCAGCACACATCCCCAGCTGGGATACACCCGGGCCTTCAGCCTTAGAGGGGTGTTCTTCAGAAGTGTTCCTTTCCTGATTTCTCCTGCTGAGGTGCCAGATGTTGGAATGCCAGGCTGTAGCTCCCTGGGGAGCTGGGCCAAGGCAGTGGCAGTGGAGCAGGCAGGAGGCTCAGCAGGGCACGGGGCACTGCCTGCAGTTACCTGTGGGTAACACAGCTCTTGTCCCCAGCAGGTACAGCTGAGCCCTCTGTCAGGGGTGGGAGCGCCCAGCGTGGAATGCAGCCACCCACTGCCCACTCAGACTTAGCAGGGGCTGCTGGCAGTGCCATCAGGGCCAGGGTCCTGTCCCCAGCCAGGGCTGGGAGGAGGAAGGGCTGCAGCCCTGCCAGCTCTCTGTAAGGACAGCAGGGCAGGGCAGGCCCTGCAACCTGCACAGCCAGGTGAATTTTACATGTCCCAGCCTTAAAAAAATGTCAGGTCTCAAAAGCTTCATTTGATGTATAACTGGAGCCAGCAGAGGGAGTGAAATGCAGGGACACTGTAGTGTCCATGGAAAAAGGAGCTGCCAGGCTTTGACCCAGGTGCCTCTGGTTCAGTGGCACATCTCAGAACCCAAAGGGAGGGTTCTGGCCCAGCCCTGGGCCACAGGTGACACAGATATGGATCAAGAGAGGCAGGTGATCACTTGTAGGAGTGAGGGGTTGTCTCTTGCATCCTTATCAGTGGAAAAAATCGGTGTTCTTGGGGCTAACATTGAATGTTTCCAGTATGAAGAAGGCATCCAGAGGAACCTCAATCTCTCAAATAATTCCTGTTCCAAGGGGATCTGAGTGCTGTCCCCATGAATAGGTTCAAATGCTTTATCTTCTGGCACTGTTCATACAGTCCTGAGAGTGACCATGTAACATATAAACATATATAACATATAAACATATATAACATATATTATAACATAGATAGTCCTGAGGAGGAGCTGAAAACCAGCGATGCTGATACTGCTCCTTGTTCTCTTATGCCTCCAAAATGTCCTGGTCTTGGCATCCTCCTAAGCACTAAATGTGACAGACATGTTCACAAACAGCTTCTTGATGACTTCTTAGTTAACTTCCTTCTTCAAAAATAGCAATTTTGCAAATGGATTAGTTCTTCATCATGCACTTAGGATTTTTTTAGACTCATCTTTAATGTGCCTTCAAAGACAGAGATCGTTTCCCCTTTTGACTGAGCGTTGGCCATCCTCATTCACCGTTTGATTGGTAGAGATTGGACATGATCTTTACTAAACTCTTTAGGAACGTGGGAGCTTCCTCCCAGCTGCCTCTGAAGGAGAATTTAGAAAAGTTTTTTAATCTGTGTGTTTATGCACCAGTTTCCAAAGAAACACTTGTTTTAGCAAAATGCTAAATTGTAACAAGTTGGTAGCTTTAATAATTGCCTTGAATACTGTGGAATTAGCTTAAAATAAGTTTTCCTTCTTGAAATGAGATTATGTTTGTGCCTGGATCAAGCAACTCTGCACCAGTCTTGAACTTGTTAAAGATGGAAATGAGAATAACCACTGCAGTATTGAAATGGTAAAATGAGAACAGAATGGCAATTGGCCAGTGTTTATGAATCAGAGAATATGATCATGAAATCATAAGAATAACCACCAAAAGGTAAATAAATTACCCGACCTACTACTTATTTTCATGTGCAGCTTGACACAAAAGCTGAAGCCATGAATGATTTATACCTGTTTTAACAATAATACTCATTTTCCTGAAAGATGGTCAGCACTCAGGCTGCTGTGGGCACCGTGCCAGTCATTGAAAGGTTAATGTCTCAGCAGCAATACATTAAATTATGAATTATACCAGTCCCAAAATGGAAGGTTATTAGCTCGGTATGTTTAATTAGCCCGGCTCGAACTTTGCCATCTGCCAGCAGTGCCCATCACTAATGCACGGCCACGTGGGGTAGGAGGGGTGGCAATGAGATGCCAGAAGCAGCAGCCACTGGCCTGGGCCAGCCCAGCTCACCTGCCCAGCTCTGCCCCTGGCAGCCCTGGCACTGCCACCCCCTGTGCCCCACTGCCCACCAGAGCCGTGTCCTGGGCACAGCCCAGACCCTCCCATGACGGGAGAGGCCAGACAGGTGTGGGCCCAGCACACCTGAGCCCCAGATGTGTCAGCAACATCTGCCAGGGAGCGCCCGGAGCCGCGGGGCGTGCGGGGCCAGCTCGGGGATGTGGGAATCCTGCCGGGGTTTTGTTTGCACAGCATCTCCTGCCAATAACTGCACAAGGCTACAACATTGAGCTTTTCAATAAATATTTAAATTTTGCTTCTTTGCTTATTTGTTTTTTTAAAAGAACAAACAGTAAATTCTGTTGGGTTTTTTATTAGCGAAGATGATGGGATGCTTTGGAAACATAATGCACTTAGTATTGCAATAACTTGATGACTTCCTGTGACTTTGCTCTCGGGGAGCCTGTGTGCTAAAACTCGGGTTGGAACTGTGTCCTGGAAAACGTGGGGCAGGATCTGAACTTGCAAGAAGCCAAACCAAACCTTAATTTTAATTCTTATTTTTGTAGGTAGGATAACCTTGCCAAAGAGGAAAGGAATTTGGACAGACTTAACATCCAGCCTGTGCAGCTTCCACGAGCTGGACGCTAAAATGAAGAGAGAGTTTATTCATTCCCATCTCAACACAGCCCACCAGAATTAAAAGACATTTGAACCTACAAGGGGGATTGGGTCAAACGCTTCCCAAGCTGCCTGCACAGAGAAGGCTGTTCAAATCCTCTGGCCACCAAGTCCCCACATTTCTGTGCTGGATGTGAAGAGCAAAGGGAGCCTGGCAGGAATCAGGAGGCGTCCAAGTAAGAGACAGCACCAGGTAGAGGCTTGATTCCTTTTCCTTAATATTCTTGCAGTATGCAGTATATACATTATTTCTTCTCCTCCCCTTGAACTTTTGGTGATTTCCTCTTCTCCACATCAGTGCAGCCTCTGTAGTTGTGCTTCTGGAGCAGGTGGCATGGTTGGAATATTGGAGCAGTGTGTATTAGAGTGAAACCTACAGACAGAAATAGAAAGTAAATGGAAGATGAATTGATCAGAGGAAAGGCAGAGGATGGAGGGGATAAAGTAAAGGCAAGGAGAGAGACAAGTAATACCTTGCCTGTGTGCTATGGTAATTTATTATTTTTATATGGTGCCCGAGGTGTGCAGTATCTGTTTTACTGAACAAATAGAAGAGTTCTCAGCCCCAAACAGCCAACATATTAATTTATTGTGTGACAGCCTGACAAAATGAGCAGCCAGGCCAGTGTGACGAGGAATAATTTAGTGCTTGTGGAGCATGAGCAAGTTCACTATTGGTACCCTCACTTGTATATGGCATCCGATGGACAGCTCTTGTTTGTAAGGACTTACTGCACAAGAAACGTTTCCCTTTCAGGGGAAATCTGACTGGGGGCTGTCTTAGGGCATGGTACAGGGCTCTGACGGGAGGAGCAGCCTGCCGGGTCAGTACACTGGGAGGGGAGGGCTGAGCCCCAGCCTGGCACAAACCCCAGAGCAGGGTGTGCAGGGACAGGCACAGGGCAGCCAGATGTGGGGAAAAGTGAAGGCAGGGACCGGGGAGGGAAAGCTGGAGTGTTTGCTGTGAGCTGTCTCGGGCTGCAGTTTCCAAGGAGCCATCCAGCTGGGACAGAAGGAGATGACCTGAACCAGCAGGCTCCAGTGGGAGAGGCTCCAGTGCAAACCTGCCGTGACCGCGGCACCGGGGGAGCAAGAGCTCAGTTGTTTTCCAACACAGTTATTGCCACTTAAATTGCAGTTTTATTCCAAAAGCAAATTCCAAAGTTTTATGTCCATAAAGGTTTAGACATAAACAAGAAAGAAGTCAGGAAAGTGGTATGTACTGTGTAAACAGTCTCACTTTATAATTAATGCTGGAGATCAGGGAGCAGGAATGGCTGTGCATGTGTGGTCATTCAGATTTACTGTTGCTCTGATTAAAACCTAGTTGGGCAATAATTTTATGCCCAGGTAGGGGCAGGAGGAGAGCAGGATGCCCCCAAGCAACCCGTAAATAGTGTGGTGAAGACAAAGCGTTTATTACTTAGCTTCACAACGGCTCTGTAAGTGCTCTCCCAGGGTAGGTATACTCATACCCCAGATGCCAATTCTGCAAATTAGCATTATTTCTCAAAATCCTGTGTAAATAGAAGTCATTTAAATACTTGATTTCATCAGACAGAGTCACCTATGGAAATGTCAGTCTCTTTTTCTCCCTTTTGTGGGGTGAACAGAGGTTTTCACTGCCTGGGTTTTTGTTTCTCCTGGAATACTTTCACTGATGGCAGAACCTGGCAGGGTCTGGGATCCATACAGGACTCAATCTGCAGGATTCTGTCCCATCTCAGTGCCTCATGCTGATGTAAAAGCAACTCCGAGGCATAAACGTTAGCATTTATCACTGAAATGTGCTATTTTGAATCTTCTATCTAGTAGTTTACATTACTGTGCCAAAAGTGGTTTCGTAGCTAAGACACACAGGGAATTTTAGGGATTTGAGATTCTGTCAAAGTAGCATTGGGATGTTCCTGTTCACCTGCAGTTTATTTTTTAATCATAATTGTTTGTACCTGCTGATGTTTTGAATTCCAAGAGTTAATTCCAGAGAAACAGGGAAGGAAGAAAAGAGCAGGCGAGCTTGATCAGAGGGGCACCATGAAAGGACATGGTTTCATGGAAACACAACATCCCATCTCATGTGCTCTGCTCCATCGGAGTCACTTTTGGACCCATTGTACAGGCTGGGAAAATGGGGCAAAACCTGGGGGCAGTGGGCTCTGAGGTGCATTTCTGGGCACTTCCAGCATGCCCCGTGTCCCGTCTGAGCTGCTCCTTCATTGCAGACAGGGAGTCTGTGGCAGAGCTAGGAATAGAATCCATCCCTTGTTCCAACTCCCAGATCCTCAAGAGTATTTTTAGGTACTTAATACCATTAATTTTATACTCTTTTTGGCCAATGATCTTAGAAAAAAGATCATGCTTCCTTCTGAAGTATTTTTTTTAATCCTACTTGTGTGCTCTTGGACAGCTTTTTTTTCAGGGATTGTGTACAGTTTAGTGCTATTTAGGAACAAATGCACTTAAAAATTAGTTTTGGGAAGAGTTCTGCATGGACTGTGCTTTTGTGCAGCCTCGAAGTGTGAGTAAGGATGGGGAGGAGATGGTGCAGAGTCTTTGCGTTGTGCAGGGCAAACAGAACCCGGCTGTGAGGGGCTTGGGCAGAGGGCAGCTCATGTTGGCATGTTCAAGCTGATAGAAAAGGGGGAGAAAAAGTTCTACGTCTCCAGATTTCTACACACAATCATATTTTTCATTGTGCTAACTCAGCAAACCCCTTTAAGCCCTGCTCCAGCATCCTATCTATTATTAATTAATTGATTTCCTATAAGCTCATTATTTAGTTTGCCTGAGTTCCTGACAGGCTGCTCAGCTGCAGACAGTGGAACAGCTCCTGTCACAAAGGAAAACAGATGGAAAAAGCCAGGCCAGGCAAAGGGGAGGCTGGGACTGGACATTCAGGAGGTGCTGGACAAAGCTCTCAGGCTTGTGCTGGGATTCTTGGGCCTGTAATTGTACCTGATATTCCTCGCAGGCTCCTTCCAGCTCAGGATATTCTATGATTTAGTGATTAGGAAAAGTTTCTTCACTGAAAGTGCTGTCCAGCCCTTGCACAGGCTGCCCAGGTCAGTGGTGGAGTCACCAGCCCTGGAGGGGATTTCAGAGGTGTGTGGGTACAGCACCTGGGGACACAGGTTAGGCCGTGGGTTAGGACAGGGGTTACTGGTGTCCTGGGCAGTGCTGGGGGAACTTTTCCAACCCAAATGACTGTAGAGCAGGGTGGGAGAGCAGCTTCCCGAGGTGCAGGCACTCATCAGGTGAGCAGAGTTTCCCTGCAGGAAGGGAAGGTCTCGAGGGGTGCTTTAGGGACTGGGCATAGGGACAAGGAGGACAGGGAGGAATCGTGAGTGGGACAGGTTCGAAGGGCTCTCTGTGCTGCTGCTGCTGCTCCAGGTGCTGCTGCAGGTGCCGCAGGCTCCTCTGCTTTGCTCCATCCTCTGCCTCACCCGGTCCAGCTCGGGTGGTAAACGTGCTTATTGCAGCGCTAATGTCCTGCAAGTGGGATCCCACCTCCAGGTATATTAGAGTAATGAGTTCACACCTAACTAATGGAGACTTAATAGAGTTACTAATAGGCTGCCTTTTCCCCCCACGGTTTATGACCCCGGGCCGGGGCTGTCAGGGGAGGGAGAGGTGAGAGGCAGGGTCAGCCCCGGCCCCCGGCCCGCCAGCCTTTCCAGGGACATCGTCTCTGCACCTTTCTGCAAGGAAAAATAAACAGTTTGAGGCTCCTGTGTCTTTATTAAACATTTCCTTTAAGCTGCATACTTTGGCTCCCTGCCCAAATGCACCAAGAAAGAAAGAAAGCATCCACAGAGCAGCTCGGCCGCGGGCTGCAGCGAGCGGCCCCCGCGGGGGCGAGCACCTGCGTGGCCGGCTGTGGCCAAGGTGTGGCCGGCTGTGGCCAAGGTGTGGCCGGTGCCCCGGGGCTGCTCCCGACATTCCGGCAGCCCCGGGGCACAGGATGCGGGCGGCGAGCAGCGGCAGCACGGTGCTGGCCCCGGGCCGGGCGCGGCTGCGACGTGGCAGCCAGGTGGGCAGCGCGGGGCACCGCGTGTGCCAGGGGCCACGGCGGGGCCGAGTCGGCAGCTGGGGCACGGGGAAGGTGGCGGCGATCCCGGGGCCCGGTTCGGCTCGGCCCGGCTCGGCTCGGGGAGCGCTGCCCGGTGCCCGGTGCGCGGTGCCCGGCGGTGGCGGCCCCGCGGCGGGCGCGGCTCGGCGGCGGCGGCGGGGAAGGGAGGGAGGGAGGGAAGGGAGAGAGCAGACAGGCAGGGAGGCAGGGAGGGAGAGAGGCAGGCAGGGAGGGGGCGCGGCGCTGATGTCAGAGCGGCTCCGGCCGGCGCTGCCAGGTAAACAGCCGGGAACAGCCGGGAACCGCCGGGGAAGGCGGCGGGGCGGGCCGGGCCGGACGAGCCGCCCGTAACCCCTTCGGGCCCGGCCGCACTGCGGGGCTCGCCCGAGGCACCGGGGGCTCCCGGCGTGGGCAGCGATCCGGCCGGGGACAGGGACAGGGACAGGGACAGGGACAGGGACAGGGACAGGGACAGGGACAGGGACGGGCGCTGGTGGCCGGCGCCGCTCCTGCACCATCCCCAGAGCTCAGGTACAGGCGGCTGTGCAGCGGCTAAGAATATCCTTAGTCTGCCTCATTCACCAGAAATGTGCCTTCTCTGCGACGCCTTCGGAGCAGCCCAGCAGTTAAATTAGTAACTCCGATGAAAGCTAGCAGTGCTGTTTGGTGACAGGGTTTCTAAATCCCTGTCATCCCGGACAGCGTGTGGATGGAGCCATCCTGGAGCCTGAGCCTTGATTCCCCTGGGCCAGCATCCATCTCAAGGGATGCACAGCTCTATGCAGGCTCTGCCTGGAGTGGGACTGGATCTGGATCTTTCTCAGGCGGGACAGGGTTGGGTTTTTTTTCAGACATAGTCCAGTAAATACTGTGCATCATCTGTATGTCTCTCCTGTCCAGAGTGGCAGAGAGGAACTGCAAGATAGAGAGCTGAGGAAAAGCCCCAGAGAGCCTCTGCTGATGGCCAGGTGCCTGCTTCTCCCTGCTCAGCACTCTGCTTTCCCCCCAGAAAACAAAGCTGCCGTCATACGAGTGCCCATAAAACACGAGGCATCCTGAGTGCAGAGATTAGTGGTAATTTTACAAGGATTCAAATAACGTCGGTCTGCAGGGTGCAGCACTGCCTTGAAAGGGAACAGCAGGCATTTCCCCTGGAAGCAAGTTTCCTCTTTAGAGCAGTTTACAGCCGAGGTGCAGTGTCACATTGTGGCACAAATACACTGTCAGCCTTTGGTTTGGAAGATGGACATCTGATACCTCTTTCTGCTGCCAAAATGCACTGCCCAGACCCAACTCCCAGCACGGTTATTTTTTGAAGCATTATGTAATTGGATTGCATGGTCAGTAGTGCTTCCTTAACAAGCCTTTCAGCAAACCCTCTGCCTGCTGCAGCCAATCCTCAACCCTTACATGCACACTTACTCACGCAGGCTCAGTCTGGAGTAAACTCGCTGCTAAATACAGTTAGAAAACAGACGAAGCCAGGCTGGGAATAGATCATCTGCTCCCCGCACTACGTGAGCCGTGCTGTGGCCCAGCCCCGGTGCCGCTGGTGTGAAAACGGGGTCATGCTGACATATCCCAGCTGAGGGGTCACTGCTGCCTCCTCTGCCCTGCCTCTCCCTAACGGGGTGAAAATCTGCTTTTTGGAGCACCCAGAGGCCACTGGGAGCCTGTGTCCTTGTGTGCTGTCACCCTGCCACCACTGCCCTGAGCTTTGGGGACGAGCTCTGGGACACCTCTCCGAGGGTGCTCGGGCCCAGGGCAGCAGGGCCTTTATGGCAGGTTTTGGGGTAAGCTGGAGGGTGGATTCAGAGCCACAGTTCCCTGCGCCTGGCTCGGCCCTTTGCTGTGTTTTCCAGGAGCGTCCCTCTGCTCCAGCCGCTGTCAGCCCACGGGTTATGGCTCTGCTGACTCACGGCTTCCTGTTTGTGATTGCTGACTGGTGGCAGCAATTGCAGAAGCAATAAGAGATATTAAAAAGCGTGAACTTCCACTGGGACCAGGAGATACAATTAGGGCTGTGCCAAGAAATACACTGCAGCGAGCTGCGGAGCCCTGCAGCCCCCCGTTCCCTTGCTGCAGGAAGTAGGAAAATGAACATCACTGGCCTTTTATCATCTCTGAACCCAAATAAAAATTGCATTTGACTTCTGAAGCTCACTCTGGCTCTTTTCCATGCTCCTCCTCAAAGCCTTTGATCCAGCCTTCTGTCTGGGTCTCCTCTACCTGCTGCTGCTGCTGCTGAGATGTAGGGATCCGTGTTCTGTGCTTTCACCTGACTGATGCTCTAGGAAAAGCCTGCATGAGGCTGTGTAAAGAGGCTGCTTTAGAAGGCATGCACAATGTAATATTATTTCCATTCTTTTTTGTGGGAAATATCTCTGGGGGGAAGCATGAAAGTATATGGAGAAGGTGCTCTTTGATCAGAAAGGTCTAAATGCAGCATCCAAACTGCATGTCTATTTCTTCATATTATGCTGAAATTCATCTTAAAGTGCTACTCCTGTGTGGGCATTTCCCTGTTTCTTCTTCCTTGGCTTCAGCATTTGGAAGTATTGCCATCAGTTTCGTCTTCATCCCTGGAGGGGATTGTCCCCAGAATGATTTTGCCACCCTGTTGTTACTGTATATATCAGTCTTTCAATGTGTGTTTTAATTCCAATTTTAGCCTGATTGTCAGAATGTATGTTCTGGTTATTCAGCTGAGGACAGGAGCTGGAGGATGGTGTTCTATGGACTGTGTGTCACTGGAGGACAGTACATATGCTGAGGCTGGTCTTTGATGGATTGAAGCTACAGTAGTTTGCAGCTAAGAAAAAATCACTTCCCTTTTGTACAGGCATTAAACTGACTTTTAAATTTTTTTTAACTCTGTGACAGACATAGGGACGAGAACTGGTACAGAGAACAGACATTAGGGGAGGAAAAAAATCCACCCCAAAACCTCAGTTATTTCAACACATACCAAAAGTGGATTGACAGTGGATGAAGAGGAGGAGGAGGCAATAGTGAACACACAACACAGCTCAAGCTGGCAAGGAGCCCTTTCTTGAAGAATGTAAGTTTAACCTTTAGCATTCAAGTGTCTGGGCTTAAGTGTCATTATGAGCAATACTTTCCTCCAGCACAGCCTCTCCTGCTTGGAGGAGGGTTCTGTGCAGCTCATCCATTTTCCCCTTTCCCATGTATAAAAATACGGGTTTCTGGTGGCACGTGCTCCACCGAGTCCCTTCTGGTGGCAGAGCCTCTGGGCACAGGGAGGGTGGCCCTGGGTGGGTCCAGGCGAGGGTCTGCCTGCCCGAGGGGGCTGTGGAGACTCGGCCACGGCTCTGGACTGGAGGAGTGAGGCTTTGGGCTTTGCTGGTCGAATTTAGGGTAAAGGTTTTGTGCCTTGAGCTCACAAGTGGAGCTGGCTGGGGCAGGAGTGCCCCCAGGGCAGTGGCTGTGCCCGGGCCTGGGGCTGCCCAGCAGCACACCGGGCACCTCGGATTGCTGTGGCCACGGGAGGAAAAGGGATCTGCTGGAAAATTGATTTTGGGAGAAGCAAACTCAAACGAGGAACGGGAAGGGATGGAGCTGGTGTTGCCATTGTCGTCATCGCCCCTTCCAGTGCCAACCTCACCTTTTGATGGAGACACAGAGAAAAAAATTAGAGAGACAGCAGCAGATGAACATCAGACCTGGCTGTGGACAGGCTGCATGTGCCCCCTCCCCCCCCAAATCATCTCCAGCTGTAAAACACTTCAGGGCTGACAGAAACCACACGCAGCCCAGCCATAACCCAATCTGCAAAGCTGCATTCCAATAAAAACGCAGCATGGACCTAAAGGAAACACTGTCCAGGATTGCCGTGGCAGGATGGGTGCTGGGGGAGGCAGGGGCACAGCGAGGCCCCAGCCCCCCCTGCTGCTGCCTGGCTCGGCACAGCCCTCCCAGGGCACAAATGAAAGCATTGTTGGCCGGGCTGTGCTGGGGAAGGCTGCAGTCACAGCCCGGGCCCCCAGTTTGAGCACATGTCAGATGTGCTCACGTTAAATACAGGTACAGCGTGCAGAGCGCGGCTCCTGCACACGCCCTGCCTGATGGATTGTGCATCCCGTGCTTGTGATTTTTCTGCACAAAGAGGTACAGGTTTTAGAGGAATAAGAGCAGATATTTACAAAGAGATAACGATGAACTGTTTGATTAACTGCAGCAGAGATGCTATGTCAGATCTGATTTCTCACTGCTCGCAGCACAGGGGTGGAGGACGTGGTTACTATATAGTAAGTGCAGCTGGTGCTGCTGCTTAACTTGGTGAATAATTCAATGCAGACTTTCCTGCAAATCTCCAGCTTAATTCTGAAATAAGTCGGAGGGAAAGAAGGCCGATGGACTATTTTCCAAGGAGCATTTGGTACCTGGCTGGCACGGAGATGAGAGGGTTGCATTGCTGCCACTGCTCCTGTGCCAGCCCCTGGCCTGACAGACCCACACCAGCCCCCAGACAAGCCAAGGTGTCCTGGTCTCCCTGCTGACACACTCTGAATTCTGTGGAAAGCACCCTGTAGTCCAGAATTCTTCTCAATGCTGAAAACATGGGGATTTTCCCCTAATTCTGGGGGAACTGTAATTTAATTTTGTAACTTACTTCCCTCTTTTTTCCCTTTAAGATGGTTCCCAAGAATTTATTGTGGGATTTTTCATTTAAAATAGTTTTCTAGGGAAATTACTGTGACAGTGATTTAATTGTTTAATTAAAATCTGACATTGATGACAACATAAATACAATAGGCACGAGGTGATACAGGCATTAAATAAGTGCAATTGTGGAATACATCCATAGAGTACTCTGAGCACATGGAGCCGCTCACAAAGAAATGATGTTCAATATTTATCAGGTTAGTGACTCCTAATTAAATGCCAAGACTTTTTTCTTCATTTCTCTCAAAAAGCCAAGAAACATATAGATGTATTCCAAGTGTTTATTTCCATGGCAAACACATCCACTTGTGTTACGGCCTGCAAAACAAGCAGATGCACGTTACAAACCTGCTGTCTGACTGAGGGGTGTTTACTGAGCCTGACTGCTGCAGCCCTGCCAGCTTTGGGGACAGCTGGAATAGCCCACAGAGGTCCTGTCACTCCCACTGCCTAGAGCACGATGTCTTTTAATAATCAGGTAAAACCCCAGAAACATATTGGAGACAAAAGAATGAATGTTCCTTTGAACATCCCCCCCAGCCCAAACCTCCCCAAAAGCATTTCTTCTAGAGCAGTAGTCTGTCCCCTCCAGCGTCCCCATGTCTCAGGAATAAGGGCAGCAGCCTTCCCAGTAACTGAGGCAAACATGACTCCAGAAGAAATCCCTGCTATCTGCCTGAAATTGCTCAGCAGTGTGGCTCTCCAGCCGTGCTGCATTTTTGCATCCCAACAATGACTGTGCTGCTGCTGGAATATCCCTTCCCCTGCTTCTTGCTGGGCGTCTCTAAATGGTATCAGCTCACTTCTGTGGCTCAGCAAGCCCTGTGCAATCCATCGCTGCCCTTTCCCCTTCCAAACCCACAACAAACGCATCTGCTCCAGCTCCATTCCCCTCAGCCTTCCCCCCTTCTGCTCAACTCCACACAAACAAACTTTCCAAAGGAAAGGCTAGCTTACCTGGCCAGTGCTTTGGCCATAGAGTCATACAAACTGAGCAAGGCAGACATCCTAACTCCAGCCCAGAGATTTGATTGCAAATTTCCATTGCAAAGGAGCAGAGGGAACTGGAAATCTGACAAATGCCTTCAAATTGACCTGTGTTTCCACAATGCACGCAGTGTTTAAAATGAATGGCAGACTTTATCATTTGGAGCTCCTTCAAGGACTCTGGCCTTCCATGCTTTGTTCTGATTCTTCAGACACATTTCCAAGAAGCACACAGCTATGGAAGTGGATGATATTGCGGAGACTTTTTCTAAGCTGGATCTCCCCCCTCCCAACAATAATTTTTTAAAGCCTGAATTTTAAAAGATATCCTGGAACTTTTTTTACCTCTCCCCATACATCAGTGCCTTGTGCCCCGTCAGCCTCTGGCACGGCAGAGCCTTGGCCCAGTCCCCCCGTGCTGGGCGGCGAGCAGCGGGATTTGCTCGAGGATCCCTAAAAATTGTCACCACAGCCCTGTGCAAATGCAGCCCACCCCTGCCTCCCGAGCCCCTCCTGAGCCCCTGGCAGCCAGGTCATGTCTCCAGGGGAGGACCGGATCTCCCTGCAGAGCCCAGGGAACCGGAGCTGCTCACCCCCGTTTTACACGGTAAAGATAACAACCATCCTTGCTGAGAGTCCTGTCCAGAAAGCCATATTCACTGCCTTGGAAAAACATTTTGCTTCAAAGTTGTTCCTTTTAATTTGTATACATTTCTACAAATAATAACTTCCCTTTAAAGCGCCGCTATTCGTTCCGTCTGTTCAAAATAACATAGAAATGAAATGATACAAATCTTCGCGCAAATACATCAGATATGCCATGAGACAAAAAAATGGGTTAATCTAATAATTCAGCTGTGTCTTTAGCAAGTTTCCTATGGGAAAAATCAGTCTTATTTTCCCTGCAGATCTGATACTAAGAGCTTCTTTCTGCTAAGCACATTAAAAGCTATTTGAACCCAAAATCCCATCGACGCGTATGCAGAGATACACATATAGAAACAAGAGGCACCCACACAATTACAGATGAGGCTGTATCAAAATTTCTAATTAAAGTAAGGGAAGCCCCTTTTTATATTTTAGCAACCAGATTGTCTTTTTGCCTAGAACAAAGAAATCTTACGGGAAGTAAATTTTTTAGAGAAGACACACGTGCACATACATGTAATCATACCTAACAATTTCTGCACGAATTATCCCTTAATTCCTCGGCTGTGTTTCGGCGTTTGCGTAGTGGTTTATCCGCCGGTCCTGCAGCCGTCACTTGTTCCTTCCCTTCTTTTCACACACAGCCTCCCCTCATCACCTCTTTTTGCAACCTGGAAAACTGGGAGCTCTCTCTCTCCCCAGCCTGCAGACATCTGTGTCCAGGACGAGGGGCAAACCTCTGCCCTCTGCTCATCTGCTGCTTCCCTTCGCAGCCTTGCTCCTGCCTTGCCAGGAGGGGAGGGAGAGATGTCCTAGGACTTGACCCCGGGGCAGAGCCTGCTCGGGCTGGAGCAGCTCCCAGGAGGGTGGGGGGGCCGAGGGCGCACGCCCCTCTCCCCGCTTAACCCCTCCGCTGCTCCGGCCGGCCCTGCTGCCCTGCTCCCCGCCGGGGCACCCGGGCTCGTCCCGAGCGTCACGGAGAAGAAAAGCCGGAGCAGCGAGGGGCTGAGGCAGGAGGGCTGCGCGCAGCACGGCCAGGGGAGCAGCGGGATCTGCGAGCAGGGGATGTTTGGTTTGTGTTAACTACCCAGACAGATGCACTTCGGCATGTTTGCCTTTATGGGATCCATATGTTGTCATGGGAAATTAGAGGACAGCGGCGCACAGCTCGAACTGGCGATGCAGCGCAGAGAGCATCCATGGCTCAGCCCGCGCCGCTCCGTCCCTCTGGAGGTGCCGATTTCTGGAGCATCCACAGACACTCCTCTGCTCCCCAACTTCCCCACGCGTTTCCTCTCGCTTTGCTCTGCAAAAAGTGTGGCCACAGGCAGCACCCGCAGCCTGGGCCACCACATCCACAGCCTCAGGGGAAAGGAGGCACTTTTCTAACTTATCCCAAGTGCTAAAGACAAGGGTTACTTTATCCTCGCCTCAACTTCTTCCTCAACCCACGTTTGGTTCACGTTCAGCAAGAACAACAGCTACAAATTACATGCACCTCCCCAGGCAGTGCACCAAGCAGCCCCGAAAAATTCTGATTCCCAACAGTGCTCCACGGTTTGGGGCTTGGTTGGTTTTTGTTTTGGATTTTTTTTTTTTTTTTTTTTTTTTTTTTTTTTTTTTGCTTGGGGTTGTTTTTTTTTCAGGGTTCAGGCTTTTTCTTTGTTTTTGTTTTGGTGGGGATTTTTGGTTGTTTTGTTTGTTTTTTTTTTTTTTTTTAAAAGATGAGTACATTTACAATTATTCTCCCATAAAACCAGACAGACATGTATCAAGCAGGGACTGAGAGATTTTTAAGGGCAGCTTTTAAACGCAAACTGGTCCCCCTCTGGAGTCAATCCGAGTCCCAGAACTCGCACACAGCACGCCTGGGTCACTGGGCACACCAGGGCTGCAGGTACAACATCCACAGAGCCGTGGCACAGAACCTGACTCTCAAAACCTGCCACTTTCTCCCCAATGCAAGACACTTCCAGCAATGCATCAACAGTACAGTCAAATTCCTGATCACCCGTCCTTTTCCTTCACCCCATCCCACTTAAAGGGACTTGTCAAAATTCCAAATGTCAACCCCCACGTTAAGAAAAAGGGAAAGCTCAAGACATTTCATTTTAATAGGTACTAACAAACATGCAGTTTATTACCTTGCAGTATAAAATACATCTACATTAAGGTTCTCCCAAATGGAAAAACTGACCGCAACTGCATTCCTTGTTCAGAGCTATGAAACAAACCAGGAAGATAATTATTTGACTTATTATGAAAATTTTAAAAAATACAAAAAAAAAAAAAAAGGTTAAAAAAAAGGCAAAAAAACAAAGGCAAAAAAAAAAGAGCTTCTTTAGATTTTCAAGATATTATTTAATTTAGATGCATTTCTGCTAATAATAAAAATAGTCTCTTATAGAAAGATGGAAAAAAATATATTCCTGAAGCCTGGATAGAGGTTCTTTACTGGTTCACCTCCTCCTAAAATTCAAATCCCACGTTCCCAGCGATCATCTACATTTCTCGCTAGGGCTGGAACGGGGAGGGACAAGCTCCTGGAAATAAAAATTTTAAATAATAATCGGACATGGACCCGAGCAGAAAGTGAAAAACGTTACCGTTAGGCTGGAGAAATATTTATTTAATCAAAGAAGAGGTTCTGGTGGGACTGGAGGAATGTTGTATCCTCTCCTAAAAAAAAAAAAAAAAAAAAAAAAAAAAGGAAAAAAAAGAAAAAGAAAAAAGGGGGAAAAAAAGAGGAGGGGGGTGGGGGGAAGAAAAGAGAAAGCAAGAAAGAAAAAAGGCAGAGGCACAGCCGCCTCCTGGAGTTCCCCATTGTCCGGGGCTATAGAGAGCCCCAGAATGGCATTAAACTCACAAAAGGCACATTGTGCGGGGGACAAAAAAAGCCCCTTCTTCTACAATAACTTTTAGCTTCTTATTTTTAGAAAATGACAAAGCTGTTGCCAGCGATGGCTGGTGAAACCTGTAGCCCGGCTCCCAGCGCGGCTGGCCGCGGCCGCATTGATCCGCTCGGAGCGGCGGCCGCCAAGTTTGAACGGGGCCGGGCCGCGCCGCGGGGATGCTGCGGGGATGCTGCGGGCGGCGGCCGCGGGGCCGGCGCGCAAAGTTGCGCTCGCTGCCGGACGCAACTTTGCCGGCGGCTCCCGGGGAAACTTCGGCAGCGGCGGCGGGGGTCGGCCCGCCCCGGCTCTGCCCTGCGCGGGGCGGCGCGGCCCCGCCCGGGGCGCGGGGGGCAGGTGGCCCCGCGGAGGTCCCGCGGAGCGCAGCAGAGCGGTGCGGAGCGGAGCCGCCGGCCGGCCCCGCGCCCCCTGCCCTGCCCGGTACGGCCCGGCCCGGCACGGCACGGCCCGGAGCGGGGCAGCGCGGCGGGGCGCGGAGCGGGGCCGGGCCGGGCCCCCCCGCCGCGGGCTGGGGGCCGGCCGCTTGCCCCAAGTTTCGGTGCGGCGCCGCCGCCGCCGCGCTCCCCCCGCCCGCTCCTGCGCGCTCGCTCCCTCCCCCGCCGCCTGGGCTGAATCTTATTGATCCAGAAGGTGGCTAATTAGCCCTTCCCGTCGTGCCTGGGTAATGAGGCACATGCGCACTGCACTAATCAGCCATTTTTTGCAGGAAACTAATTAGCAGAATAAAGATCCAAAGAGTTTTTTTTCTTCCCAATCATCAGATCTGAGTCCGGGCGCTTCCTGCTCCGGCGACCGCCAGCCCCGCCGCCCGCTCCGCGCCCGCCGCCCGCTCCGCTCCGCGCCCGCCGCTCCGCCCCGACCCGCCGCCGCCGCTGCTGCTGCCGCCGCCCGCGGCCCCCTCTCTCCGGGGGGCTGCAAACTCCCCGACAACGATGCTGCTGCTGGGCAGCGGCGGCGGCGGCGGCGGCTCCCGCTCGGCTCCGGCTGCTGCCCCCGGCTCCCGCTGCTGCTGCCCCGGGCCCCTCCGCGGAGCCCCGCGCTCCTGCCGCCGCAGCCGCCGCAGCCTGCATGGGATCTGTAGCCCCCGCGCCGCCGCCCGGGATTAAAAGCGCCGCCGCCGCCGGAGCAGCGACCGCGTAAGTGGCAACTTTTCTGCCCTGTCCCCCGCTCGGGCTCCTCCTGCTCGGGGCGCCCGGGCTGCTTTGCATGGGGCTGGTCCGGCCCCCCCTCCCGTCCGCTCCCACCCACCGCCCCGGATCCCCCAGCAAACTTTGTGTGCCGCTCGCCGTCCCGGAGCCCCGCCGCCGCCGCCGGGGACGCGCAGGTGCCGGCGCCGCGGGGGCCGCTCCGCGCCCGCGGACCCCCCCCCCCCGCCCCGCCCGCCGGCCATGGCCGCGGGGCGCGCAGCGAGCGCGGCGCCCGCCCGGCCGCTTTGTGCGCGGCGGGGCCGGCGCTGGGGGCCCGGCCTCGCGCGGAGCCCGCGCCCCCCGGGACCCCGCCGGGCTCCGCGCCGGGGACGCGCCGCAAAACAAAGGGGCGAAGAAAGTGCCGAAAACTGCCCCGGCGGCGGCGGCGGCGGGCCCGGCCCCGCGGAGCCCCGCGCAGCCCCGCGGAGCCCCGCGGCCCGCACGGCCTGGCCGCGCACGGGAACGGCGATCGTCGTTTCCCGCGGGCGGCGCGGTGCGGGAGCGCGGCGGGGGCGGGCGGCACCGCAGGCCGAGCCCGCTCGGGGCCGGGGTTAATGACTCGGGGCTGCAGCGCCCGGCGCTTATCGCACTACGTGGAACGCGGGTCGCTGTCGGTCCCCGCCGGGACCCGCCGCGCTCGGGTTCCCGCTGCCGCACGCTCCCTCCGAGGGCATCGCGTGTGTGTCTGTGTGTGTGCCCTGGCTGTGCGCGGCGTGCGTGGGTGCCACGCACACGCGGGATTCGGACTGTGAATTATTTATAATTTGGGTTGCGTTTGTGTCTTTGTCTTTTTTTTTTTGGTGTGGTTTTTTTTTTTTTTTTAATTATTCAGTTTCACTCGGCCCCCTCCCCTCCCCCTTTTTCTTTTAAAACAAACAAACAAAAATTGGTTCCGAGCAAGGTCTGTTTCTTTCTCCCGCTGTGCTTGGGCTGCTCTCGGTATGTCCTGGACTCTAACGCAACCGTGTCCCCTCTGCGCCGGCTGTCTGTCTTTCTCCTCTTCTTGCTCCTGTTTAATATGGAGCAATTTTCTGGAGACTCGGTGACTCCCTCCTTAGGGTCACATTGAGTTCGAATACGACTGAAGGTGCAGGAATCCTGCAACGGAGGAAATAAGAGAATAGAGAAAATGGGGTCAAGTTGGCTGCTTAGAGGCCAAAACTCCCATAGCTGCCTTTAAAAATATATGTATAATATTTGGCTTTCCTCGCTGTATTACGGATTGCAGCTTCCCCTTTCAGGTATTTTCCTTACAGCTTAAAGCCCTCGCTTCCTTTTGCCTCCCCCCACACCCTCCCCCTGTTAGGGGAGAAAGGGGGGGGAGGGAAAATAAAAGGAAAAGAAATGGGGGGGGGAGAGAGGGGAAAAAATAAAACCCATTGAGTTTAGGCAAATAAGGTTTGGTCTCCGTATCCTATTACAAAGCACTTTGAATATGCAAGACATCACACAAGACCAGTTATTCCAGTTACGACAAACTTAAAAAGAGAAAAAAGCGAGGCATGTTTAGATTGCAATTTGTTAGAGCAAGATCCGTATTTAAAATTCTGCCTTTTAAATATTTTTTTTCTAGCCTTGCTTTATATCCAGCCTTTTCTGATGTCTGGGTTGGGTTTTTGTTTTGGGGGTTTGTTTTTTTGGGGTTTTTTTGCATCGTTATTATTAAAATCTTTCCATCGAGTTTAGGAAGACCGCTGCGAGCAACACATTTTCTGTATTTTTGTTCCTGTATCTCGGAGGAGAGTTGGCAGGGATTCTGTGGTTTGCAGTTACACAATATGTTATCATGTTTTTAATCACTAAATCATTGCAGTGGTTATAGATTTACAGTCTTAGGGTATTACCGAGCGGCGCAGCGCAGCCCGTGTGTGCGGGGACATACGAGAGCATGCCGTTAACATGCTCGTGAACTTTGCTTTTAAATCATTTCCCGGCCGAGCCGCGGCAGAGTGCGGAGCCAGCGTTTTGGCATCACCCCTCCACGCACTTGAGGAAAGTTTGTGCAAGCCTCCCGGCAGGGCAGGAGCTCCGATGGGCGTCGTGCGCGCCCTGTCCGGCGGCGCTGGCGGTAAGCGGCGGGTCAGGGGGTGCGAGGGGTGCCCACTGGGCCGGGGCCACCACCTGCGTGGCCAGGGGGGACCAGGCCGCCCCACCGGCCGCCCTCTGCTCCCGGTTCCCCCTTTATTATGTAACAGAGCCCTCGGCGGCATTAAAAATTCAGCATTACAAGCTGATTGTAATGCTCCCTCATTAGGGAGCGCTGTCTGGTCCGGCACCGAGCGTGGCTTTTCGGTGCCGCGGCCGGGAGGGGGGAGCGGGGTGTCCCAGGCCCCGAGAGCAGGCTCACGCTGGGCTCCCCAGCACCGTGCAGCACCGGCCCTGCAGCCAGGCCCAGGGCTCGCCAGGATTCCTCTCGGCCGCCGGGCGAGGGCTTTCCCCTGTGCGGCTGCCTGAGCCGCCTCCTGCCCGGTCCCGCTCCGCAGGCTGCCTGCCACTGGAACAAAAGCAAAGAAAAGGCACACTAGAGGGGAGCGAAACTCTGCATCTGGCCCCAGAAGTTGCTTTGCTGTATTTGTGGTTTTTTTTCTCCTCCTCTTTTCTTTTTAACGCGGTCATTTTGTGAGCAGAGGGCAGCAGGAAGTTGGCTCCAGCCCCTCTCCGGCGCAGCGGTGCCGGCCGCAGCAGCACTGGTCCCTCGCTGCCGATCCTCCGGACCCTCCCTCCCACCCTGCCGCCGCCTTTTGTTCCCGCAGGACCGAGCCGAGGTGCTGCTCGAGGGCCAGGGCGGCGCGGGCGGCCTCGTGTGCCTGGCACCGTGGCCTGGCCTGGTCGTGGCCGCTGTCACACCGGGGCCCGGCGGAGGCGGCTCTGACAAAAGCGGAGGCGTGTGTCCCTCTTTCATCTCCCTGCCTTGACCCCCGCCCCGGTTGCTGTCGGTGTCGTGCCAGAGGCCGGGAGCAGCAGATTTGCTTTGGGCCTGGCCAGTGGTTGAACGGCTCCAGCAGGAATCGCCGAATCCCAAACCGATGGACGCGCAGCTGGCTGCGTCAGCCTCCCTGTTAACACCTCCTTCCGCTTTCCAAAATAACAGTAATAGCAGCAATAATAATAATAAAAAAAATGTTGCGTGGAGAAGCAGAAAAAGGAGTAGTGGCCTTTTACATCAACTTTATTCACACGCCGTGTTTTGTTCCGCGGGGGCTCGATCCCTCGTGGGAGCGTTTCCCTGCCAGCGTTGCTTTCTCGTCTGCGGTGGGAGAGTTTTCGGCAACCATCTTCTGTGGGTGCTGGCGTGTGCCGGCCCTACCGGGGCTGGAGGTGTGTGTGTGTGTGTGTGTGTGTGCGTGCTGCGGAGATCGATTCCGGAGGGACGGGCTCGGGAGAGGCTGAGCGTTCCACAGCTCCTGCATCCATCCCTTCGGCAGAGCGCGGCCAAGGTTTGGCCTTTGTGTGGCTTTGGGGGCCGTGTACCCGTGGGTGCGTCCGGCTGGCAGAAGTGGGCTGTGAACAAAGCCTGGCCACGGCAGGTCCCTGTGGCCCAGCACGGGCCGGACCCTGTGCCGCTCGCTGGCTCCTGGCACTGATGGCTGTGGGGGCTCCGGGCTGGGAGAGGCCCCTGGGGCACGGCAGGTGCCTGCGGGGGCTGTCCCCGCTGCGCTGCTCCTGCTCCCTAAGGGTGGGTCATCCCCACGCTGCCTGGGAGCCATCCCTGGGGAGATGCAGGGGGAGCCTGGAGAGAAGAGCTCCTCTCCGGGGAGCCGGGCTACCCTTCTCTCCTCCCTCCCTCCCTCCCTCCCTCTCTCCTCCACAGCCAGAATTGAGGCTGGGTGTCCGGCGCATGGCGGCAGCGATGGGGCTGTCGAGGGCTGTCGTGGCAGGAGAGTGGGAATCAAAACATCTGTGTGCAGGCCTGGGCGCCGCAGCCTCTAATGGTTTTGACGGAGCTGTTGTGGTCTGTTGTCTGGAAAATCTGCATTCTGCGCCGTGCCCGAGGGGGCCGCGGCACCGCAGACCGTGGCGGTACCTAAATATAACCACCGAGGGGTGAGGTGAGGGCAGCGGGAGCAGGCCGCCCGCTCGCCTTCTGCTTTGTCTCTGATCTGCGATTCAGGCATTTTGGTTTGCTCCCGAGCTTGGGTTTCTGTGTAGGCAGGGATTGGAGAAATAGATAAATTCCAGCTAGTTTAAAAAAAACCCAAAAAACACCAAACAGCAAAACAGGGAGGATGAGTTGGGCTTCCCTGGCTGCCGGCAGCGGTCCTGCTGCTGGGCTGGGGATCCCACCAGCCCTGCGTTCCTCGTTCCCCTTGGAGATGCTGCGGGTCTTGCCGAGGTCTCTCTGCGCCGGCAAGAAGCCAAAGCTCCCAGCGCTTCCTGGCTGGCTGTGCCGGACAGACAGACGGACAGACGTGTCCATCTGTCGGTGCGGGAGGTGGGTGCTCGTCGCCACAGCAACGCTGGCCGTGCGCAGGGCTGCGAGCGCCAGGTGTGTACGTGTGCGTGGCAGAGGTGGCTGGAGCGCAGTCCCACTTCGTCCCCGCGCGAAATCATTTTTTGGGTGGGGATGTGAGGAAGGGAGTTGAGCGCAGGCCCAGCTGGTGGTGGCTTGCACCATGTTCTGGGCGCTGCTGAGGTGCAGGGACAGTGGGATGGTGGCGGGTGCTGCTGGCAGGCTGCGCCCACCCGGCTTTGCCCTTGAGTGAGAGACACTTGGCTGTTGATTGTAATTTCATTATGTCACAAGTGCCAAACATGCCTCTCGCTATGAAAAGGCAAAGAGGACCAGCAGTATTTTTCTTTTTTCCCCCCGGAAAACAAACATTTCGCAGTGTTCTGAGCTGTGTGCTGCGTGTTACTGTTGAACCTGAGGATGCTGGCCCTGTGGTGACCAAGCTTTCAGGTGTTCAATCTGGTGAGGGCTGAGCTGCGCGGGTTCCTTGGCTCGGCAGTAATGCTGGAGCAGACAATGTGCTTAGCAGCTCAGGTAAAAGATTTTTTCCCGTCCTCCACCTGCCCTGGTATCAGGGAAAACAGAGCGTGCAGGGCCTGTAACACGTTGGCTCTCAGTGTTTATTTTCACGGCCCAAGCGTGCCTGCTGAAGCATCGGGTCCCTGCCCAGGGAAGATGGGAGCTGTTCCGGAACCCTCCGGTCCCAAAGGCGGCGTACCCCGTGTCCTGCCTCGGGCTCACCTCGGGCTTCCAGCCACGCTGTCCTGGCTGGTGGCAGCCTGGCTCCAGAATGGCTGCGTGGCTCACTTGGGCTCTAACCCTCCTTGCACGCTGCCCTGTGCGAACATGCCAACACTGGGTGCGGAGCTCAAGCAGAAATGGAATCGCTGACGGTAACGTGGCAGGGATGTGCTCGATCCTGCTGGGTTTCCTGAGGGACTCTGACGTCTGGTGTGGAGGGCTCAGAGGGTTTTGGTCTTCTCCTTGTAATGGGTTGGGTGAAGAAGGGGAAGGTGAGGAGGCACAGGTGGCTGAGCTGCCATCAGGTGCGGGTGGTTTGGGCTGACGAGCACAGTCAGGTGCGTGTTGTTTGAGATGATGCAGAATCTGGGGCTTCTTCCCCAGGGTGTGTTTGCTGAGGTGCCATGTGGTCAGAGAGCGTGTCGGCAGGCCTGCAGGTCGCTTTAGGAGACTGAGCACGGAGCTGCCTGGTGTGTGAGGCACGGGTTTGAGAGCTGCAGAGTCTGCAAACCAGCCGTGTGAAGGTATTCTGGATTTGGGCTGTGCACAGCAGCTTGTGCGTTTGTGCTGTAGCTGTGGTGCTGCAGAGGCTGGTGCCCAGCCCCTCGGGTAGCTCGGCAGCAGAGCAGGGGCTGTGCCATGCTGGATGGAGGTTCCTGCGTGGTGGCTGTGGAGGCGATGCTGCCGGGCTCCGGCTCCTGGGCTGTGCAGTGCTGGACAGGGCTGGGTGCCAGTGCCAGCGCAGGAGCTTCTCTCAGCGAGCTGCAGCAGAGAGCTCGTGGCACTGGAGTGGTGCTGCCGGGTGGTCTCCGCTCCTGCTGCGTGTCCCCTGCTCGGGCTGAGGTCGCTTTGTGCTGTGGCATGCGGGCGAGCCAAGGGCAGGGAGCGGAGGGCAGGCGGCCACCACGTCCCCATGTCCTTGTGCGGTTCCCACCGCAGCCCCTGACTGTGCCAGACAGAACTGTAGATGTCAGGCTTTGCACAGAAAGGAGAGCGGGGAGGGAGGGCGAGGAGGAGGCACAAGCGCGCAGCAGCAGGGCTGTGAGGTTCAAATTAACCTTGTGCTTTGTTGGTGTGGAAGTGAGGCGCCCCGGCCGCCAGCACACTGCAGCCCCACTGTCATTCATAGCCGGCTGTGGAGGGGCAGGGCCAGGAACGGGGTCAGGAACAGGACCAGGAACAGGGTATCCCTCCCCGTGCTGCTGGGGGCAGGGGCCGGCAGGTGCCCAGGACGGTTTGGGCACGGACCCTGGAGATGAAGGTGCCCAGTGGGACTCGGGGCTCGCAGGGCTCACCGTGTCCCCAGGGTGCTGCAGTCAGTCCCTTCACATCTGATTTGGAGGAATGGGTGCTCTGGCCTTTCTCCTGGAAGCTGGCTCTGCAGCACCCAGACATGTGCTCCTACACACAGCTACTTCAGGTGTCAGAGCCTAAATTTCTCCTCTTTAATTTTCTCCTGTTAATTTTGTCTCTTTTAGTCTTACATACTTCCTTCCCCAGTTTCTTTCTTCTCGCTGTTTTTCATCTTCCATAGAGACAGTTAAAAGCAGCTTAACACCGTGAGCTTGTTTGGAAGTCAAAAGATCTGTTTCAGCTCTGACGCTGACTGGGCAAGACACCAAGTGTTTGCCTCAGCTGGAGGATGAAATGGGATGATGCATAGTTCACATGCAGGGACTGTAAGTGGGGGTTAATTGTAAAAAATCGTAACATGTTTTAAATCCCCAGAGCATTGTTGGATCCTTAAGTTTTAAATGGGAGTACCTGCTGCGCTGGGGGCAGCTGTGGAGCAGAGGGATTGTCCAGAGCACCTCAGCAACTCCCAGCAGGGCATTGTGCTGGAGACCTGTGCTGTGGCACTGCAGAAATGGAGCTGCTCCGTCCCTGTGGCGCCATCTCATCCCTCCTGGTGTTGCTGCTCGCTGGGGCACAGAGCACCGGGGTGGAGGAGTGATCGTGCTGGCTGGGGTTTGTAGTCCTAGAGAGTCCAAGTAAAGGCACGTGTGAAGGTGTAGGCAGGTGTGTGTTCTGAGCTGCTGTGGGCACGGTGCTGGGCTATGGCACGGCTGGAGCTGGGCTGGCTGCGTTATCCTCCAGGATGCAGGAGGATCAGTGAGCACACGCTGCCCCACAGCAGGCTGGTGCCCAGGAGGGCGGCAGGGTGGGTTGTGTGGCAGTACCTGCTGGCTGGCAGAGGGGAGGGCGGGTGGTGACTGGGCATTGGTGCCAGCCCGTGCCCTTTGCTGGCCCTGGAGCGTGTCGTGAGCGGCGTGCTGGTGTGGGATGCCCAGCCCTGGGAAGGGCAGTCAGCACCACGTGCCCCTCTGCTATTTCAGAAACAGTTACTCGGCCAATAACAGCGCCTGTCTGAAGGAGCTGCCACAGATTTTTTTTTTTTTTTCCCCTTGCTTGCTTTATTTTAAGCAGCCTCTCCACTGTTTCCTCTTTATTTTGGGCGACGTGGAAGTCCCGGAGGTTTGCATGAGATCCTGGAAATTACCCAGGTGCTGGGTCTGGTGCCAGCACAGCCCTGTGTGAAAAGCTGCCTTCATGGCAGGCGTGCAGCGGTTTCACCTGGAACTGCAGATGTGTGAAGAGCAGAGTCAAGCTCTGGAAGTGCCCTGGGGATTGCTTGGAGCCCATGCAAGAGGAGGAGGAGGGTTGAGCTCTGCTTTGCACAGCAGGGGCTGGGGTCAGCCTCACAGGAGGGAGCAGCAGGGCTGACTTCTCTTGCCTTGAAACCTCCCAGCTGTGCCTGGGGCTGCAGACCTAGTTGCCAGAGGCCCCCTGCAAGCTCCTCCAGCTCTTGGCAGCGCAGCTGGAGGTGTCCAACCAGCCACTTCTCTGGCCATGTTCCTCGTCCACGCATCCATTTGTGTCCTTGGAGTGATGGGATGCTCCCTTGGCACTGGAGGCTTCCTTCCTTGAGTCCAGCTAGCCACTGGCTGTGTGGATGTCTGCAGGAACTGGATGTCAGGACTCTGCTTTTTATCCTCCCCCAGCAATCTTTTTCTCAGCCCCTTCTTGCTTCTGGGTATGAAGTTCACAAAGTAACGATGGTCACTGAGATATGTTTGATGTGATTCCTCAGGGATCACTGGCTGTCCTCTGGAGATCTGAAATTTTCTACTGCTGGAGAAATGAGTGGAGAGGTGTTGAGTACAGACATGGGTACGTTACTGTTGGTGGTGCTCAGTGGGTCTTCTGCATTTTAAAATTAAAAAAAATGTGGAGAAACCAAAAAAGTCTAGGTGCCATTGAAGCATAGTGTGCTGGGAGGAGAGGAGGAGTATTTTGGTCACAGTTTTCCTCTGTGCAAGTATTTGGGATAGTAAAAGCTGTGTCTGTGTCTTGTTGAAGGCCTTGCTGGACTGTGGAGCAGGACTGGCTGATTTCTCAACTGCTGCTTGAATTTCCTTTTGTTGGGTCTCAGCTGTCCCCGTTAATGGCTGGAGATGTTCCCTGGATGTTGAACAGTTGCAGGTGATGCCCCTGGCTGTGTGTGACCAGCTCAGAGGGGATGGGGACCTGAGGTCAGCCCCGTGGTCCGGGTCACTGTGTGGAGGCCAGGGCCGTTCTGAGCCCCAGAGATGGCTCCTGGTGACTGGAAATAAAAGGACTGAGATTCTTGGGATGCAGATGGTTTACAAAAGGGGAAGAAAATGGTGAAATAAAGCTCCATTCGCTAGAAATAGCTACAGTGAGTACTGTGGGAGAAAGGACAGAAATGTTGTTCTTTAATGTTCTCATGGTGTCTTGAGCATGGAAGTTTTTGTTTGGTTGGTTTTGTATTTTAAAGTTCCTGCTTCCTTGTATGAGCCTCTTGCACAGCAGAGGAAGAGAAACTTAACAAAAATAGAGCCTGTGTTTGCCTAAAATGAGGTTGCTGTGGCATGTTTAGGAGTCGAGACTGTGACTTTGAAGCTGACTGCATTTCACGCTGCTGATACCCTTTTAACTGTCTTAGGTAAACAGTGCAGTTGGGCTCTGAGAAGCGTCTGGTGAAAACTGTGCTTGGCTCCTCATTCTGGCTGTTTCAGAGGTTTTCAGAACAAATACCCTCTGCTTACCAGCACTCTTCCTGCTTAGAGAAGTTTGCATTGATTTATTATTATTTTTTCAAAGGATTTACTTGCACATTAGAATGCCCTGTGGACATTATTTTCAGTTCAAGGAGGGTTTATTTTCGTTTGGCTTAATTGAATTGGAAACAGTTACGAGCTGTACCAAAGCAACTTGATTTCAAACCAAAACAGGAATGTCCTGTTCAGAGGAGCAGGTTCACACTGCTGTGTTCACAGACCTGTGCTGAATTCCTCCTGTTTACCTGTGCGTGGGGACTCTTGGCAAGTAAATCACAGTGAGGGCTCGGTGATGCTGAGCAGGACCTGCAGAGGCTGCAGGGGCTGCTGTCCTGTCTGTGTGTGACACTGATGCTTCTGCCAAGGCCAGCCTTGCCCCGGATGCTTTTTCCTTTTGCTGACGCTGAGCTTTGGGGCAGTGGCATGGGGAAGTAGTTTAGGGAAGGGACCTGGGTTAGAAAAACTGCTCAAGGATGGAGGGGAAAACAGCTTCCTCAAAATATTTTTATTTTCGGGTTTCTTTTGCCAGCTTCCCAATAATTTGAAATAATTGTGTGATTATGAAATGGCTTTTCTGGAGCAGAGGGGAGCAAGCAGGCAGGACTGAGAACTTTTCCCACAGGAGCACTTGCTCTGCTGCTGTCCCAGTACGGGGCTGGGACCTAAGTGTGCATTTGGTGTAGGGTGCTTGGGAGAACAGCACTGCTTTTAGTCATCTTTATTACTATTCTGCCCTTTCCAGGAGTACAGTGTAGTTAAACTCAGAGGAGACCCCTGTGCAGCTCTTCCGCCTGAGGAAACCGAGCTGTGCCTGAGGTTTAGGATGAGCTCCTCCTGCCATGGAAGGACGAGCTGGTTCCCACAGTGCCCTGGCTCCTTCTGAGCATCCTTCTGCTTTTGGGAGCTGTGTGAAGTTGCAGTGCTGTGGGTGAGCAGCTGGGTGCTGGCAGCCAGGGCTGCTCGCTGGGCTCAGCTCCAGCGGGCGTCGTGCCCCGCTGCGCCGTGTCCCTGCGAAGCCAGCACCTGGAGCTGCCAGCCTGCATGGCTTCTGTTTGTAGTTTCACCTGCTTAAATAAACAAACTGTCTCTTTGCTCCCCCTCCACCCCCTGTTCCTGTGCAGCAGCACTGCCCAGTGCTTTTCTGAAGGATCTGGATCCTGTTCTCTGCGGGGTCCCTACCTGTCCCAGGTAGCTCCTTCTCCTCCCAGGGCAGCTCCCTCCTGCACTGTCCGTCGCTCTTGGCGGTTCCAAACCAAATATTTGCTGCAGTTTTTGAAACTGGTTTTGGTTTTATTTAAGCAATTGCCTAATCTCGTGTCCAGTGAGTCTCCTTTGTGTCTTTCTTAGTTGGCAGAGATGTGTGACTGGTGGCGGAGGGGAGGGTGGCTGGGCACACGCTGTGCCCTGCCCTGGTGCGGGCTGTGCTGGCTCTGGGTGTGCTGCTGCCTCTCAGCTGGGTTTGTGCAGTGTTCTCTGCCTGCTTGCACTGCAGGTGTGTTCACACTCTGGGGTCTGCCTGCCCATCCACATCCAAGCACCAGCACTGGGGGCTCTGTTGGGAACATCTTTGTATGGACGCCCCTTTTCCTGGTTGTAACAGAGCGATTCCTTTGCAAAACCTCCAGATTCTGATTGTTTCCATAGACTGATGATTTCTTAATGGTTTATTCTCTCTATAAAATCATTAGTAAAGCAAAAGATCATACCCCAGCATGAAAATGTGATCTTAACTGTCTCCCAGGTGAGGACAGGCATTTAGGAGTAGAGAAGTCTGTTCTAGGATATTTCTGCTGTAATGCTGTTTGAGTTCAGTCCAGGTTGAGCTGTGTGCTGTGTTGTGGTGGGGAGCTCCTGTGCTGGTCCTGCCTGCTGGTTCAGCCTTGGCTCGTGTTTGGATGTGTCATGCTGCAGCTGAGCCCTGCAGACACAGAGCTGTGGTTTCCAGCTCTGCTCTTCCCTGTGCACCCCGTGGCAGGGCCAGGCTGTGCTGCTTTGCTCTCTGCCTCAGCTGATGGCCTGTGCTTGGCGCTGCAGCCATGAGAAACTTGCATTTAATAAAAGTCACCGTGCAAGGGTTCTTGGGATGTTGCCAGTGAGTTTCCTATGTAAAATTACAAATCAGAGTTGGGTTTTTTTTCTTTTTGTTAAGCCTTGATGTGAACTGGTAGTTGCTGGAGTTTTCTTTTAAATCCTGAGATCTCAGCTGAGGGGACTGGGGGGCAGGAACACACAATTAAGCAAAACCCCAAACAGTGGAATTGCAGGTTTTGTCTTTTTTTGAGAGGAAAAGTAGTAAATTTAGTGTAACACTGAGCCCTCAGCAGTAATAAGTGACTCGTTAGGCAAATGCAGAGTGTGCTCTGAGTCCATCAGGTGCTGGCCAGTGTGCAGGGAGGCTTGCACCACCTGCAGCCTCTGCTGGGCAAGGAGGAGAAATCTCCAGAGCCGTCAGGTGAAATGTGTGATAAAGCTGTGCTGTGGTGGCTTCTGGAAGGCTCAGCTTGTTGCACTGCTGCAGTAGCTGGATTTTGTTCTGCTCAGGTCACTCGTGTCAGGCTTTTGGGCTCATTCTTTTGCTAGGTCAGGTGTGATTTGGGTCTCTCGGTCCCTGCACAGCCACCTGTGGGAAGCCTGCTCTGCCCTCGCCCCAGGTGAGAGCAGCACACCTACCCGAGTGAGGAAATCCCATTTCAGCTTTTCTCTGGCTGCTCTTAACTTTACTGTTAACTGGGATTGAAGAATTCATCCCATTCGTTTGTTTTAGTGGAAGGAAACCCTATCCCTGTGGCTGCAGCAGTTGTGGGGGTGTTGTAGGGTGAGGTAAGGGCTCTGTGGTTCCCTGTGCCCCTGAGCAGCTGGCACCTGTCTGCCAGGACCCACAGCAGCTGGATCCCTGGGCTAATGGTCTGCCTTGTCCTGCCTTGTTTGTCGTGATTTGTGCTTGCATTTGTATGCAAATACTAACAACTTGCTGCTGAGTTAATTAGTGTTTTTTCTCTTTGCTTCCTGGAGCTTGAGCTAAAGGTCTTTATTTTCCCCATTTCGGTGGTCTGAGCTGTGCCAGGTGTCCTCGGGGGCACGAACTGGCTGCAGAGCCTCGTGGAGCTCAGGACAAAGGTTCTGCAGAGGGGTTCAGGTGGTCACTGTGGCTGGATGCCCTGGGTGTCCAGGTGAATGTTTGCTCCCTGCTCTGCTGGTTGCTTTGCAGAGGAGCAGAGTCAAGCCAGCTCCTGTGTCCTGGAGATGCCAAGAGTTTGCTTTCTAATGTTGGAATTGAGCACCTCAAAAATGCCACGGGATGGATGATTCTCACCAGACCAGAGGCTCCAAGGGTGGCTCTGGTGACCTGGAATGGCAGCGATGGGGTGGGAATTGCTGGCCTGCCCTTCCCTGCCCAAGAACCATATCTTTGTGTCCTTGTTTGGGCTCAAGGATTTTACTCATTTTAATCTTTGTTTCCATCTGATTTTCTGTGGGCCCTGCAGGTGTTTGGGTCTGCCAGGGCTGCCCAAGCCAAGGTTGGAGGGGTTACCTGCCATGGGGTGGGCAGCAAAGGACACCGGGCATCCCCGGGCAGGAGCTGGTCCAGGGCCCTGGTGGTGCCCGGGCTGTGGCTCCTGGCCATCCCATGGCCGTGGTCGTGAGCCCCGGCAGTTCTGCTTGTCCCACCCTGCCTCCTTCTGCCCTCCAGCCAAGGCTTTTTCACAGCTATTGCGACAGAACTTTTGTTTCGTTTCTAAGCCTTTGTTTGCCCCCTGAAGGCAGGGCTGTGGCAGCCTCCAGCCTGAGGCCAGGGACTGGCAAGTTCCACCTGGAAACCAGAGACCCTTTGCCCCTGGGTTTGTTCTTCTCCTCCTTGAGCACCTCATCATGTTTGGAGCCTTGGTGCTCCATTGCAGGAGGAGTGAAGTGGAGGTGCAGTGGGAATTTGTGCAGCCTTGCATCCAGCTGGGAGAGGGGATGAGCCCACGAGTGTGGAGCTCCCCATCCTATCAAGGGAAGCTCCCAGGAGCGGCAGCTCAGTGCTCAAGGGACATTTCCTGGCCCGGGAGCCCAAATTGCTGCATGTTCTCATTAGTCATCTGAGCACTAATGAAAGAGAGGGGGTTTGGAATATTTTATTTTGGTTTCCTGTTCCAACGCCCTTCTGAGGTGAAGAAATACTTCCCATACCCGGCAGTGTTTGTCATTGTTGGATTTTTAGTCCTGGGAGATGTGGGTTTTTTTCCCTAGTCTTGCTTTTCCATTTAATGCCCTGCAAGGCAAAGGGATGTGGCACTGCAGACCTGTCCTGCTGCCATGCTGAATCTTTCTGAGGAAGTACAGAAACGGCGATTTTTCAGCGATGCTTCTGAACAGATTCCCGATGCTGTAGTGGGCTTTTAACTCCATAAAGCTGAGACTTTATAGGAAGCCCAGGTGAGCCTGGGTAGGGTCCAGGTAGGAGGGATTGAATTTAGGATCTTGCAGAGTGAAACAGGAATTTTCCTAGTTCCATTTGGGCTGGTGGGACCGTGTCTGTTAGAGTGGCTGTCTTCAGTGCAAAGGTCTGAGGTGAGCAGCAGCTTAAAAAGGCAGCGTGGCATGTGAGGAAGCAAGTTAGCTCTTAATCATATCATATTGGCCTCCTTTGCAGCTGATACATCTGCTGTAAAACGCTTAGTGCTGAGTGCCTGATTGGGCAGCCCATGCTAAGTGTTCAAACTCCTGCTGCCTTTTTTCTTCAAACAATATCTTCTGGCTTCCAGATTTCTGATAAATTGATAAGAGGAATTGCGTGAGTCAATAGAGTTGTAGACACTTTGCCAATATAACCCCAGCGCTATTGATCTGCCAGTAAATTAAAGTCTTACTTAGAGGCTGCCGATATTTCTAATCTCCTGCCTCACCAATTACACCCTCCCAGCTACCTGGGAGAGACAGCGACGGCAGCGAGGCTGCCCAGGCTTTTCCTGCACGGCAGCCCAGCCTGCGGGGGCAGGGTGGCAGCGGGGTGGGCACCTGTTGGCAGTGCTGCGGGAGGGGCTTGCCGGGCCAGGTGGAGGCTCTGGAGGATGGGGGCAGTGAGGAGGGGCAGCGAGGCTGTGCCCAGCCCTCCCTGGCGTGGGCCCGGTGCCTGGGGCTGTGTCCTGCACACGGGGCTCTGCCCAAGGGCTGGAAGATGTGCCTGCAGGGAGCCCCAGTGCCCCACCCTGGGCTCGGGGCTCAGAGGGGCTTTGAGCTGTCCGAGGGGCTGTGGATCAGAGAGCCCCTGCCAGGCTCCCATGCCCCTCCACACCCCTCCCCTGTGAAGTTTCAGTGGATTCTTGCCAGATAAGCCCCTTTCAAGTCTCATTTACGTTTGAAAGTCCATAGCTAGCTTTGGGAAGAAATCTCCAGATAAACGCTGTGTTCTTTCTAATACCCCAGAGCGAAAATCAATGGGAGGGATAATTCCTTCCCTTGTCCTACATGGACTTTCATGTGTTTCTACCTCCAGCAGCACCTTTTAAATAAAGAGAAGCAGCAGCCACCCTCCCCTTTCTACTCTGCCCCTTGGGTCCCAGCCCAGGGCTCCTGAGCAGAGGGGGATGCAAGGTTTGGGGAGGAGAGGGATGCTCAGCTGAGGGGTTCTGTTGGCCCCTTGGGTCCAGTCTGGGCTTTTACTGGGAGAAAACTGCACACCTGTCTGGATTTACAGGGATGTTTCTGGGAGTTCACATCCAGAGTGGTGTGTAGCTGGAGCAGAGGACCCAGGTCTTGGAGGTGGTGGCAGCAGTACTATAGTGAAGGGATTTTAAAGAAATTCATTAAATGCAGTGAAGTGCAGGTTCTTGCTGTATACAATTGCTGCCAGATGGAAGATGGGCCAATAGTGTTATGTTTTTTTCATCCTAAGCTTGTGCAGGACACTCTGGGCACTCTTCTGCCCAACATCCAGCAGTGCCTGCTATGAGGCAGCTCCACTTACCAGAAATACCCTGTAGGAATTCATAGCTGGGACTGGTCTGAGACAGCTCATCCAGACTGCCCTGGAGCATGCTTATGTCTAAAAGCTGCATCCTCCAGCAATGAGGTTCTTTATCTGGCCACTTCCTTGCTGGCTGCACTGAGCTGCATTTTCCCTGATGTTGTGAAGTTATCGTATAGACTGTACATTAAAAATTGTAACTATTCCAAGTCTGCTGCTTTGGCGGGGAATCGCTGAGTCTCGTGATCTGTAATGGAGTGGAGATGCTGAGCTGCAGCAGGATATATTTACACTGAAAGCTTTTTCATGGAGGAAACATCTGAGCAGCTGAACAGGCCGAATGATGTCTTCAGGTTTGTGGCAGCGATGGCAGCTAAAGGGGAGCTGCTGTGCAGGTTTCTTCCCCTGCTTAGAAGAGCTGAGGGAAATCCTGTGTGGACCAGACCCTCAGAAAAAGATGCTGTTAAAAAGTGACTCAGTCTTTGCTGTATTGAGATGCTTGACGCCTGTTGATGCTGATGCCCAAGGCAAGGGCAGGTTGGAGCAAGGCTTTTCTGCTGTTTCCAGATAAGTTTTCAGGGTTTCCTTGGGGCTCTTTGCTCCCTCCTGGGCACAGCTAAGAGTCCCACAGTGCAAGGCTGGATCAAGTGTTTGTGAAACTTCGTGGATGGCAGATAATCCCTCACTCCTTTTGGCTGGAGGATGTAATGGATCAGGGGTTCTGTTTTTCCCCCATTTCTGTTGGCCAGGGCTGGAGCTGCTGCCTGCAGCTCTCTGTGGAGCTGGGCATCACCCGGGGTGACTTCTGTCAGAAATTCTGCACTGCACTCAGCAGGATGAAACCCATTCATTAGCAGCCTCTCCACGCCTGCCCAGGTGACTGGCCTCTGTGTTTCTCCTTTGCATCCTGAAATATTCAGTGTTCTGTATGTGAACTTAATGACTGAGCAGGAATATTAACGGCTTTCAGTCTCAAACCTCTAATTCAAATGTCTCTCGACTTGCAGGAAGTCTAAGTTTGGGATTTTTGTGCTCTCTGCCAAGGCTGGCATTCGGACAGTGTTCCCTAAATTATTTCCACAAATTGGAGAAGGCTGTAATTTACTATTTTAAGAAGCACATGTTTCAATAGACCTTTAATTAAAAAAAGAAAGTTGTCTGAAACTGTAAGAATCACTAGACTGGATCAGAACAGTAACATGTAGTAATTTGACCTTTGCAAAGTGGACAAATTCTTCTTAATTTTCTCCTCTGACCCGTCTGCAGAGCAGTGTATTTATAGTCACAGAAGCACAGACTGGAAGGGGGCTCTGCTGTACCAAGAGGGATGTAGCTGAGAGCGTGGTGGTTCTCCTTAGGATCTTGCTTTGGGGATTAGGGACCCTGTGCCCACGCTTCATTACCTGTAGTTAACAGAGGGAAAAATGTAACTGCTACCCTAAAACTTGGCCTGCAGTGATATAAGAATGGGTTTTTTTCAGTGGATAGTGAGTAAAATAGGTCACAGCTATTTCATGTGCGTGTTGAAAAACTTTGTCTTTTCCAAAGCTTTACAAGACCAGTTCCAACGTAACCCCCAAAGCCAAGCTTGAGGTGTTTTACTGCACCTCCCCAGAACCTCCAGTTCGGTTGAGCTGTGAGCTCCCGGTTTCAGAGGTGAGTGAGAGCTGCTCTGCAGTGTGAGTATTTCTGTGGTTGTGGTGGTGTAAGGAAAGCTCCCAGGCAGCTGCTTTGTGTGTTATCCAGCAGAAAAGCAGCAAGTGAAGCTCCTGTCCAGTCACCTCTGCACATGACTGATATAATTGTTGAAGGTACAGGTTTTGCTGCCTGGCTGCCCAGCATCGCTGAAATGATGTGTGTTGGAAACAAACCTCTCTGCATTTGTGGCACACAGTTCATGGCACGTGGCTCATTGACAGTTCCTGTATTAGTCACCTAACTTGGTGTTTCACCTCAAATATTAGAAAGGAAGTTGAGGCTAAAAGTGAAGTGTTGTTTCTGTAAAACAGTAAAAGTTGTGTTAAGACAGACACTCCCCCAGGAGTAACTGCAGAGGGCTGTGCTCCCCTGGGTACAGAGAGGTGCTCACACACCAGGCTGCAGGACTGTGTCAGACCCCTGTCCACTGTTGGTCCCCTCTTCTCACCCGGGTTCCAGCCCAGCTGTATCTACTCTCTGGAGCTTCCTGGTGGGCTGGGAGGGGGTGCCCCCCTGCCCCCAGCCCTGGAGCTCTCAGGTGCATAACTCCCAGACACAGCCTGGCAGACACGGTCCCTGCTGGGCCAGCAGAGGGGTGGTGGGAGCTGCAGCAGTGCCAGATGCCCAGCAGTGTATTAAACACTAGCTGAGTACAGGAGGGCATATCACAGGAGAGAGATAAGCAAAGTTCTCTGATTGTGGATCAATAAAGGTTAGTGACATCATATCTCAAAGTGAGAGAACCTGCTTTCTGCAGACCATTTATCAGATTGCTGGCAGGAGCAGTGTTAACCTCTTCCTAACTAGGGGTCTGCTCCTCATCTGCCTCCAGACCAAATCACCTTCCCTGTCTTCCCAGAAGGCTCCTGCCCCTGCCTGTGAAATTCCAGCAGTGGCACCCTGGCGTGGCCGTGCCAGGGGAGTTCTCTTCCCAAGGCTGGTGCTCAGCTCTCTGCGGCGTGCCTGATCATGGCAGAGCACGGAGCTGGGCCTGGGCACGGGCTCACAGCATGCCCTGCTGCTGGAAGTGCTTCCCATCTGGGTTTATCTGCTGTTCTGCTGGGCATTGATGCTGTTACAGCCCTGGTGAGGTGGGAGATTGCTCTGTGTCGGTGCTGGGACATGACAGAGTTGTGTGGGTTAGAGATCTGGCACCGTGCCAGGCGTATTGGGATGTGGTTGTAAAGGCATCCTTAGTTTCCTGGCTCGGTCCCCAGATGAACCATTTCTGTATGGCAGCAGTGGCACTGCAGTCATTGTGGATGGTCTCAGGAAGTTGAGTGGGGCAGCAGGAGGCCTTGGGCACAGCGTGTGCTGCCCTGCTCGAGGTGTCTGTCCTCCTGGCTCTGCTGCTGTTGTTACCAGGATAGATGAGGGCTGAAGGAGTGGATCAGCCCGTCCTGCAGTGCCGTTTGTGTGCTGAGGCACAGCTTCCCACACGAGTGCAGCTGCTGGCTGTGGGGAGCGTGGAGCTGTGTGTGCTGGGCTGGGCACACAGGGCTGGCAGTGGGGGTGACACCAGAGCCAGGTCCAGCCCTGGGGACCCACCAGGAGCCTCCAGTCCCCACCAGCTTCTTCGGCGTTTTTCTCTTTCTGATCTTGTCTTCAAGTGGTTGGTAACGCGAGGTACCTGTGAATGAGCAGACCTCCCTCCTCTCCAAATGCCAGAGGAGTGTTAAGGATCCTCCAGAGCATCCATGCCCTGCAGTAGGGAGTGCAGTGTGGGTTTTCCTGCTGTGCAGGTGCAGGTTCTTGTTTTCCATGAATGAAAGGATGAACTGCTGCCTGGAGGAACGTGTGGTCGAGGTTTAGAGATAAGATAGTGAGGATGGATGACAGGCAGAGGGTCAGGGGCAAGAACAGAGTTAATTCCCTGAATGAACTTCTCTTGTCTAGCAAGGAAATACCAATTTTTTCCAGAACCTACAGAGACTTGAGCCATAAAGACTTTCTGATTAGCTTTCATCCTTTTTCCATTGGTGATTTCTCATGGCAAAGAGCCCTTTTCTGCGGTGCCCTAGGCTGTGCCCCAGGAAGTGTCGGGAGGCCGTGCTGCTGCACGTCCTGGTGGGCTGGGGGACGCTCTGATGGAGCCCCTGCTAATGGGCTGGTGTCCAAGTAGAAAGTGTGTTTTCAATGAGGAGGTGCTGAGATATTAGTGGGGCCTGGATTACCCTGTGATTGTGCTGTCAATACTGCTGTATTGAGTCAGAGAGAGCCTGCACGACACAGGGAAACACTTAGCTCACTGCTGCTGCTTATTGAGAAGCCAATAGCAATTTACGTGCTGACACTTGACACCGAATCCATTCCCAGAGGTGCAGCTCCTGCTAAGCCGTGCTGGGCTGGCCTCACACCTGCGCCTGTCCTGGGCCTCGCAGGCAGGTGTGAGCTGCTGGGGCTGCCCCAAACACACCTGGAGCTGTCCCTGCAGCTCCGATGGCACAGCACGTGGGACCAGCTCCAGGGAGAGCTGGGAACCTGTGCTCCAGAGGGCTGGTCTCACTGGGATTACCTCTGTTCATGTGTGCCGTGAAGATCAGAAATGTGGGTGCCCAGAGTGCCTGGGACCTGCAGACTGGAGCAGCTGGATTCCCCTGTCCTGTTTGTCTGTTTTCCTGGGACAAGCACAGCCGAGCCTGATGGCCTTTCTGGCATTCACACACACCTTTTAAGAAAAACTCGAGATGATCTACTGCCAAATACTTTCAAGAGGAGTAACATCCAGGATATTTCTTTGAGGCTGAACTCCCTGAAACCGGAACTGAGCCATGCAGGAGTGAGGACAGGATGAGAACAGCTGGAGAACTGGGATGAGATGGCTGGAGAGGGGAAGCAGAGCAGGATGAACCTGTGTCCTGGTGATGTGCTCATCCAGGAGCATCAGGTGCTGGTACTGGAGCACGGCAGGAGCCTGAGGAGTTGTAGACCCAAGGGGATGGTCTTGTCAGCCCCAGTGTGCTGGGGCAGTAAAACTCCTACTGGTTTTTAAGTGCAGCTCTTCCTGTTTTGCTGCATGGCCTGGCAAACAATTGTGCAAATTCTCTGTTAGCTGTGGTGTTGCTTTTTGGTCACCATTCCCTTTGCAGCTCCCATGTGTGCCTGAACCTCCTGGGAGGGTTAGAAAACCTGTGTCCTAAATCTAAACGGAAACAAAGCAAGTGTGCTGCATGAGGGAGGTGCTTGGAGTGACTCTTGGTTTTGCAGGAGTAGAATTTAGGTCACGTTGCAGGTCGTGTTTCAGATATCTGTGCTGCTCCATGCTGGCCAGGTTGTTGTAGGCAGTGTGCAGTGTCAGGGCTCTGCAGAGTGAGAGGAGCAAGCCTAAAGCAGTGTGTGCTGGGCTGGCCTGAGCTCTCTGGGCAGAGCAGGGGCGTGCCAGTGTCCCCACTCGTGCCGGGGCAGGCTGTGCTGTGCAGGGTCAGGTGCCAGCCTGTCAGGAACGTCCCTCTGTGCCAGGACACTCTGGGCACCGTGTGCCTGCCCTGCCTTGCCCTGCTGGTCCCAGCACAGGTGTTCCTCTCTGCACTCCAGAGCCAGAAGGAGCCGCCTGTCCTGTCCCAGAGCTCGCTGCTGTGTGTGGTGGCTGTCACCAGAGTTGGGACATGCTGTGACAGGAGCCCACCCAGAGGTCTCTGGGACCCAGTCACTCCGTGTCTGAGCAATGCTGGCTTTCTTCAGATGCTTCAAAAACCGTGGCAAAAAGCAATAGAGGAATAGATGTGGTGAGAGTGTAAGCAGGGCAGCAGTGTCCCATGATGGGGGGATGTTGAGCCTCAGTGGAGGGGGAGGCATCCCATTTCTGCTGGCATGGCAGGTGTGACACCTCGGCACGTGTTCTCTAGAGCTCCCTGTTGCTTATTCTGTTTTGTTCTAGTCTATTGCTAATCTTGTTCAGCAGTTGCTCCTCTTAATTATTGGAGTACTTTTACAGAGATGTAGCAGATTAATCCTTTTAGTTCTGCTTGCTGCCAGAAGAGATTGCCACCATTATTCCTGTGCTATGGAAGGAGAGGTTGGAGCAGGAGGAGCAGAGCTAAAATTAGAAAGCTTGTGCTCACACATGCTGCTCTGTAGCTGTAGAGGAGCGTGTGGTGGCAGGTAGCAGTGTGAGCAGGTATGCAGGCAGGTGAGCCCAGCAGAGTTTTGTAGATGTCACAGCTGGGTCATGACCTGCTCTGAGAACCCCAGCAGCTCATGGGCACATTTCCAGCGAGGGGAGCAGCTCCAAGGCATCACTTATCTGGTCCTTGCCTTGCTGGAACACAAATATTAACTGACAAACACTTGCATAACACATGGCACAGTCACTGTGGCCTGTTCTTATCTTCCTCCATAAGAAATAAACAGGGAAAAGTAGGAAAGTTAACTTCCAAACCAGTGAGCCTCTCGTGCACTGGCATTAGTGAGACCCGAGGTTTGTGTGGGCACTGCAGAGTTTGTGTTCCAGGAGCTGAACTTGGAGGAAATGGAGCAGTGCTGCTGTGTGAGCTGTGCAGCACAGATGAGTGTGTGGGCACACACAGCCTGGCACAGCAGGGCTGGGGCTCCAAGCCTGAGGTTTGTGCTGGAGAGCCCCAGCCCAGCCCTTGCTGTACCTGTGCTCCCAGCTCAGGTGTTGTCTCTAACGTGGCCACAGTCACACATGGCATTGCAGCCGAGGCCTTGCAGTGCTGTTAATGTGCCCTTTATTGCTTCCTTGTCTCCACAAACAATCTGAGCAACATCCTGGAGATGGTGTTTGCCACTTGTCCAGCTGCATCCTTTGGTTCATCCTGACCAGTGCATTAGCCTGTCTCCTCCTGTGTAATTCCCAGTTGGTAAACCCTGAATTTACTGCAGAAACTCAGCTTTCCTCTCATAACCTTGAATTTAGTTGCTTTCTTCTTGTTCTAGACTTCAAATCCCAGCTTTTTCCTGTGTAACATTCTGGTCTTCCAGTGTGTTGGATGTGCTTCTCAATTTAGTTTGATCAGGGGTTGGTGGTCTCTGCTGATTGGCAGCAGGGCCAGCAGATATGTTAGTGCAAAGGTTCCCAAGGCCTTTCAAGAGGGGAAACTTTTATCCAGGGCAGTGTTTTCTTTCCATCATTTTGGTTTCAGCTGCCCTTGGCCTAGTTTTCTGCCGTTTTTTAGATCATAGCTATTGCCCATCCTCTCCAGCACAACTCCCCAGTGCAGTGTGGAAGAAGGGGGCACTTCTTTCAGTAAAGGGATACACAGGGTTAGTTTTCACAGTGTGTGTTTGGTAAATGCACTTCATGTTTGATCCTGGTTTTCATTTATTGCTCTCTTTTATTATTCTTGCCTTCACAATACTTGCAGCTCTCTGTGTTAGGACAGACTCAAACCCCAGAGCAGTGTCTCCCCAGCCCTGTTTGAGCCCAGCTGCTGCTGTCTGTACCCAGCATTGTTCCTGAGCTCATGGATGCATATGAATATCTGCTGTTGAACCTGTTGAAAATGTACTTGGGTATTCTTAATCGTTTTGTTTAATGAGATATGAGGCCTTGGCTGTGGCTGCCCCATCCCTGGAAGTGTCCAAGGCTGTGTTGGACAGGGCTTGGAGCAAACTGCTCTGGGGGAAGGTGTCCCTGCCATGGCAGAGGGTGGAACGAGATGAGCTTTAAGGATCCTTCCAACCCAGTCTGTGATTCCATGACAGCTGCTATTTTTAGCTGAAATCATGAAGCATTAAGAGAAAAGGCAGAGGTGGGGATGGTATCTGGAAGGGTGAGGCAGCTCTGTGTGTGCTGGTGGGTTTCACTTGTCTGAGCTGATCTCCCTGGCTCTGGGTGCTGCTGTTTTTGGGATGGCTCCTCCATCCCTCTCTGCTTTGGAGCAGCAGCAGGTCTGTCCTTGTGCTGCTGCTCTCCCAGGTTCCATTGTCTCCCTCAGGAGAGGTGGGGGCACTCTGGACCTGGGTGGCTCTGGTTGGAAAAGGCTCATTTTGGGCTGATAGATCTGAGAAAGCAGTTGACCCTGAAGTCATCTGTGGCTTCTTCACAGTGCTCACAGGTACCACTTTGTCCTGCTCTTCCTTCTACCTTTGTTGCATTTTACTCCTGCCTGACTCGAGCTTTGTGGAATTTATGAAGTTAGTTGAGTTTCTGGCGCAGGGTCAGGGATGTTTGTCCCCCTGTGTGTTGTGGTTCCTGGTGCCGTGCACCCTCCTGAGGTGGCTCTAGAGCAGGTTCCCTGTGCCTGGCCAGTGCAGCTGGCTCTCCCCGTGTGCTGGCTCCTGATGAACACTGGCTCTCATTCCTGCAGCTCCCAGCCCAGCCCTGCTTGATCTGCGTCTGAGCCGTGCCCGTGACGGGTCATTCTGGCAACTGCAGCTTGTGATTAAAAAGAGAATCAGTCACTGTCATCTTGGACCTCAGCACCAGTGATGTGACAGTCCACCGTGCCTCAGCCTCTTCCTCATCACAGCATCTTAGACTCAGGACTGCCCCAAGGGTTGTCCTCTGACTCAGGCTCATAGCAGAAAGCTCATCTCGTTTCATGGCTAGCACAGCCAGCTGCACCATTGCACTGCCTGAAGATGCAGCTGGGAGACCCAGGGGATCTCAATCCAGATTTTGGTTGGATCTCTAGGGTCTCCTCCATGTGTGGCTTCAGCAGAGCAGAGGGCTGGACTCTGACTGCTGCTGTGTGGTCACCCCCTGGAAATTCCCTCATGTCCTCAGGGAAGTTGGAGTCGTTCCTGCCGTGGCCTTCAGCCTCACAGCTCTCGTGGCAGACAGTGGCTGCTGCTGAGATCATCTTCCCTGTGTTGGAAAAGGGACCTGTTCTGAGCTGGGCTTTGGGAGTGGCCACTGCTGCTCCTGGCTGCCAGAGCTGTGCCCCTGGTGCTCTGCAAAGCCAGGGACCCTCGTGCAGCTCAGGTGTCTGAGAGGGCAGGGTCCCTGCGTGGGGTGAGTCAGGCAGAGGGGCTGATGCTTCAGCCCCACACCTGGCTGTGCAGAGGTCCAGGTGTCCATGTGCCTTACAGAGAATGTGATCTCTGTGCAAAACAAGCTGATGTGTTTTCCAGACCTGTGTCCCTTGGAAAAAAAGTAGTCACGTAGGGTTAATTCTCCTCTTCCATCTTGTTTCTGCTTTCTGTGGTATGTTAAAATTTTAAATATTTTTATTATTATTTTTAAATTTTAATTGAGTAGCTTGTTCAGAGCTGTATCTTTAATGCTGGCATTTACTGTGGCTCCAAGAGATGTTTTAAGTAGGATGGGGAGTCATTCATAGGATCATCTGTCAATGGGTGATTCACATCAGGAAATGGGTTAGGCAACGGAGTTAAGGAAATGTTATTTTGTAAAATGTCTTCAGCTTATCACATCCCTTGAAGAGCTGTAGGCAAGGAGCAGATGGGGCTGGGCTCCGAGGAGATGGTGTGTGGATGCATACAGAGGGGCACATTTTAGGGAGCCCAGAAGAGGGGTCTGGCATCGTTTGTGGCTGTGTGGTCCACCAAACACTGCTGGGCAGGTGTTCAAAGGTCTGGTGGCTGATTTGATGTCCCCATGGAGCCTGGAGCTCTCCTGGCAGCTGGCTGGGCTCCAGCTCCTCCTGCTGCAGCTTGGCTCACTGTGTCACTGAGAGGGAAGGACCTGAATTCAGCTGAGTATGAGGGGAAGGAAGGACACTGAGCAGGACCCTGAAGCTCAGAAAGCTCAGGATGTGTCAACCTGTGGATTGAAAACGATGTACTAACTGCTTTTATTGATAAACAGAGTGTACAGAGCTGGTTCTCAGCCTCCCTCCCTGACTCATCCTCTTGGATCAGCCGATGGACAGTCAGTCACAGCTTTTGATGCTCCAGAGGCTGGGCTGGATGAGTAATGAATAATTCCCTTAGTCCTGGGGATCTCCCCTTCTCCTTGAGGCAGGTCATTAAAACCCTGCCTGCTGCTGCTCCTGGCCTGGAGAGTGTGGGGGAAGGAGTTTCTGTTGGACACTTGTTGTGAAATTGGGTTCACTCTTTGTGGCTGGGCACAGGGGAGCACGGTGGGAGCCTCAGCCAGACTGAGCTCAGAAAGATTTTGCTCTGCTTTGTGGCAACCCACTTGCAGCCTGTGCCCACACGTGGCTGTGGGGCTGGTGCTTCACCCCCACCCAGGCTGCCAGCCCAGAACAAACTCTTTCTTTTCCCTTGTCTTTTCATGTGTCCTCTGCCACAAACCTTTGAAGAAGGCCTTCATAATTAAGTTTTTCCCAATTGGGGTTTTGCTTTTGAAAGAAAAATCACTTTGCATTTGGGGGTTTGAAAGAAAAATAAGGAACAATTTTCCCATTTAATTTCTGTTCAAGCTCTTTTTAAGTCACTTGGTATTTACCATATTGAATTTTCTCTTAAATCTCTGTTCCTGTTGCTGTGTATATTGCCTCTTTTAAAATATTTTAACATAAAATCGAGCATGCACATTCTGGTACAGTACTAATTCTGCTCTCAGCATGGGTAGGACATGTTTAAGTTGGGCCACCGAGTCCTTGGTTTTCCTGAAGAAACTGTTAGAGTAAATGCATCTTCCTTGGCCTGCAGTAAGGAAGCTGCAAATCTTGGAAAAGCTTCACGTTGTTCCTGTCTATTTTATGACTGAGAGGTTTTGTTTTTTTTCCTGAGTTCTGCTCTGTCAGGAGTGTTGGCCATGGTCACTGTGCATGCACAGTCACGTTGAGCTGTCCTGGAGCACACAGGCAAGGCCAGCAGCCCAGTGTGACTTAGGCAAGAGTGTCTCATTTCTCTTTGCTCTTTGGAACTTGGATGAAGAAGAAGAAAGAAGCTGCCTTTGGAAATGAAGCCTGGATTCAAGCCTCCTGTTCAGATGGGCTGTGATGTAGAAGTGGACAGTTACTCATTCATTCTCTTCTTGCACCTTCCACTGCTGACTCCAGTGTGCACATCAGTTGAGTTGTTGAATCCGTTCCTTCCTTTCCTATGTACACACCTGGTCACAGAAGATGGATTTATCAGATGTGGCGCAGCCCTGTTCTCTCTCTGAGGGATTTGGCATGGAAAAGTCAGACAGAATCAGGCTGTGGAGGCTTTCCCCATTCCCTCTGCCCAGGATCCTGCTGGAGCCCTCACCTGTTGGAGAGCAGCCCTGTGTTTGTGGGGTTGGGAGCCAGCACTCTTGCCCCTGGGGCTCTTGGAGCACATCCCAGCCTCTGTCTGTTCCAGTCTCCTCTCACTCTGTTGTGCACCTTCCCTCGCCCAGAGCTAAAAGAAGGAGCCAAGAATTAATTGTTCTGTGTCGTTTTCCCCCTGTGTTGTGTTGTGGTCTGATCAGTATCTGGGCCCATTGGGCACTGGAGGAATTTGCTTCCCCTTGTGTGGAGAGAGCTGCTGGAGAGCTGAGCAGCTCTCACAGTGCTCACTGATCCCAGGTGCTGAACAGAGGAAATGCAGGTGGCAAGCAGGGAAGCCCCGGGGTGGGTGGGAGGGCAAGGGCTGTGGGCTGGCCCTGGGAATGCTCCAGGACATGGCACTGTGCTGGGGGACGTGGGTTTGGCTCTCTGGGCTCCTCTGGTCCTGCTGTTCCTGTCCTTTACCACAGGCTGCACACTGCAAGCCGTGTCCCACTCGAGTAGCTCAAGTAAACTTGCCACAGCAGGAGGTGTAATCAGAGGGTAATAATTAAGTAACATTTATTTGACATTTATATGAAATTCGCTGCCATGGAATTTAACTCGGCACTGGCTGTAAAGGGTGAGGAAGAGAGAAAATGTGATGGGGTGTGGGGGAACCTGGGTTACTTAAAGGATTCCAAATTGGAGTGGAAATTATAATATTTGTGTTATTGTAAGCCATGTCATTCATCCCACTTCAGGATTTGTAGAATGCTGCTGGGATGCTCTCTTGAACACAAGGCTCGTATTCCAAGTCCAGACCTGGGAGGTGGAAGATGCAGCACTGCTGGGTGGGATGTGTGGGATGCTCCTTGGTCACCCTGGTGTGCTGTGCCCTGCTGGTGCTGGGGGCTCCCCGGGCACGGCTGAGTCTCGTGGTGGTGGGAGCAGCACTGAGGGTGCCAGAGCTGAGCTTTTCATCAGTGCTCACTGAAGGCTTTTGGAGCTCCATGGCTCGTTCCTAATTAAAGGCTGCAGCCTGTGGGTGCTGCACTCACAGGGCTGCCAGGATGGCAGTGGTGGCTCTGGGACAGCCCTTTCATCCTGACACTTCACCTCTCTGTCCTTCTGCTTTCTTTGCAATGGCTGAGGACGTCTCTGGGGGCTTTTATGTGGTTGTTTTTCATTGTTGGCTTTCAGAGAAGCACTTGATCAGGAGTCCATGTTTCTAGTAATTATGCTTCAGTGGGACCTATTTCCTTATGCATTTAATAGGGCTCTGTCTTTCAGCTTGTGCTTGGCCTGAACTCTTGAGCAGGGGCCTTGCACGAGTGAGATGGGCATTAAAGGCTTTGATTTTCTGCAGGGCAATTATTGTGGCCGGGTGAGGAAGAGGAAGCCGTTCAGTGAGCGATGAGGGGAGAGGTGTTAAGACCCTGACAGGAGTAATCAGTTCAGTGTTGCAGGTTCCTGAGTTCAGGGGCTGTTCACACCGTGGGGATCCCCAGGTGACCTGCAGGCTTTGAGCTGTGCCTGAAGAAACCTCTTCAAGGGAGCTCCTTTAACCAGATGGTTTGTCTTTGAGCTCTGCTGAAGAACTGCATTCTGAAGATGAGAAAAAAATTCCCTTAGTGCACCTTCTAATTGTTCATTTAGGAGCAGAGCTCTCCTCCAGCTGGGAGGGCTCAGGGCTGCTGTAAAGTGCTAATTAAAAGTAATAGTGATAATGAAAACAGATGTTTTCCAGAAAAGTAAGTGCTACTGGGGCCCCAATCTGCTGTCCCTGCCTTCTCTGCAGGAGGAGAGCGAGTTGTGTCTTCAGAGGTGCAGGTCCAGGGGGGCTGTGGAAGGGGACCAGGTCCCAGGTGGCTCCTGCTGCATTCGCAGCCAGGGATGGCTCTGGATGAAGCACAGAGGTGCTCCCAGCCCTGCACCCAGCACTGCCTCAGAGCAGCTGCTGCCTCCCCTGCAGAGGTGGGGGAGTGGTGGCAGGACTTGTATGGAGGAGTAGAACAGAACTGTTGAAGTGTTGAAACACTGAATTGTTTTCTGGAGTGTTGTTCTAGAACAGGAGGGGGAAAACCCTGATGCAAGTTGGCTCATCAGGAGGGTGACAGGGAGGGAGATCTTCTCCCTTGTCTCGATTTTAATAAGAAGAGATTGTTTTAATCATGTTTATAATTGATATACTGATGAGCATTTGAAAGAGCAGCCCCAGCTCTCCAAGACCTCTGGGATGAGTTTCACAGGGCTCTGCAGCCCATCACCAGTGTTTGGGCTGAGAGGGGACAAATTTCAGGAGCTCATGTCCAAATCTGCAGCCCGTAAGGCAGCTGCTGTGTGGCTGTGCTTGCTCCTCGGAGTGCTGGGTTCAGTGGTGCTGTCAATTCCATCACTAACCTCACACATCCTAACCCTTCTCATGGCACCATCCTCACCACGTCCTGCACTACAGATGTGCACAGGAAAGAGCAGCTCAGAAGGAAGGGGTTGGTTCAGCATGGAAGGATCAAGCAGTTGTGGAGGTGTAAGGTTTTGTATTTCACCCTGAAAAAACTTGCCTCGAGCCTTTGGCTGACTGTGCTTGTGGGAGAAGTGGCATCTTTTAGAGGGGTGGGAGGCATCAAAGAATAGGGGATGAGGGGAGACAGCAGGGTGGGCTATTCTGCTCCTGATGAGAGAAGGCATCAGGAGGAGGAGGAAGGGCCAGAGCACTATAGCCAGAGGCACTTGCTGTGATCTTGTCCAGGTTGAGGCCACTAAGGCTGCTGGTGTAAAGTTTATTTTGCAGATGTCACCAGTGATTAGTCAGAGAAGGTGATGCAGTTGCACAGGAGCAGGCAGCCAAGGCAGTGGAGGTGGCACCGAGTGCTGCCTGCAGCCCACAGCAAATGGTCCTTGGGGTTAACAGTGAGATGGAGCTGTCAGAGCCTTGTCTGTCCTGGGAGGTAATGGGACCCATACTCCTTAATTACTGCCCATGGAGCTGCTGACAGAACCCTGGAGCTGCAGCCCTTGTTAAAGTCATTTTCAGCTGTCACTTGGCCGTGGTGGCCGTGGAGCCCCGAGTGTGTGACAGCCTCTGCTCCTGCAGCTGGAGGAGCAGGAGATGCTTTTACCAGAGCATGCCCCATCGGGCAGTCTGGCATCACTTCTGGGGGCTGGGGCATACCTGTTCCTGAGCTTAATCCAAGAGAAACTACTTTGATATTTGAAACTACTTCAGAATCAAAACGTTGCCTTGCTGTGTGCTGGCAGACTGGCTGCTGGCCCTGCAGACACGTGGTGGCAGGTGACAAGCTGCAGTGTGTCACCTGTTCTGAGGTGTGGCCTGCATGAACATACCTGCTGCATCTTCCACGCTGACTGTATCCAGAGCTCAGTCTTCTCGAAAAGAATTCCTAATGCATTGCACAAGAATTTGGGTCCTGAAAGGATAAATTCTGTTAAATCTTATTAAAAGGATGTAGGAAACCGTACCAAGTCCAAAGCAGAGGTAAAAGTAATTGAAATATTGAAGGAAATGTTTTAGAGTGGGAAGTAGTGTTTAATTTCCAGCTGATTGGGGGAGGATCCAGAACTGAAGTTTTGGTTTTGGTGTTTGAGCTGTGTTTTCCCTGGGGTGGATGCTCCAGCAGAAGGTGTAGGAGTAAGCCCTGGTGCAGGTGTGTGTGTAAGATGAACAGTCCAGGGACTGTGCAGGTGATGGGACCCTCTCCAGCCCAGTGCCTGTGGGTTGGGGTCGGTGTGTGCAGGGTCTCACTGGGGCCGGGGGGTTACAGACAGGTGAGGCTCTGGCAGTTCTTATTTTGGTAAAAAGCTCAAGACAGCGCCAGGAACACCTCACAGGCACCCCACAATTATCATAATAAACAGTTTTATCATCTGCTTGGCAGTCAATAGTGTGGCTTACGCTGCTTTAGTATCTCTCTGGTATTGATCACTGTCACAGCTATGCTACGGTCAGCTCCTGTTAACCCCTGCACTGCCAGCGCCTCTGCCCAGCCTGCCAGGGGCCTGGGCTCACCTGGCACCCAGGTGTGTGCAGCAAGGGACAGCAGCCTGGGGCAAACCCCCCTTTGAATCGGGGCCTGTGGTGGGATTTTGATCCAGGAGTGAGGGATTGAGTTCATGTCCTGGTTATGGGGGATTTAAAACCAAAGGCTTGGCACAGGGTTCCCAGCTGGGCTCAGAGGGGTTTGGGCTTGTAGCAGTGCTGTGTGGGGCGTGGGGCTCTGTGGGAAGGGGGTTCCTGAGACCCCGAGACAGCTGTGTGGCCCTTGGGGAAGGAGGGCTGCTCTCTGCAGTGACACTGCAGTGCTTTGCTGGGCCTTGGGCTCCAAACAGGACCATCCCTGGACATCCCCTGGCTTGGCCTGGCTCTGCTGGCACCACTCACACCTGCCTGGCTGTGAGAACAAAGGCTGGGATGGGTTCATGCTGGGAAACAGCAGCTGCTGGGCTGGGGCAGCCGGGTGCTGCTGGCTCTACCAAAGGCACTGCCTGGGCTAAGTGAGCCCTTGGGGGTGCTCTGACAGCATTGCCTCCGCTTCTGGCAGCGCAGCAGCAATTAGGAATATCAGGTTAGGAGCTGACTCCATTTTGGGAGGAAGAAAGATGATTTGCTGTCTGCATCCCGATGGGGCTTTGAGGAAGAATGGGACTTTCTGGGATTTAGTTGTACCTAGATAGTTGGGTCTTGTGGCCCAGTATTTCTCCTAATGGAATTTCCCATCATTTACTGCCCTGCTGATTCCTGATCAATGAAAATAAAATTGCATTGCCTCCTGAGAGGCTCCATGTATGGCTGCAGCCTCCAGCTGTGTCAGTTCCGGTAAGATAATCTCATCAGGCGTGCAAGAGGGTAATAGGAAATAAAAATAAAACCCACAATTAGCAAGAGGCCAGGCAGCCCAGTAACACTTTCAGTCCTGGAGGTCTGGAGATGTGCGCTCAGCAACTTCCTCCTCCTCTCCGAGGGTGCTGTGTCCCTCACAGTGTGCTGCCCTGTGCTGCAGCTGCATCGGGCACATCCCCTGGCACCCCCATTTCCCTGCATCTGTGCCAGCTCTCCCGGGCTGTGGTGGATGTTAAATGTTAAATGTTCACAGGTGGTGGTTCTGAGGTGCTCCAGGGATGCAGCAGCTGATGGAGGGACTGGGCACATGGAGAGCGTGAACTTGAGACTTTGAGCTGTCAAGTGGTGCACAGGTGTTGACTCCTGATGGTTGCTGCAATCGGGAGAGTTTATTTTGGCCAGATAAGGAACATGCTTAGGCTGTATTTGAAGTCTGGAGCGGGGTGTAGTTTTGGAACCAACAAATGTGGCTGCTATTTACAGGAGTAGGGGATCTGCTAAAAGCTGGCCTAAAGGTTGCTCTGAATGGGGTGGTTTCCCAGCTGTACCAGCAAGTTTCTTTGCCTGTTTTAGGGTTTTTTTAGATTATCTCCCAGTGCTATGGCTGTGACTGGTGTTTATACTGAGCCATGAATGGCTGGTGTGAGCAGACATCCCAGTGACCTTTGTGATGAGACTGTGCAACCCCAGTGTGCAGCTCAGAGCTGACGTAGGGGCCGTGGTGTTTGTGTGAGCAGCCAGTGGAATGGTTACACAATGACCTAATGCCTCTAAGCCTGCTCTCCCATCCAAAGCATCGGCTTTCCCAAAGGGTGGGAAAGAGCAGCCGAGCCCAGAATGTCGCAGTGAGTCTGCTTCCTAACAAGGACTGGATCCGAGCCCTGGCACAGGAGAGCTGCATGACTTATGAGTCTCACTCTTAGCCTTGGCTTGGCCCTTGACACTAGTCTGGAGCACACATGTTGTTTGGGTAAAGCTGTAGGAAGGAGGAAGGAGCCTTGGCAGGGTTTGTGGGTGAGTCCCTGCGTGTGTGGGGATGGCAGTGGAGCAGAGCCTGGCAGCAGAGCTGCAGCTCTGGCGGCTGTGCCTCCTCCCAGAGCCCTGTGGCAGGGCTGCAGACTCAGAGCACTTCAGGGCTTCTCTTCACAAGCATCACCAGGGGTTCCGTGGGGCAGGGGTTGCCCAGTGCAAGGTCTGGTGGATGTGGTGGATGTTCCTTCCCTCCGTGGAGGGGCCCAGACAAGCTGTGGTGGCTGGATCTGGTGTGAGCCACTGGACAGGCACTGGGGACACAGGACCAGCTGCAGCATGGCAGAATGGGGGGACGGGCACGCCCCACTTCCTGAGGCACTGGGGGACCTGGGGGACTGTGGGCTCTGTGTGACAGAGCCAGGCAATTTGTCCTCAGCAGCTCTTTGATTAGTTTTGGAGTTGGATCAACAACGGAGCACTGAAAATGCAAACCAGATGCAAATGTAGTTATTTATGCAGCAGCATAGGCTGAGAACACCATTTAGCAAGAAAGATTGGGGGTTTGGAGCAAAGGGGTGAGTTGCACAGCGGCAGAATCGTGAGATGTGTGACGTTTTGAAACAAAACCTGGAACTTCCGTGGTGTCCTGCTCAGGAGGAGAGGATCCTGCAGAACCTGAGAACAAGCTCTGTGCCCTGGGAGTGTGTGAATGCCGTGTTCTGTATGAGCTAAACAAATGCTTCAGTTTGCTGTGTAGAGGGAAACGTGACTGAAACCAGTTTACCTCTGCTGCGCAATATTCTCAGTGCTAAAGATCTCCTGAAGGAGTGAGTGCTCTTGTCCCCAGCTGCTCTCAGAAAGCCTTCTGGCCCTCCTTGGGATCACTCCACTCTCAATGGCAGCAGGCTGAAGATCAGACGAGTATTTTTGTGTGTAGTGCAGTAGCTGGCTCAAAGGGATCAGCAAAGTTGGAATAATAGTTCATAACAAAATGCCTTCTGAAAAGCTGCCTGGCTCGTGTTACTCCCATTGGCTCGGTTTTAGCTGGTGTGAAGGGCAGAGGGAAAACGTGGATAATGTGCAAGGTTCACCTTTTCAAGGAGCCCCTTTCTCTCAGTTCCATGCCAAGTGCTTGAGCCCTGCAGCTTTCAGGCCTGTTTTGTTCAGCATTTCCTTTGCTTCCTGCTGCTTGAGAAGCTGTTTATGCTAATGGTGCTGGGGAGATCTGAGGGGCCAGCTGTGCCCGTGGGTGGGAGCGAGCCCATGGGTGTGACATGGATTATGGGTGCCTTGGTGGGTTAATGGCTAGACTTCATGACCTTAAGGGTCTTTTCCAACCCAAATGGTTCTTCTGTGAATGATTCCATGAGTTCTTGGCTTTGTCAGGATAACCAACCAGTTTGTGAGGACTTGCAGTCCCAGGACTCTTTGGAGCCCGTGGGTGAATGTTGTTTGGGTGTTTCTGCCACCAGAGCAGGCAGGGCTGGCTTGTTAATTCTGCTCCCCCTGCAGAAGTGTTGGATGTGGCCCTGTGTCCAGAGGGAAACAGTCTGGCACACAGCAGAATGCTGGAAAAAGTCAGAACTGAGCTTGGGCTTTCAGTTGGTCAAGCATCACTGGAAAAGAGGAAGAGACATGTGAGGTGTTCAGGATTTGGCAAGACTGGTATCTTGCTCATCAGACCATGTTTGAAACAACTCCAACTCTGACTTGTGGTCAGGGTATGTGCTAAAACACAGCTTGGGCTCACTTGGAGAGGTGCAGAATATTACTTGCTATGTGAAAAGGAAAAATTAGTTTCTGATTGCTTCATTAGAATGTTGAACTTGGCAAATAAATATCAGTATTTTCAGGTTGATGTTTTTGGTTAGGAATTGCATAAAAGGAATTCCAAGGCACTATGTTGTAAAATGCTGGTGGAAAAACCCCAACTAGATACACACTGTGCATCCATGTTCCCTGTTATGCTCAGGTTTTTGCACATAAGTCCTGTTTTATCCTAATATCTCAAGTCTTGTTGGGGAGTTTTCAGCACTTCCCTTAGGCTAGCAGGTATCTTGCTGCTTTCTGGCACCTTAATGAATGTGAGAGAGCTGGGATCCGTGTCTCCTGTTTAATTTAAAAGGTAGAAGCATTTTACAGAACTGGGAATTGAAACTCTTGGTATTGCCACTCGAATCTCCAGCCAGCGTTGCTGAGGAAATTTGAAAAGATCTTCTATTCTAGGAAGTAACTCTTCACATATTTGTGTGATAGCAGCTGCTGTAGAAATCACATAAAGTGACAACATGCTCCTGCCACCTTGTTTTACCCTCCTCTGTGACTGTCCCGCTTGCCAAGCGAGGCAGCGTGTGCTCACCTAATTGCAGGCAGTATCATAATTCATATGCATAAAGGAGCAAAATTAAAGTTGCTTTGGCAACATACATTCTGTTCTTCCTTAATTTTTGAATTCTTGATCCTAGGCAATTATTTTTATCATGTCTTTCCATTTGCAATTTCCTAAGTGTTCCCCGAGTGCTGCGCAGTGTGCCAGGTGTGGGGAGGCAGCACAGAAGTCTCTGGTGCTCAGGTTGGTTGTGTCACCTCTTCAGGGGGTCACAGTGGCTGTGTCACCCCCTGCCAGGGCTCCTGCCCTCGGCAGCTTTGTGCATACCTGTTCCCAGGGACTTCCAGGGGCCCTTGCCAGGCCATTCCATGTTTCTAGGACCGTGAGGCTGAGCTGGCTCGCTCACCTTTGTGCCCATCCCTAGTTGTCAGGCTGGAACAAGTGCCACCAAGTGCCACTGCTGAGACAGGAGCTTCTTGGTGACCTGGACCCCACACTGTCCCGGTGTTGTCGTGCTGGGGACACTGCAGAAGGCCAGGCTGAGTGTGAGGAGGGGTGTGGGCCGAGTGTGTTAGTCCCGTGCTGTCCTCATTCTCCCTCCTCTGTCCTTTCTGGCTTGCTGAGCCCCTGGCACTCCGGAGCTGAGGGCTGAGCTCCCCTGTGCCATGCAGCTGGGCAGAGGGAGGGCAGCCTGCAGGGACTGCAGCCAGGTAATGGCTGTGGGTGCAATGCATCTGCTGGTATCTCCTCCCCGTCCTCAGCGCCCTTTTTTCCATGGTGCCATGTGGGTCATTAGCTGAGGGAACAGTTTCTCACTGTCGCTTTCTCCTTTTGTTTTCCTCCTTCCTCATTGCTTCTAGTCTTGGTTTACTGCCAAACAGCCTCTTGTGAAAGGGCCGCCTAATTAACCCTGTGCTAATTAACAATTTAAAATTACACAGCACGGCTGTTCATATTTAATTCTCGGGAAGCCTGGGCAACAGCAGGAGCCCCCTCCTCCCTCCGCTCCATCCCCGCTGCCCACACTGCTTGCCCGTGTCCCCAGGGGAGGCAGCAGCCTGGTGCCACAGGCTGGGGGTGCCCGGGAGCCCCAGCTTGCCAGGGGTGCCAGGGAATTGCTTCAGGAGCAGCCACTCCTTGGTGGAAGCTGCTGGAGGATGCAGTGTCTGTGCCTCTGGGGATGGGGCTGAAGGAGGGGACCGGAGGGGACACAGGGATTGTCTGCACGGCGTGGCTGCCAGGCTGCTTGGTAGGAACGTGGCACAAGTGTGGGGCACACCTGCTGTGCTGTCACCTGTGTGCCATCCAGGTGTAGCTCTGTCCGGGGCCACTCGGCTCCAAGGAACTGTCCCATGCCATGGTGCCGTGGGGATGGGGCAGGGCGAGGTGAGGTGGCAGTGGTGGGATGTGAGGCTGCAGAAGGGACCAGGAGAGCCCTTCTTTGCCACCGGGGCAGTGTGAGAGCACAGAGTCTCTGGCACTCAGGCTCTTCTCTCTGTAACTGGAGTTCATTGATTTTACGGGAAACCATGTTTACAGACAGAGTGCTGATCGACCTGACGAGTTGACTTCTGCCTCCTTAAGTAAGAACTACCTTTTCTTATTGACTGGCTGATAAACAGAGCAGAGAGGGCGGCAGGGGGAGCGAGTGGGAGGTGTGGAGCACACCACAGTCTGTCCATCTGAGCTCTCACACTGTCCCCACACGGGTGGCCTAGGGGTGGTCCAGGGTGCTGGAAGACACGGTGTGCTCCTGCTTAGAACCTGGTTTGCTTTAGCAAGGAAATTGCTGGTTTTGGTTGAAAGTGACGATTCCTGCAGCTTCTGTGTGAATAGAAATATTTTCATGCCTTGTGCTCCCTTCAGGAGCTGCTCTGATGGTGACTGAACCATCAGAGGAGGTTGGGCTTGTGCAGGGGCTCAGCCTGGGTCTGGCTCTTGGGCTGGCCGTTTTGGCTCTGTTTTTTTCCAGGTGCCCTGTAAGGGCTCCTCTGAGCTGAGGAGAGCGAGAGAAGATTCCTTTGGCATAGCACATCTTGAGCTGGTTAACTTGGAGTGAGTGGGGGAAGGCTGTTAAGGCAAGCCAAGGCAGAAAAGCCCACCAATTAATTGGAGCGTGCGGGTGTGCCTGGCCGGGCCGGGCCGGCAGAGAGATTGGCTTTCCTGTCAATAAACAAGTCCCCAGTGCAGCATCAAAGCTGCAGTCCTTTATCAATCGCGGCCTCCTCTTCCCGCATGTTCCTGTAACTTACCAAGCATTTATTACATTGATTTTCCAATCAGGCTGTTAACCCTCCCGCCCCTCCAGCCCTGCTAACCCTTCCGGCCCGGCTGTCAGTCAGGCAGCTCCTGCCACTCAGGAGCTCTGGGTGGCAGAGCTGCTGTGATCCTGGCCGTGCCTCACCTGGCCGTGCCTCACCTGGCCGTGTGTCCCAGGAGTGGCTGTGCTGGCCCCCACAATGCTCCACGTCTAAAAGAATTAGTAGAGCGTTGTCATTCCATGTTGTGCTTTGAAGTCCACGTGGGTATTCCTAAAACTTCACTTGTCAAAAGTACGAGGCTTATGGAGTTTCTTTTTCCTCGTTTCCCCCAGATGAATGTATTTTGGGTTGCAGTTGGCAGTGTAGAAGTAGCAGTGAAAAGGGAGAGGGGAGGTGTGTTGTGGGAATGTGCAGCCTTGGCACAGGAGGATCTGGGATCAGTGATCCAGGCAGGGAGCTGGTGCAGCAGGAGCTGTTACATGGCTGGAGCATATCCTAGGTTAGGGGAGCAGGACTGGCTGACTAAGAACCCAGAGCCTTTTGGCAGTGGGATTCTGCTCTTCCTCCTTGCTCTGCTCAGTGCAGCAGATCACTGTTACTGCAGAGCAAGTCCCTGTTTATTGCCCGTGCAGCTGCAGGGGCAGCTGTGTATGGCACAGAACACAGGGAAGGTGAGGCTGGAGGTGCTGTGGAGTGATGTTGTGTGTGATCACACTGGTGGTGTCTCTGTTGCTCCTGCGTGTCGTTCTGCAGGCATCCTTGTATCATTCTGCCTTCAGTGGTAGCTGTAAATGCTTTTTCTTCAAGCTTCACCTGAAGTCAAATGTGAAGAGGAAGTACAAACACATTAGAGAAATCAGCGAAGTGTGGATGGCTTTGTGTAGTAAGGGAAAATAAACTGGGAGATAGTGAAACTAGAAAAAAAACGCTGATTGTCACTCAATTTTCTTTTGCTTGAACTAATTCAGGTAGTTCACACAGTGCTGCTGTGGCACGTCACTGGCTTTGCAACTGGTGTGTCTTCTCTGGCAGGTTTCCAGCTCTCTTCACACTTTCTGTATGGGCTGAAGAGGGCTCTGTTAGGATTGCAGGACTCCTTTGGGATTGCAGTATTGGAGTTATGGCCAGGTGCAGCAGAAAGGGTCACGATGACAGGGGCCCTGGATGTCGGCCATGGGCAGTCCTGGGAATCCTCCAGGAGTTGGAGTCCTGGCAGTCGTCCAGTCAGGTTGATTTGGTGGAATGGCAGTAGTGGGAAGGGTGTCCTCTCCCAGGACCTGCACCCTCCGTTTGTCTCCAGGGCTGAGAGGAAGCAATCCCTGCACGGAGGCTGAACCCCACAGGATCTCTGGGAGGTTCCTGGAGCATGGTGGGCTGACGGCTTTCCAGTCCCCAGGATGCACTCTTGTCAGATCTGGAATTTCCTGTTTGGTTTCTCTCCTGACATCTCTCTGTTTAAACTCTGTCCAGAGCAGAGCAGTTACGTCTCCTGTGCATCCTGAGCACTGTTACTCCAAACTCGCTGTGAGTTGCTCTGGTCTCCTGTTGAGGTGCCTGTGTGCTAGTGCTGGCTCTGTGCTTCCCAAGCCATTAGCAGAAGGGTAACACCCAAAAAACAGCATCTGCCTTAGGGGGAGACAGAATACGAGCTGTACCAAGTTGTAAAGCCACAGAACTGTTTTGTTGTCGTATCTCGTTTCTGTCACGAGTTTTCCCAAGACGTTTTGTTCCCTGAAGACCCAAGGCCTTGGGGATGATGGTGCAGGTCCTACGATCTTCCTGTTGGCTCCCTTTAGGAGACCTAAGGAGGTTTTTGCCACCTTCCAGGCCCCTTCAGTTTGCCTCTTGTGTTGTTGCTGCCAGCACGTTTCCATTGGTGGTTCCCATCAGAACCTTCCCCGAGGCTGGGCTGCCCATCCCTGGCACACCAGCCCCGCTCTGGCCCCCGGTGTGGGGTGTTGACCCCGCAGCCAGTGCCCTGACTCACCGCCTCTCTCCTTCTGTCCCCGCGCAGGTCGGAGCCGTAGCGGGTGCAATGAGCGCTCCGTGCCAGCCCTGCCATGGAAGGCTGTGACTCGCCCGTCATCCCCGGCAAGGACAATGGGTGCGGCATTCCCCAGCACCAGCAATGGACTGATGTCAGCAGCGCGCACCTCCCCGAGCCGGCCGGCAGCATGGAGCAGCCCGCGGCGGAGAGCTGCAGCCCCCTGGACAGCCTGAGGGTCCCGCTGGCCGAGCGCGGCGCCGAGAGCGGCGCGGCGGGCGAGCCCGCGGGCCAGGAGCTGAGCTGCGGGCAGTGCGCGGCCTCCTTCGCCGGCCTGCAGAGCTACATGGAGCACCGCTGTGCCGGCGCCCGCCCGGGCCCGCCGCCGCGGGGGGACAGCGCCAGCGACTGCAGCGACGACGGCGACGAGGAGAGCGACGTGGAGAACCTGGCCGGCGAGATCGTCTACCAGCCCGACGGCTCGGCCTACATCGTGGAGAGCCTCAGCCAGCTGGTGCAGAGCGGGGCTGCCGGCGGCAGCGGGGCGCTCCCCTCGCTGCTCCCCAACTCTCTGCCCAAGCAGGGAGAGCCCTCCGCTGCCGCTCCCGTCTACCCACAGATCATCAACACTTTCCACATAGCCTCATCCTTCGGGAAGTGGTTTGAGGGCTCAGACCAGACCTTCCCGAATACCTCAGCCCTGGCGGGCATCAGCCCCGTCCTGCACAGCTTCCGCGTCTTCGATGTGCGACACAAAAGCAACAAGGATTACCTGAACAGCGACGGTTCTGCCAAAAGCTCCTGCGTATCCAAAGATGTTCCCAACAATGTGGACCTGTCCAAATTCGATGGCTTTGTGCTCTATGGGAAGAGGAAGCCCATCCTGATGTGTTTCTTGTGCAAGCTCTCCTTTGGGTATGTCCGCTCGTTCGTGACCCATGCCGTGCACGACCACCGAATGACTCTGAGTGAGGAGGAGCGGAAAATTCTTAGCAATAAGAACATCTCCGCTATCATCCAAGGGATAGGCAAAGACAAGGAACCCCTTGTCAGCTTTCTGGAACCAAAAAACAAAACCTTTCAGCACCCTCTCGTTTCCGCAGCTAACCTCATAGGCCCTGGACACAGTTTTTATGGTAAATTCAGTGGCATTTGCATGGAAGGTGAGCAGGCCCTCCAGGCCGGGGCGGCCGGTGGAGCTGAGCCGCCGCCGGCAGCGGGTGTCCTGGCCCCCAGTGCACTCCTCAACCTGGGTGGGCTGACCAGCTCGGCTCTGAAGACTCCCATTACCTCAGTCCCCCTGGGCCCGCTGGCTTCCAGTCCCACCAAATCCTCGGAGGGGAAGGACCCTGGGGTGGCAGGGGGGGAGAAGCAAGAGGGGGACGACCAGGACAGCCTCTCGGAAAAGGTGGAGCCAGCCGAGGAGGTGGAAGAGGAGGAGGAGGAGGATGTGGAAGAGGAGGAGGAGGAAGAGGAAGAGGAGGAAGAGGAAGAAGATGAGGATGATGAGGGTTGCAAAGGACTATTTCCAAACGAGTTGGAGGATGAACTGGAGGACCGGCCCCAGGAGGACGTTGGGGCTGTGGCAGGCAGTGGCAGCAGCAAAAAGGACCTTGCTCTCTCAAACCAAAGCATTTCTAACTCTCCCTTAATGCCTAACGTGCTCCAGACCCTGTCACGGGGCACGGCTTCTACTAGTTCTAATTCTGCTTCTTCCTTTGTCTTTGATGGTGCAAACAGGAGGAATCACTTAAGCTTTAACAATGAGGGCGGCGGAGCCAGTGTGGCCGAGGGCAGCAGGAGGCTGGACTTCATCGATGAAAGTGCCAATAAAGACAATGCCACAGCACCAGAACCAAATGAGAGTGCAGAGGGCGAGGACGGGAGCTACATCTCCCATCACCAGCACGCTGGCCCCCTCTGTGAACTCGGGGGTGGGGAGTGCCCCTCGGGGAGCGGCGTGGAGTGCCCCAAGTGCGACACGGTCCTGGGCTCCTCGCGGTCGCTGGGTGGCCACATGACTATGATGCATTCTCGCAACTCGTGTAAGACACTCAAGTGTCCCAAGTGCAATTGGCACTACAAGTACCAGCAGACGCTTGAGGCGCACATGAAGGAGAAACATCCTGAGCCGGGCGGCTCCTGCGTCTACTGCAAGAGCGGGCAGCCGCACCCGCGGCTGGCGCGGGGCGAGAGCTACACCTGTGGTTACAAGCCCTTCCGCTGCGAGGTCTGTAACTACTCCACAACTACCAAAGGCAACCTCAGTATTCATATGCAGTCCGACAAGCATCTCAACAACATGCAGAACCTGCAGAACGGAGGGGGAGAGCAAGTCTTCAGCCACACGGCGGGGGCGGCGGCGGCGGCTGCAGCTGCGGCAGCGGCCGCCGCCAACATCGGCAGCACCTGCGGGGCTCCCTCCCCCACCAAACCAAAAACCAAACCCACGTGGCGGTGCGAGGTGTGCGACTACGAGACCAACGTAGCCAGGAACCTTCGGATTCACATGACCAGTGAGAAGCACATGCACAACATGATGCTGCTTCAGCAGAACATGTCCCAAATCCAACACAACCGGCACCTGGGCCTCGGCAGCCTGCCGTCCCCCGCCGAGGCCGAGCTCTACCAGTACTACCTGGCACAGAACATGAACCTTCCCAACCTGAAGATGGACAGCACTTCCTCAGATGCACAGTTCATGATGGGGGGGTTCCAGCTCGATCCCACCAACCCCATGGCAACGATGGCTCCTTCTCTAGGTGAGGCTGAAGGGGTTTGCGCCGTGTTCGTGTGAGAGAGCCAGCTCATGGTGGGCCCACGAGCTGCCTTTGTGTGGTGATCGAAGATGGAGGCTGCACGGTGCAGATTTCTCTCCTGTGTTCACCCAGAGCAGTTTTTTCCTCACCTTGTGGCTTCTCTAGTCCATTTTCCAAGAGTTTTCCTAGGGAGTTAATGGAACAGCAGACACGGGTTACGGATGCCGTGGCGCTGAATGTTCTTCCTCGTTGTGGAAAGCATCCTAACTACAGTGTTTGCTGAGAACTTCTCCTGGGTTTGGTGAGGAGAGGAATAGTTGGGTGGATAGCTTTGGGAGAAGGTGCAGTCACCTGCTGGCACTCTCAAAGGCAGGTGTATTTGTTTGGGGTTGGTTTGTTCCATGCTGCGTTGCCTTGAGAAGAAAGGTAAGCAGGTTTGAGAGGGGTAGAAGGGATGGTGTTCCTCTGCTGCCAGTGACGGATGGGACTGGAGGCTTCTGAAGCTCAGAGCCCCTCCTTACCAAAGCACTGGGCAGTTGTGATAAGTTGGGAGTGTTTTAACTGAAGCTCCTCGAGTAAATGACATGGCCTTGGATGTCCATGAGCTGCCTGGAGAGCAGTTTGGGAGCACTTGGTGGTTGCAGATCTCACACTGAGGGTTGCAGAGGGAGGCCCTGCCCGTGTTAATGAGCACTTGACACCAGGTTGGCCCTTTTGACTCGGACACACACGCCGTGAGCTTGGCGAGAAGTGGAGCAGATCTTTCCTATTCATACACTTTGTCCAAAACCGAGCAGAATATTAATAATTCAGAAAAGTCTTCTTTTGGGTTTTTCCTGCATGATGAGTTCAGGAGAGAGTGTCTTAAAGAGCACTTGCTTCTCAACAAATATGTTGCAACATAAGAAATGAAAAGTTAAGGAAATAACGTGTCTTTTTGATTAACTGAGGAATTGTTGACCTGGTTCCTTTCATAGGATTGTTAAGCTGAGCTGTGACATCAAGTCAAGGTAAAATACCAAAAAGCTGTAGGAAGAGTTTAAATGTTTTAAAAACAGAGAAGGAGAGCAAAGAGGCACAGGGATCCTGGTTTGTGCTCATTCAGTGTTTCCCTGTCTGCATCTCTCAGGTGCTGTGATGTGAGTAGGAGCCTGTTGTGCTCAGTAGCTGTGAGTGAGCAGAGTTGAGCTCTGGTTTGAAGAGTCAGCCTGACAAACACAGGCTCCTCCTGGCTCTCCTTGACATGCTCTCACACCCTCTTTAGTTGTTGTCTTTACCTTGTCAAAAGTGTTTTTAGAAGATTCTTCACCATTTTGAACTCTTGGACAAGAGATGAGTTATAACAGTGCAGGAGTGGCACTTCTCAGGTTGTTACTGTCCATGCCATGCTCTGCACAGCTGCCAACTTGTGATAGTAGTGTGGTGACCCCCTGTGATGTGGCCATCACCCGGCCTTGTGACTGTTGACCTTGGTTTTACGTGGCAGGGACTGTGCTTAGCTACTTCATGAGGTAGCATTTGCTTCTCCAGGGAGGCAGGAAAAACCAGAATGAAGTGTCCACAGAAACTTGCAGTGTGGTGCTGTGGAATTGTTCATCCTCTCAAAGTCTATAGGGTTTTTCTTGCTGCCTTTGACAGGCAGAGGACCAGGTGACCCTTCAGCAGGAAGGTAGCAAGGGGGTTATAGTGACTGTTCCCAGCTTTCTGTGCTGGCTGCAATAACATTTTCTCCAGCTCTGGTGCAGACCAGCAGCACAGAGGAGTGGGTGAAGAGACACGAGCAGTTTTGTGGTCTCTCTGTGGGTACACAGGTAGCACTTGGAGCAGTTTATGTTGTGCTCTGAGTTTATCTTCTGGCAAGAATTCAGCCTCTCTGACCCCTTGTTCCCCTCTTGCCTTTGTGCAGTGGGTGGCGAGATCCCGCTGGACATGCGGCTGGGCGGTGGGCAGCTGGTGTCCGAGGAGCTCATGAACCTGGGGGAAAGCTTCACACAAACCAATGACCCGTCCCTGAAGCTCTTCCAGTGTGCTGTGTGCAACAAGTTCACTACAGATAATCTGGACATGCTGGGCCTGCACATGAACGTGGAGCGCAGCCTCCCCGAGGACGAGTGGAAGGCGGTGATGGGCGACTCGTACCAGTGCAAGCTGTGCCGCTACAACACGCAGCTCAAGGCCAACTTCCAGCTGCACTGCAAGACGGACAAGCACGTGCAGAAATACCAGCTGGTGGCACACATCAAGGAGGGGGGCAAAGCCAACGAGTGGAGGCTCAAGTGCGTGGCCATTGGGAACCCAGTCCATCTGAAATGCAATGCCTGTGATTACTACACCAACAGCCTGGAGAAGCTGCGTCTTCACACCGTGAACTCGAGGCACGAGGCCAGCCTCAAGCTCTATAAGGTAAGGGTTGGCTTTGCTTCGTCTCCTTTCATTTTCCAAGGAAGATCTATGTTGAAGCACAGTGGCTGGTGAGCTGCTGAGAGCTCTCCACTGGCAGCCGGTCTCACTGCATGCTGCAGTTCTTCAGCCCGTGTTCTGCTGGCGGCTGTGGTTGTCCAGGCTTCAGGCCAGTACATCTTCACACCACAGTGCTTTAGAGCGGGCTTGTGTGTCTGACAGCTCTGCACCTGTGGTACTCTGCACAGAAATTAGCAAGCACTGTTGGAAAAGCTGTGCAGGGTGGGGTTTGCTGTGGTTTGTTGGCTCTCTCCCATGGGAGTTTGTCACTGTGTCACCCGAAGGCGTTCGGTGTGGTCGGTGTGCTGGTCCTGCCCTGGCAGGCAGAGGGGCCGTGGCTGCAGGGCTGCTCTGCTCTGTGCAGGGACAGCCCTGCTGGGTGCTGGGGAGGGAGGAGGCTGGCAGAGGAGCCGTGCTGTGTGTGCATTGTTGGAGGCGCTGTTTCCATCACGGTGCTGTTTGGGCTGTCACTCCCGTCTTGTTGTCTTTACCTTTCCCCCCAGCCCTCCTCGCTGTGTGTTGTTATCTTTATAACCATTATAACCATCTCTCTTTCCTGTCTCATCCGTCTGGTCCCCAGCCCCCTCCCCTTGCTGGCCCGAACCCTGTGGGCTGTAACCCAAGAGGAGCTCCGGATACAGTAAATAGTCCTTTCACTCGTGCAGCAGAATTGCTCCAGACGTTTCTATTGATTTTCACTGGACTTAAAGCTTCACCTTTTTCTCTAATCATCCCATAATAGCTTTAGTATGAACAATCAGGTACGAATTGCCATAAATCTCCACAGCCGCATCCCCTCCATTCACACGTGTTCTCCTGCTCATTGTCTGCTGTTCCTCACAGGTTCTTTTATTTTCTTTCTGTCCTCATCCCTTTTTTCCTGCTTTCCCCCAAATGTGCTGAGGTTTCTTTATATACACACAGAGTGTACCTTGCACTTTTTAATTATTTCTTGGAAAACTTTTCTTTATGTAACGGGAATTTAAGCCTTGACGTGGAGCTCTATAGTACCCACCCACATCACGGTGTAGACACATTTTTTTAAAACTCCTGGAATTTTTCCAAGGATTTAACAGTTCCAGCAAATTCAGGGGGGAAGGTGAAAACCAGGAGCATCATATAAGGTTTGCCTTGAGCTGTGGTTGTTGGACCTACCTGGAGCTGGTGGGGAGCTGCTCAGAGCAGGGCTGTGTTTCTCTGGGCTCACGGTTGAGGCCAGGATGGCTGTGACAGCGATTGTTCCATCTGGAGCTGGGATCCAGCCTCACCCAGCAGAGTCTGGCTCTGGAAATGAGCAGGTCTGCACATACACCTCTGCTCTGTGGTGTGCAGGAGACCTGAGAGCGTTACACAGCCTGGAAACTGGGGGCAGGAGAGAGGAGAATCTCTTCTGTGCAGGTCACTTTGGGGTACAGGAGAGTTGTTTGAAAGCTGTGTTATGATTTTTTACGCATAATACTGTTGTTTCAAGTATACATTGCAAAGGTGTAAAGTTTTCTATATCCGGGCCTTTCTTCTACAGTGGGTTGCAGTGGGGAAAAACAATTGGGGCACTATAATTCTCTCACGGGGGGAAAAAGAATCCCACCAGTGTCAGGGAGCAGGCATAGCTTTTTGTAATAAAGATTCCTAGGATGTTTTCCTTGGGCAGGCAAAGAGTAATTGTCAGTTTTCAGGTTTGTGAGAGGCCTGGGCAGTCTCAGAGCTGCTGCAGCCCTTGTTGCCTCTGACACAAGAGCAGTGAAACACCAGCTGAAGGATAACACGTCTCAGAGTGATGGATTCCTTTGGAATGCTCCATGCATTGCCCTTGCAGTATGGCTGGTAGAGGTTGGCTGGCTGGATTCAGTGTCCTGCCCCAGCACAGCTGGAATCAGGGGTCGATGGTGTGGAAGAGCCTCTGTGGGTGAGGCTGGAGCAGCCAAGGCCCAGCACAGCTGCCAGCCCTTGGAGCAGCTGTAATGCCATGTCTGCTGAGAACTGCAGGGATGCAGGGGGGAGTTCACAGAATGGTTTCTCTTCTCTCAGGCCTTGGTGTGGTCTGCAGTAAATTGAGATTGATTGGATGTTATTTTTCCTCTTGCTAATGTAATCCATTAGCCTGGCACATGCATAATCAGTTTAGAGCACAGTTAACTGGATGTAATCGAGTTCTTCCCTGCCTGCTGGAGAAAATCCTCTCCAGATGCTGCTGGGTGAGAGCACACACTGGGCTTATCACACACAATCCTCCTTATTCTGCTGCTTTTGCCATTTTTTTCCTAAATCACATGTTATTGGCTGCTTGCATTGCCCAAGTGCCACTTCTGTCAGTGTTACTTGCTGCCAGAAAATGTGATCTGGAGACACTGTCAGTCTGCAGTCGGGTTTCAGTCTTCTGAAGCTTTCAGTCTTCTCCTGCAGCACTCCCAGTGCCAGGGGAGAAGGTCCAGTCTTCTGCTGCCATCTTCATCCTGCACATTGCAATAGCTTCTGTCAGCCTCTTCCCTGCCAGGGGAGAAGAATGAAGAAAAGGTTAACAGACTCTTCCAATTTTTGCCATTGTTGTGGGCTCCCAGTTCCTTGCTGCCCCCCTGAATTTCTGTGACAGGAATGGAAATGCTGTTGTTTATCTGGCACTTGCTGGGGGAACGTGGTGCCTGTGCCTGAGGGGGTTGGTTTATATCCTGGAGAACTCCCTGGAAAGCAGCAGCACCCCTGTCAGTGCATGGCATTGTGTTTTTGAGATGGATGCTGGGTTTGAAGACCCTTTCTGCCATGGCTGGACGTGGTGTGTCCTGGGTGGGTGGCAGGGTGGCTGTGGGCAGGGACAGCTCCTGGAGCAGCAGCCAGGCTTGTCTCCTCGTGAGCACAGAGCTTGGGCATGGAGCAGAGCAGCAGAGTTCCACACATCTGGAGGAGGCTGGGCACAAGTTCCCAGCCTCTACTGCACAGGTGGAGTTTCCAGAAGGAATTAATCTGCTTGAGAAAGAGCCAGGTTTGGACATTTCCTACAACTTCCTGACAATCTCTAGTTCAGAATGTGCAGCTCAGAAGAAGTTTAAACAAAGAACTACTGAAGAAACACTCTGCTGGCCAGACTGCCAGCAAGTGCCTTCAATGAGCTCATTCAGGATCTTCCTTTTCAGTGTTTCCAAGTGCTGAGTTCACTTTTTTAGGGAATAGGGAGTCTGAAGGAGAGGGTTTGGGTTACATGGTGCCATGCACAGAGGCTCTTTGTTAGCTATTCATGTGGAGTGTGCAGGAAAACGACTCTTTAATATCAGTGCTCATGGTGCTGGTGGTGATGGAGCTGTGGGTCTGTGCTGACCTGGACAGGAGGGAAGGAGGATGTGCAGCTACAGCCCAGCAGAAAGCCTCAGTTCCACCATGGAGCAGTGTTGTCCCATCAGGCCTCTCCCACAGGAGTCTCAAAGAAACTTGTTGGAAAATCCCCAAAAAGTTTCAGTCCCAGAGGATGTATGGAATATTGTATGAGATGTAGTCACAGAATGATGGTGATGATAATGTATTCTAATTCAATGTCCTTCCATAACAGAACCAGGCAAAAAGAGTACCTTCTGTGTACCTTCTCACTTGAAGTTAAAATTATGTGAAAATGGGTGTGCTACTGTTGGATGCAGCAAAGGGTGTGATGTGTGTGGGTCACAGAGGAGTTACCAAAAAGCACCTTAGGTGCTTGTGCTAAATGTAACAGAAAAAAACAGAGAGAAAACAGAGCAGGGGGAGCCTGGCCAAAGTCCACAGAAAGTCCAGTGTGATCAAATAGGAAAGTATTACATGTGGAGGTAGGGAGAGAGGGAAAGGCTGTGTTACAGGGAGGGGAAGGAGGAGAGAATTCTTCCCGTGTGTTTAAGAGCAGAATTGAAGGGTTCCTCTGTATGGAGGATAAATCCTGAAGGGTGGTCTCACGTGAAGGAAAAGCCCCTGACTTAGCAGGGCTGTGCTCTGAAGGGTTCTGGGGGAGCCCCACAGCAGGGGACAGGGGCTGTGGGCCAGAAACTGCAAAGCATGAAGCCAGCAAATGGATAGAAACTGTAATAGAAAAGTCCTAGGGGGCATATGGATTGGGAAGGGGAAGAGCAGGCTTTTGGAAGAGAGGTTCTTGCAGCACTGTCCGTTGTTTGAAGGAGCCAGGCAGGGCTGGGCTGGGCTGCAGGGACAGGGATTCCATGGGCCTTTGATAAGATTCTTCATGAACTAACTGGGGGAGAGGTCTGGGCAGGGCTAGGGAGGTGCAGGATGAGAAACAGAAGGTAAAATAAAAACTAACTTTCTGCAGTGGAGAAAAAGGATTGGAAGGATACAGGGTGTTTCTAAGTGATCAAAAAATGGATTTAAAAGTAAACTTAAAAATCAGCTGTAAGGTGAAAATAGTGGAGCAATAAAAAGCTGTGACAGTTGCAGGAATGGCAGATGGCTGCAATGACTTGGGTAAAGCCCATTGGCTGTGGAGTTGGCTTGACACAAGAATCCACGTGGAGGAGAAGTTGGGAATTTCAAATATTTCAGTGCTCTGGAAATTGCTGTTGTAATAAAATACTGCTGCATTTGGATTGGTGTGAATTAGCCATAATTGCCATAATTCTGCAGTAGGGTCAAGCTGAGAGTCTTCTCATCCCAAACTTGGCTGACAGATATTCCCTGTAGGAATTCAGTGTACGAGAGCTCTGGGGACCAGTCCAGGGACTTGCCCAAGGGCTCCCTTTGGAGCTGGGCTCATTCAGTTCTGAAACAACCAGTTGATGTCGTGGGCAAAGGGAGACGTGTTTGAGTTTTGATTTTTATCACAAACTTCCTCCCATCTCTGCCTTTTAAGGTTCTTGGGGTAAAGTTGCTCACAGAAAATCTGTCATGCTCGTTAGGAGATTTAGAGCTTTGTTAACCTTTGATTTACTCGCTGTCTGCCTTCAGTGTGTTTTGGCTTTATTTTTGCAAGTTTATCTCTTGGAATACAGATGCAGCATCAGAGCTCTGAATTACACTCTTGAGCAACACAAATTGTGCCTGAAGCCCATTTAAATTACAGTATATGAGGGACTTTGAGCTGATTTCCTACAAGGTTTAAGACAAATTCCAGTGGCAGCTTCACAAGGGAAATAAATACTTATTGAAATCTCCCTACAAAGTTGTTTTTAAAGATGGTCTCCAAAACCTTTATTCAAATCTACATCCTCTAGTCTTGGATAAACTCATAATGCAAGGAGTTAGGAGCTGCCAGTGTGAGGAGGATGGACCCTCACCATCCAGCACCTTTGGTCCTGTTGGGGTTGACAAGAATTTTGATACAAAAAGCTCTCCATATCACTTTAACCCTTTGAGACGCCTCCTCCAAGGGGTTGCACGTTCCTCTGAGTGACAGATTTCTCCATGGTGTCACCCTGGCATTAAAAGACATTTTTACCTTCCTTTAGGTATTGAATAATTGTCTGTTAGTGCGGGATCACAGAACTTTTCCTTTCTCTGCGCTGCTTTTTGAAAGGGTTGGAGTCAGAACTGCTGAGAGCACACAGCATTGCTTGCTCTGTGTTTTATTTATGGGCCTCTGTCACTTAGGGTTTTCTTTCAAGTTTTCCAGTAAGTGCTGAGCCATGTGCAGCCAGCAGCTTAGTAAAGAAACCACCCTGTAAAAGCAGCGTAAATAACAAAGGAGTGAGAGTGCAGCTGGAGCAGGAGCCCTGGTCACACAGCAGGGGCCGTGATCTCCCCAGAACATGGAGCTGAAAGCCCTCGGTCAAACAGGGTTTAGAATTCAAAATATTTGGGAGAATGGGCTACAAAACCCAGCTAAACAAACTAAACACAAGGGAAAAAAAAATCAAACAGAAAAACACCTTGTCAAGCCCTACTGTAATCTATATAAGCTGAGTTTTTCCTGGCTTCTGTAGCAGCAGGAGCGTGTCTCCAGTGTCCCTTCAGCTGGCTGGTGTCACCCGTGTCCTGCCCTTTGTTATCCCAAAGGGTGGCAGCTTGTCCTGGGCTGGAGCCCAGAGCTCAGCTGGCACTGCAGTCTGTCCAGCTGCCTGGCCTAGGTGGATTCCTCAGCGTGCTCTCAGCTCCTCTGCTGCTTGGGCTGGGCCAGGTTTTGCTGCCGTGGGCAGCAGCTCTGCAGCTGTAGGCTGGCCGGCGACGACCTCATTAAATAATGGATGGGCATTCATTAGCATCCATCTCTGGCTTGAGGGCCGGGAAGGGCCCACGAGGTGCTTTGCCCAACCTGCTCTGTGTGACCTGGCACGGAGGGCTGGCTTCTGTGTGGCTGTGCCAGTGAGCTGGGCTGCAGGACACTGTGTCGTCCTTCTCTGGGTTTAACTGAACCGTTCCTAAAGAAAATGTTGTAACAAAACCCCCAGAGTTGCTGTGGAAGCAGCATGGGAGGTTCTGTGTTTGCCATCTCATAGGGAATTCATTAACTTACAATCAATAATGTATGCATGATACATAACTTAATATCATAATGGGCTTTTTCCCCTTCTTGCCAGGCGTAAAAATCCTGCTCCTGTGCTGTGACGTGGCAGCCAAGTTCTGCAAGTCAAATTAGGCAATAAGTTGTACTTGTGCAACAGGTTCTCTGCAAGTTGAGCCTTGGGCTATGGTTGGGCAGGCTCTGGTAAGCCTGGCTGCAGCTCTGGGAGATGTTGGCTCCAGGCAGCTTTGGCAGGGAGGCGAGGCTGGGTGCCTGCAGCTCGGGGCTGAGGGACGGAGCCCAGCACCCCTCCAGTTCCCCTTTAAAGCAGGGAGACACCTGCACTGACCCATCAGTGCACTGCAGCTGTTCCCAGCATCCTGGGTTCCCCCTTTGTCCTGGGGATGACCTCGGGATTTTCCTGTCCTGCCGAGTTGCTGTGGCTCGGGTGGCAGTGCAGTGGCTGCTGTGCCCCCCGTGTCAGCTCTGGGCTCGCACGGGAGGTGGGGAGCTGGTTGCAGGAGGCAGAGATGTTCTGATTTAATTGAAGAGGATATAAATGCCTGACTCGTATCCCTGTCTTTCATCTCTGAGCAGACCTGCAGAATGTGCTCGGGCTGAGGGACGTTCCCGTTTGGGTTCCAGCACACAGATGGAGCAGCTGGGCTTCTGTGACCCAGGTATTGCCCCTGGGCTGTCTCCTGCCCCTCACTGGGGCAGTACAGCCCCATCTCGCCCACTCTGCTCCTGCCTGTGCTCAGGGAAGGAAGGATACAAAGAGAATCACCTGGGGAAGTTTCAGGCAGCAGTAACAAAGCCTGTCTCCACAGAGGGGAGGCTAATTACACAGCTAATTAATCCAACAGATGTCACTTTAAATGCCTGTTTCTTTGTGATTCTGTTGCACACATCATGCTGGTTAAACAGACTTCATGGACCCCGTTCAAAATGCCTGTGCAAGCTGCTGGGAGCTGCCAGGGAGACCCCAGGGTGTCCTGTTCCACAGGGAGCAGCAAATCCCAGGCAGGCAGCCTGCTCTGGCTGCACTGTGCACAGCCTGCACATGGGGGAAATGCCATGTAATAGCTCTGCTGAGCTAAAAACTCTGAAATAGCAGCTGTGAGGATTGAAGGCATTGTTTACATTCTTGCTGCAAGTACAGAGCTCAGGCAGAGGGGATCTCCTCCCAGCACAGGGCCGGGGGCGAGGCAGAGGGGACCCCATCCTGCCTCATCAGCTCTGCTTGACATCAGGAAAAGAGAGTCTGGAAATCTGAGCTGCTCTGGTGAGGTCAGCAGTTCAGACCCGAGGTGGTGGAGGGCAGAGAGCGCTGTCTCTCTGTCTGTCTGTCTGTCTGAGGTGAATGTGGTCCCTCTGGTTCCTGCAGCATCAGGAGGGCTCCCTGCTCTGCCTCTGGGGGAGGCAAAATGAACATTTCTTCAACATTTTAAGCAAGTCTTTGCTCGTGAAGGCGTAGCTGTAATATGATGGCCCTGCAGAGGAAGGGAGCAGTTCCATATCCTTGTGAGATACGGACATCAGTGGTCACTGTGTGACAGCTCCTGCCAGCCTCTGCTGAGACTCCCCCCGTTCAGCATCTGGCTGCAGCTGGGGAATGGGAACAGCTGTGGCACCCAGTGGTGTCGGTGCTGGGGCGTGTTCCCCCTTGTGCAGTTCTGCAGGGTGTGAGGCCAGCCCTGCTGTGGTCAGCTCCTGCCACACTGCCTGGGCATGTCCCCATGGAACACTGGGCTGGGGAAATGTCCCATGTTGTGTGTGTCTGCTCTGCTGCCTTGGCCTTTTCTCCTTGGATGCTAGAGGAGTCGGATGGTTCCTGCCCCTCAGTGAGCACATCGCTTCTGCCCACAGCACTGGGCTGCAGTGTGGGACCAGGGCCCCCAGCTGTGTGCCGTGGGGAGCTGCTGGAATGGAAATGCAGCCCCAGCACTCTGGGAATGCCCCATGAGAGGGGGCTGGAGGCAGGGGTTGAGCTGTCTGGTACAGCCGCGGGGGCAGAGCATCTTCCTGGGGTCTCAGCATCCTCGATGAGTCGCAGTTGGCGGCTTGATTCAGTGTAATGGATGTGTGCTCATTTCCCACAGCTGATGAGGATTATATCAGCTTGGTTTAACAGTCTCATTTGCTGCTCCCAGTGCACACTTGTTTTAATGCGTTTCAGTTAATGAGGTAGAAGAGAGAATGAGGTGTTACTGTTTATGTACAGACAGTGAGGCTGTGCCGAGGGCCCTGGAGCCCGGCAGTCCCTGCCCAGTGCTCTCCAAGGGACAGCATTAGCTGGCATTTATAGAAAATTTATTGGCTGTGGTTTATCCAGGTAAAATTTCTCCCAGTGGTGCACGTTTCCCTCTCCTGCCTATCTTATGCTTTATTGCAAGCTACAAGACACGTTGCCGGCAGCCTGTCCATGGGCAGGGGATGTCAGCAGGCTGAGGAGAATCACAAAACACCACAAGGTATTTGATGTGGGCAAAGCTGCTGCCATCTACCTGGGGTAAAAAGTTCACGTGTGCCCCGAGGGGGTTGATGGCTGGGACACTCCATGCTTTCAGTGCTGTGGTATTTTCAGTGGGGTCAGGGCCGTGCAGTGCCAGGCTCTGGGTGAGCTGGTTCCTTCACTGGTGCCCTCGGAGCTCTTACCTGCTGCGTCCAGGTGTGGGAATGGATACCAGAGCCCTGACCAGAGGGACTCTGCCTTCCTGAAATACTGCTGGTCCTTGTGCTGACGGTGAATATTGGCCATGGGCTGGGCTGGAGCTGCATCCCGTGTCCCCAGCCCGTGCTCGGTGCCAGTGAGTGTCTGAGGCCACTGCCTCCGTCCATGCTGGCCGAGGGCCAGGCTGGCACCAGGGCTGACAGCAGCCAGGGGCCGTGCACGCGGGGCTGCTTTGAAGGTGAAGCTGCTGTTGGTTTAAGCGGGAATTAAACAATTACCGCGTCTCAGTTCTCCCCACCTCCGGTGGATTGACTCTATAAATTGTCAGCCTGTTGACATTTTAATGTGAATTATGTCATATGGTATCCCCTTTGATTCCAGCATGCCTTGGTTTGTAAATACACGAGCCTCTCAAAGGGCTGTGGTTAGCGCACACGCGAGGCCTCGGGGGTTTTGGTGGGGAAGGAGAGCAGCGCTCGCCTGGCGGCAGCTCTGGGGCTGGCACGGCACCCACGGCTCCAGCACCGTGCCCAGGGCATGCAGCCTGCTGCCAGGGGTGCCCGGGGCTCACACTGCCACGGGACACCCATGGGGTGCACATGGCTCACCCAGCCACCCTGCCCTGGGTGCCCGGGGGTCACACTGCCCCACGGGGTGCACACAGGAGTCTGTCTTGGAGGGAACACCTGCAATTAATGCTCAGAGCCATTGTATTCTGTTGTCGATCCTCTGCAGAATTGCACCACAGTTGAATTAGATTTTAGGTATACACAGGAAATAGAGAGCAGCAAACCCAGCTGTTCCTAGGCTGCAGACTGCTTGGAGGCCGTGCACAGCATCCATGAGGCAGACAGTCGTGCTGCTGTGGGTCACTGGTGTGTCCTTCCTGCTGGAAACCAGGTGGGCTGGGAGCCATGACATGCCCAAGGACTGCAGAGTTTAATCTGGAGGAGGCTGTGTTTGGAAGGCTCCTCCTCCCCCGGAGCTTGGTGCCTTTCCTTACAGAGCAGTTGCTCAGGGGTGTGTGGCAAGGAGCAATTGCATGAATTTCTCTACTCAGTTCTTAGGACACGTTAGTGTCCATTGAGTCTATGGAGCCCTCACAACCTTCTAGAACATAGGAAGTAGCAGGTTGCCTTAATTCTGCCTTTTGTGTGCAGACATTATTTTGGTTCTTAATTATAAGTAGTTCCATACATATTTTTCCAGCAGGATTCTTGCCTCATTCTGTGAGTAATTATTCCATTTCTTTTTATCTTTCTCTTTCATTACATTGCCCCAGGCTTTGTCTAATACAATCCAAAGCTTTCACTGAATGAAGAATTATTTATTTTCTCATGGGCATTTCCGTGGTGCTCTGTGTTCTGTTTGTGTTTCACAGACACTTAACGAACTTTACCTTGGCAGTGCAGTCCGAAATGAGCTGGTGCTGCTGTCCCCATGTTCGTGTGCCTCAGAGGTTGTGCTCTGGCTGCCCAGCCTGTGCCACTGCCAGGACACTTCCCTGGCCCTGCTGGTTTCCAGCTCACCTTCAAGACTCAAGCAATATTATGTATTTACTCTTTCTGCTTCCATTCTCTTATATTAGTCCATCACACCATCCTTTAGTTTTCCTCCCTCCCTTATCACCTGATCTTGAGAAATCCTTGCTGCAGACTGTGGGCAAGGGGTGAGCTGGCTTTTGTTTATCCACGGCTCTCTGTTGGTTTCTGCATGGGAGATTGTGTCCTCCACGATGCTGATCCTGATATTCTGCGATTTATGGAGAGGACTGAACAATTGTCTGGTGCATTGTTGCTACTGTTTTTGGTTATCTGCTGGGAGTTGAGGTGCTGTAAGGAGTTATAAAGAAGCAGTGTGGAAACAAGGAAAGCTTCAGTCCATCACAGCCTCCCTGGAGATGGATGAAGCAATAAATCCTGGGCGAGGGGAGTTAATCTGTGTCCGTAGTGTTTTATTAAATAGCCTGAGCTCAGGCTGGGTCTCTGTGGCTGCTTCCCTGTCCCACACGGTTTCCTGGTGCATTATTACAGCATTATCCCTGCTGCACATGGGGTCCCCTCCTGTCCTGCCTGGGGTCCTGCCCTGCAGTCGCTGGGGCACCTGGAGCCAGGGCAGGAGGGAAAGGAACTGGCACACCTGGGTGCCCCCAGGGGTGGGGCAGAGCACAGTGCTGCCAGCCAGACACTCCTCAGGCTTTTCCTTCAGAGACCACTGGTTTTTTCCAAAACACTTCATGTGGGGGGGAAATAGCATTTTAATTTCAGTCCCTAAAACAGGCTCCACACACAGAGAGGGGTTTGGGTGGCTAAGTCTGAGCTGCACTGTCAACACAAGACCCAGGAGTGTGTTCCATCAGAGCCTCCTCAGAGAGCCCTGCTGTAACACAGGGATCATTGGCTGCTGGAGGAAACCAAACATCAGGGCTGTGGAGAGTCCTAGCCTGGCTCTGTGCTACTGAAAGCCCTCTTCAATCACTCAGCAGCTACACAATTGCAATATGGACAACAGATTTTGATCCTGCTGTCTTTCCAGGTTCGCCCCAGACCTTTTGATTAAATAATTTACTTTTTATCCAGTGTTTTTCCATATTCCCAGGCTGCTCTGGTTCACCTGAGTGTTCACAGCTTAGCAAGTCACACTGAACTGATTATTTTCAAGTAGATGTACAAAATATATTATAAAGGTCTGGGCAATGGCATTGTGAGGCCTGCTTATGGTTACTGTCTTCAGTTGTTTCTTCCCCATTTGTTTTCCTGACTCTGGAAAAGATGAGGCTCCCTGAATTCCTCAGCTCCTGCCTATCCCAGCACTGAGAAAGGAGTGGGCTGGAAGCCCTGAGCCTCTTCCTTAGTGATGTTGCTGCATTCTGGCACAATTTTTTTTTCTTTTTCATCACTCCATCCCAGTGCTGTCTGTACAGTGCTTTGCAGGCAAAAGTGCAGCTTTACCACTGTGTTTCTCCAGGGATGACAGCATCCATGGAAATAAGAAGTGACAAAACCATATGCTTTCCTGAGGATCAGAATGTCCCTGGTCCAGGCTTTGGTTCAGTTGCAAGGGGAGCTCTGGCTGCTCCACAGGAGCTGCTGGGTGAGACTGGCTCTGGGTGACATCCCTCACATCCTGACTGCTCGTAGGAGAGGCCACTCTGTGTGAAGTTTGCTGGTTCCTGTTGTCAGAGGTGCCCAGGTGAGCAGCAGAGGTGCAGGGCTGCCGTGGGTCCTGTGGTGGAGCCACAGCCTTGCAGGGTTGAGGGCAGCACTTTACAGGCCAGCTGATAGGAAATGTGCTCTCATGGTGCTGTGGTTTTAGCACTATAATTAGTAGGATCGATACTCACGCTCCTGTGTGCATCTCCATGGACAGCAGTGTCTCCCAAGGGAGATTTCGGGCATCTGGAAGATTCTCTGCAGTTGAAGTTGTAGTTGCCCAAGAGTGGATTTCCTGTCCTGGCAAGTCTTTGCAGACTTTCCCCCTCTCTGGGCTGCTCAGCCAGTGTGGGGTGACCCAGGTGTGCAAGGGTACCTGTGCTGCAGCTGGAGAACAGCATCTCTGGCTGCTCCCTCACCTCCCTCCCTGGAGAGCTCCTCAGCCAGCATCCCACTCTGTTTCCCCTGCACTGGGAGGGCTTGGCCAGCATAACTGGGCCAGTGCTGGCTCCCCCCTGCACTTTGTCCTTCCCCGAGGCATGGGGAGGAATCTTCCACAGGAGGAGTCTCAGCGAAGCTCTTGGCTGTCAGCTGTCCCCAGACAGGTTTGCATCTTCGGGCATCTCTTCAAGAATGATTAATTAGTGCTTGCAGGTCTGTTGCACAATTAAGAAGGTGTGGGGGATGTGCTTACAAGTTCAACCTTTCTTGGCTCTTGCTTTCTGTTAACCTGTGTTGTTGTCTGCCCACAGAGCCCGTGGGACTGTGGGTGTGCAGGGATGCTGCTCATCACGGGCAGCATAAACAATGCCCTTGTTAGGAGCTGCTCCCAGGCCCTGTGAAGAAGTTGGCTGTGGAGCCAAGCAGGAGCTGGGACTGTGCCTCCCCCTGGGCTTTAGCCCCTCCTCATTAAGCAGGTCCGGGCTATTGATTGGGAGCTTGTGTTTGGAAGAGTCTTACTTACTCTATGCATTATCTTGACAGATTGATCAGACCTGATTGAGAACCTCTTAAAGGAACGAACAGCTGTAATGGGAAAGTTGGACTCTGTCATCCGTTAGGATGATTCTGGGAGCGAGAAGAACGAGGCTGACATCTTGGAGCAATTGTATTTACAATTAACATGGCTGAAAACGATTGCCTCTATTGATCCCCCCTTCCTGCAATTACAGCCCCATTGTTTACATTCCAGCACTTCAGTTATAAAAAGGAAATTCAATAATTATTGCATTATTTAAAGTTAAAGTGCCACAGAGTTTGCTGGCTATGCTTGCTGGTTGATTTAACGTTCAGTAAAATCCATGCTGAGCTCTCCATCCTTAGGCTGAGCAATATTTGGCTTTTAATGAGGCTTCAAGGGCTGGTGGAGCAAACCCCATTTGCTGGCTTGCTTTGGGTTTGTGGGGAAACCCAGAACCTTGCAGCCTGGCTAGCACCAGCCGTGTGGCTAACAAGGGGAGCGTCTGTGGTGCTCACTGATCGCCAGGCAGGGCTGGAGGGCTCGGAAGATACAGGTGTGGTGAGGTACAGGGGTAGGCTGTCACTGGGGCAGTTGTGGCTGTTCTTCAGGCCTTTCCAGGTGATCTGGGGACTTGGATTGGTACCTCAGCCTCTGTGGCAGGAGGGAGTGCTGCCTTTGCAGCCTCCAGGTAAGGAAGGCAAGGATCAGAGTGCAGTTACCACGAGCTGAGCTGCAGAAACTCAGGGGCAAACGAGCCTGAGCCCCGTCCTGGTACTGCACCAGGAGCTGTGATGTACAGGGACAGGAGGCTGGAGGAGGGAAGGGTTTGTAACCCTGCTCCTGTGGAAGCAGTTAACAATTCAGGATGTTGGTTGGATATGAAAGAGCAGAAGTTCAGCTTTTGAACCTGCTGGGTGCAGAATCAATTCTCCCCCCTTGCAGGAGGATGGGGGGAGGCTGTTGGCACTCCAGCTGTCCCCAGGGCACAGCCAGTGTGTCCCTCTGTGTCCCACCACTGCTCCCGGCTCCAGGAAATTCCAGCTGGGGCTGCAGGTGTGAAAGGAGAGCAAGATGGATTGGCCAGCCCTGACTTTTATGGAGTACTTGGAACAGAGCAGGATCAGACAGCTGCAGCCACATGACTTTCATTAAAAATTCAGATTCTTCTGTTGCAGGGCTGTGTGATTTATCTCGTGCAGCACATCAGAGGCACACGGGGGCCAGGAGATGTTCACGAGCCCTCTGAGGTCTGCAGCGGGGTCGGGTCCCTTTCTGTGTGACCCACAGCCCCCTCCAGCTCCCCTGTAAGGGTCACCTCCTGTCCCTCCCCAGGGGCCTGCAGTCCTCACTGGCACCTGAAGTGTTTCCTTCCAAGCCTGTGACTAATTACCCTGGCTGACCTTACCCGAGGAGGAGTCAGTCCCTGGATATTCTGCTGCAGATCTGCTGGACAATCAGGGCTGAAGTGGTTCCAGCAGCTCCTGAGCGTGGGTCAAGCTCTCAGAGTAAACTGAGGCTCTCCCTGGTTCCGTGTGCTGGTTCTGGTGCCTGGGGCTGCTCAGACACCAGTGCTTGGAGGAGAAAGCCAGCACACTGCACCTCCGTGGTGCTGCTGCTTTCCGTGCCTGTTGCGACCTTCCAGCTGATTTTTGGCTCCTTCTTCCTCAGCTGCATCTGTCCATTCTTTGAAATCACTGCTAGTTTTACCCATCCTAATGGAGCTGAGTGCTGAGTTCAGAGGTAGGAAAAGTGTTACATGTGGAGAAAAATCTCTGCCAAAGGTGTTGAAGTCTGACAACTTCTTTTTCAAGAAGCTCTGTGTAGTGGAGTGGCTTTGTTTTCATGGCAGGCTGTGCTGTGATGTGAAGGGATGTGGAGGAGGTTCCTGCAGGCTGTTTGTCAGTGACCCACACAGCACCTGGCTGATGGAATGGTCAGAGTGCTGAGGAAGAGGATGTTTGTGCAGCAGGAGGGCGGGGAGCTCGCTGGGGCAGTGCCTGACAGCTCTGCACAGCCCTGGATGCTGTCAGCTGAGGATCTGCTGGGCTGCCAGAGTGAAGAACATCCTCCCTTTTGTTCCTGCTGCTTTGCTGCTGTGCAGCCTCTGTGAGCTGATTGTCCCACTTTGGGTTCTGGCCCCCAGTCCTGTCAGCTCACCTGCTTCTCCTGCCCAGGGAGACCCAGATGTGCAGGGGATCTGCAGGGAGCTGGCACCATCTCCCTGTCCTGGGGACAGTGACAGAGTTCTTGCTGCCGTGTGTCTCAGTGGGTGCTGTGCTGTGCTGTGTGTCTCAGTGGGTGCTGTGTGTCTCAGTAGGTGCTGGCAGCCCGTGTGTGGAGCTGCAGTTGATGTTCGTGCAGGAACACCCGTGTGCCCTGGGGAGCTGCACTCCTGAGCCGTATGGTTTCCATCAGAGCGTTCCTCTCTCTGTTTCTGATTTAAAGTGTAGCTTTGACTCACCCTGATCAATATTTTGCATGCCATGCGTGAAGAACCAGATGTTGGAAGTTTCCTATTGTGGAGAGGGAGGGGGGGAACACCCCCTCAGACTCACAGAAATCGATGTTTTCTGACAGAAGTTGGTTGGTTTTCCTTGGAACAATATATTCTTTTGATTTTCAAGTTGATTTGTCTTCTAACAAGGTTCTGGTTTAGTATTTTGAATTTGTTTCCTGTGATACGGATAAATTCTCACAAGGGGGAAGTTTAACAGTGTGATGGGCAATAACTACATGTACTTGGACAGCATTTCATGGCCTCCAGCAGCTCACAGCTCAGACTGGCTTGGCCCTCGTGTCTTCCTTCTCTGGACTGCTCCTTTCCTGTGCTGGAGGATGGGTTGGATCAGGTGCATGCAGTGCTGTGCCCAGGCTGGGCTTGGTGGCACCCTCACTCAGCCTGGGACTCGTCCAGCACGACAGGCAGGTGAGGCTGACCCAGCCCAGGAGATGTTTGGGAGGAGGCAGAAGAAAAGCATAAAATCAGACACATTTATTAAATTGTTTAAACAAATGTTTTCCTAAAAACCCCCTTTTAAATGAGAGCAGTGCAGAATGTGCCCCTGTTCCAGAGAGACCATGTCCTTAAATACTTCCTTGAACCCATGACTGGATTTTTCTCTTAACTGCTCACGGGTGTTTTCTGTGCTGGGTGCAGGAGCTGTGCCCGTGGGCACTCACTGAGCTGGGTGCAGTTTTGTGTCATGGGGATGTGCCTGGTGCCTGGCAGGGACTGGGTTTGGTTGGTTCCTGGAGCCAGAGCCCAGCCTGTGGCAGGGCTGGGGCACAGCCAGGCTGGGCTGTCTGAGGTGGGCACATGGCTCTTGTGATGGGCTCGCTGACCTTTCCTGCCTTGAGCCATTCGCCTTTCCTGGCTCAGCAAGAGGGTAACGCATGCAAACAATAGAAATGAGATGAGGAAGAAGTTCTTATAAGGGAAAACAGCAAAAAAATCTTTTGAGGGCACCAGTGGGATTAGTGCCCTCGTGGATTCTTCAAATATTACAGTGAATTTAATTAAATACATCGTGATCCCAAAAGAGGCTAGTCTAATTAGCCAGATCTAGAATACATTTATTCTCTTTCCTCGTTCTTCCAATCAGAAGCCTCAGCATCAGCTCATATCCTATTTTTAATCATTCCTAGACTCAGAGGGCTCTCCTTCCTCCGTGTGAGCAAGGCACACAGCGCTGGGTAATATGTGTCTTTAATCTTATCTCAGCTGTAACTGAGATAATAAGCATCAGAATTTTTTACCAGAAGGTCCTGGCTGCACGTAGGCAATATTTTTGATTGACAAATCTCAAGATCACGTCCAAATCACTGTGCTTGTGCCCGGGGCCAAGTGTGTGGTGAGGAAGGAGTTGCATGAGATGACACAAAGACCCAAGGAGGTCTCGGGGTTGGATGTGAGGAGCTGGCAGGGAGCATTGCACAGCTCAGCTGTCAGGTGTGGGCTGGAAGCACCAAAGGCCTTCACTGAGGAATCTCATGTCGTGGTGACACACCCGTACTGTGGAATTGGGAAATTCCTCCTGCTGCCCAAGGGGAAGGGACAGCAGCTGTGCCCTGGCTGCCAGCGTGGCTGTGCAGGGTGAATCCTTCCTCTGCTTCTAAGGAAGAATTTCCATGTCTGTGGGATCCATGACAGGAAATGGCTGCTTATTTCCCCAGAGGCACGGGCCCCTGTCCCAGGGGGTTGATCGGTTTTGCCAGATAATTAATTGTGGTATGGTAATGGAGAATGGGCTGTGGGCACACAGCTGGGAGGGCACAGGGTTTGTCCAGCTGCTGGCCTCTCATGGTGGTGCCCAGCTGCCTGCTCACCACTGGCTTCTCAGCCCAGGTCTGTGTCACAGCCATCTTACAGGGCAGATGGGTTCCCTCCTGACCCAAGGGAGTGAATCCTGGATACCAGGGAGCAGACACAGGATGATGGACAGGATGGCTCTGTGCTCTGCTTCTGTTCAGTGTGTCCAGGACCTCTCTGTTTGATGGGTTTGTTGTGTTCTAGGGTTGCTTTGGTTTTACTCTTCCCAGTTTTCCATGAGAATTTACCAGATTTAAGTGTAGGTTTGTTATGCAGTTGGATCCCCACCCAGCACAGGCTTTGAGTGTGAAGGAATGAGCTGAGTGGGTTGTGAGCAGATGTTACTGCTGGGTCTGGTCTTTCCCTCACTGAGGGAGGTGATGTTATCCGTGCCCATCTGTGCTTTGTGCCCATTTCGGTGTGTTTTGGTTTTCATCTCTTCAGCAGGAGATGGTGTAATCCCCTGGGACAAACAGGCATTGTCTCACTGGATCTGTGTCAAAATGTGGCCCCTTAAGGAGCTCCCGGGTGGCTTTTAGCAGTTCACAGTGGAGTGGCCCAGGAGACGCTGACATCCCTCTGCTTTGTTCTCCACAGCACCTGCAGCACCACGAGAGCGGGGTGGAAGGTGAGAGCTGCTACTACCACTGTGTGCTGTGTAACTACTCCACCAAGGCCAAGCTGAACCTCATCCAGCACGTGCGCTCCATGAAGCACCAGCGCAGCGAGAGCCTGCGGAAGCTGCAGCGCCTCCAGAAGGGCCTCCCTGAGGAAGAGGAGGACCTCGGGCAGATCTTCACCATCCGCAAGTGTCCTGCTGCCGAGGCTGGTGAGTGCTGCTGCCTCGGGGAGCGGGCCCGGGGGGCGAGTGGCACCAGCCCCACTGCCGGGGTCACAGTCTGGGGACGAGCTCGGGGGTGTTCCCGTGCTTCTGCCCTGCCGAGGGCTGGCACAGTGTCAGTGATGCGTTCCAGGAATCCCACCTGCCTCAGGTGGGGTCTGGGATGTTCAGGTGTGTGCGTTGGTTCAGGTTGGCCTCTTAAGGCCTGGGGTATTGTCTGAGCATCTAAAGATACGGTCATGTCTGCACAGCTCCACCAGCCAGTGCACCACGAGTCGAGTGATGCCCTGAGCACCAGCAGAACCTGTGCCAGCTTGGCACTGGTTTCTGGTTCTTCAGCCACTCTGGATTGGGAGGAGGAGTTGGGAAATAGGGGAGAGCAGGACGTGGGAGTTTCCAGGTCTGTTTTCCTTGTCTCCTCCTGATGAGGTAAATAAAGTGAAGGGTTTGTATGAAACATTTGCTCACACAGATCATAGGACAGGGATTGCAGCTGTGAGTCCAGCAAGACTTAGTGTGCCTAAAAACAGCAGTTAGGCTGGATGGAGCAGAGATTTGTTCAGTCACATAAAGGGTTGAGACATTTTTAATGTTCTGAAAAACCCAGGTCTCCTGAAGCCTCTTGGGAGGGAGGAGGAGAATCATCCTGGGTCAGCTGGTTTGTGTGCTGTCAGGACACCATGGTGCTGGAGCTGGGGTGTGCCAGCAAAAGCCTTCACCATCCCCAGAGCTTCAAGCAGGACTTCTCTCTGTGACTGCCGTGAAAATGGGTAAATCCTACCAAGAGCCACTCTGGGAAGTGGCATTCTGCAGTGAATGCACATGGGGACAAGGAAGGTGATCTTGGCTGAAAGGGCTGAGAAGGGACGGCAGCAGCAGGTGAGGGAGAGCATGTGGGGTTTTCAGAAACGTCCCTTGAATTCACTTCTGGGTCTCATTGCTGTTCGGCTGTGAGTAATGAGGATCTGATATAAACCCAGAACACCCCAAGAGCGAGACAGGAGATTTTTCATTAAGAGTTAAATTCAGTCTTGTGGAAAAAAGTGCCCAGTGTGTGACCTTGGTGGCCCAGCAGAGTGGAGAGCATGGCACACGCTTCCCAAAGGTCACAGTGCCAGCAAGAGCACAGGGCTGCCACCACCCCGGGGGACAGCAGCTCCAGCAGGAAAACATTCCCAGCTCTGAAGGCTTCTTTGGGCAGGGCTGTGGGTTCTGAGCTGCTTAAATGCAGAATGAGCAGAGAGGGGAAACCATCCGTGCCCTTTGTGATAGACAGAACAACCTTGAAAACCTTGTTTACTCTAGAAATTTCTGTTTGCCTTGTCTCTTACTGTACAAACCTTATCTTTCCTGTCCGGCCCAGATTAGGCCATGGCAGGTACTGGGAGGGCAGGAGCTGACTGTCTAGGAGGGAAAATGGTTTGGTGACCATTTAAAACATTGTAATATTTTTGAAATAAAAATCCTGACTAGTCACCGAAAGGAAAGCTCGATTTACAAATATTTTAAATTCCTTTAAGCTTGTTGGTTCTTCAACAAAAACTGACAGCAAACAAGACACAATTTCTTGATCATACTTTATTTCAAGTGTTATGAATACAAGCAAGAATAAGGCTGCAGAAGGCAAAGGGGGTGTCTTGGGTCGGTTTTACAAGTCACTTGAAGCTGAGGTGCTGAATTTCAAACACTGCTGGAGCCCACTGTTGAGGTGGGGCACCTCACTGGTGTGCTGGGCCAGGCATCCCTGCAGGGCTGGAGGCAGGTTTGGGGGAGAAGCTGCTGTAAGCCCCATGGGGAGAAGGGCTGCTCCCATCTCCCACCCACTCTGATCCCATTCCATCCCCCAGGTGTGGGACAGGGCTGTGCACAGTGTGAGTCTGTCCCCTCCTGCTCTCTAACAGGGTCTGTGTCCCCAGCAAGGTTTTTATTGTTGTTTGCTGACCCCTGGGTGGACTTTTCCCCTTTTGATAAGGCCTCTGTGTGCAATGAGATACCAGGCTCAGACACACTTGTCCGTGACACTTCTCTGCTCTGTGACACATCTCTGCTGGGGCACAAAGGGACTGTGACATTCTGTTGCTTTGCTACAGCCCAGGGGCAGTGCTGTGTCCTGTGGCCTCGTGTGACACAGTGGGGTCACCCTGTTCCCCTCCTGCTCCATCCCATTGCTGTGCACAGAGCACGGGTTCTGGGGTTTAATGCCGTGTGTACCTACTCTGTGTGTACCTACTCTGTGTGTACCTACTCGCTGCTGTGTGCAAGCATGAGGAGAAAGCAGTGCTGTCTGGAGACTGCGAGTAGATATTTGCTTGTGTGGATGCATCTCAATCTGTTGGAAGAGAGCTCTGATCACACCTTAATTAGTCCTCTAACAATCTGCAAAGGTCAGTGCCAATTGCCTGTTCATTTACATTTGTAATTGTGATGGTTCTTGATTGCACATTAGTTGCAACTCGCTCCCTCCCACCCTGCAGAAGCACAGGCAGCCTGAGCTGCTGCTCCAGGGACACAGGGACCTTTGTCCCTGCCTGTGCCAGCCCCTCAGCCCTCCCCAAAAACTGGGTGTCTTTTGGGGAAGAGCTTTAGGATCTGCCTCCACTTCCAGTAAAGGGATGACGAAGTTGTTGGCAGGGAAATTGTATGGACATGAGGCAGGAAACCCAATCCTCCTTGAACTGGATAATTAAAGACAATTAAACTTTCCTGCCTGCTTTGAGAAGTGTGCTCATTAGGCAGGAGATGGGGGAGCTGGAAGTTCAGCTGGTTTGTTGATCAGAGACAGCACAGCTTCAGGGAAGGGGGTATTGTCCTCTCAGGGTATTTTTGGACATCTCTTGCTGTGGTATCTGGGCTGCTGCCACTGCAGATGTCAGCCCCTTGCTGCAGCAGCATCTGTGTAATGTTACCCATAAGCTAATTGATTTTTAATGATGGGGGTTTAGAGAAGAAAAAAGTGAAGAAAGACTGACCATAGTAAAAACCAAAACGTTCTCAAGATGTTGGGTGAATGCACTTACAGCTCATTAGATAATGATAGAAACAAATGTGAAGCAACCTGCATCGAATTTTCATTCTGACTTTGGAAGTGTTTCTTTCATCCCAGAAGGCATCCAGCACCACACCCCTCTCCCTGGCTGTGCACAGGGTCCTTGTTCAGGGCAGGGTTTGTGCAGTGTCCAGCACGATTCCCCTGCTCTCCCCATCCTGTTCTCTCCCTGTGCCACCCACACTCGTGGGGTGTTGCCCCCCTGCTCAGCCTGTGTCCCCTGGGCAGGTGCTGCTCACACGTGGTGTGTGTGTGTTTCCTCCCTTCCCTGTTTGTCCTGACTCCTCCAGTTTTCCATCTCTGCTCTCCCTTTCCATAGTGTCTGCTGTGGGAGGAGCAGAGCCTTTTCGCACTCTCCCCACTGTGCGGGACAGACAGACAGACATCCTCCAGGTGCCCTTGCCTGCACCTCACCACAGAGGACAGTCCCTGTGGTGGCCACGCTGTCACAGCAGTCCTCCTCATTGCTGCCCAAGCCTTGGCAGTCACCTTCCAGCACAGGGCTCATGCTGGGCCCTTGCAGGAGGAGCAGGGGGTGCTCTGGCAGCCCTCGCTGGGCACCAGATGCTGTGCACAGCCCCTGTGTCCTGGCAGGATGGGGCTGGGGAGGTGAGGCACCCTCTGCCAGCCCACAGCAACGGGCTGTCCCAAACAGCTGGATGACAGCTGTTTTGAGGAATACCTTCACTGCAAAACTCTGCTCTGAGACCCGCTGGGAAGCTGCTGGCTCCTTGGAAGGGGGGCATGGCTCAGAGCCCCTGCTTTCCCCTCCTCTGCCCCACAGGCAGAGGGGCACTGCTTGTCCACGTCTGCCTTGTGTCTCAGTGTTTGACCTTTTGGAGGGCTGGGAGCTGCAGACTGAAACTGGGATGTGAATCTTTAATGAAACCAAGGAAGTCACCAGAGCTGTGATAGAGCCAAGGCTGTGCTCACATGAGAAAACCCCACACGGTTTAAAAATAGCAGTTCCCAGCCCGAGAGTCACAGAGTCCCAGCTCGGCCTGGCTCTGCCTGTGGTGCTGCACAGCTGGGTGCTCATGGCTCGCTGCAGCCCTGAGTGCAGGGGAGTGCTGTGCTCCTCGCTGCTCCCACAGCAGTCCTGTGGCTGTCCCAGCGTGGGAGGCCACCTCCATGGGGGCAGGAGCTGCTCCCTGTGCCCAGGAGCCCCTCTGCTCAGGCCGTGCTTTGCTCTGTGAGGTTTCTCTCAAAGCAAGGTTTCTGTGGAGCAGGAGGGAGGCTCCAAACGTGGAGTCCCACGACATGCCCTGGTACCTCGCTGCTTCCTGGGGACTCAGGCACTGCTCCCTGCTTCCCCCCTCTGCTGTCCACACTCTCCAGCTCTCTTCCCTCGGTGGCCATCTCCTGGATTGGAAATTTCCAGCCCATCTGTAAAATGAAGCAAATGGTGGAGAAAAGGAGAGGAGATCTTCCACAAAAACCTCCTGGGAGGGAACCATTGAGTTATTTTCCCACCTTGAAGTGTGGGCAGCCATGCAAGGCATCTTTCCTTCACCTTCATCAAGCACAGAGTTTGTTACAGCAGGGGTGTGAGATGTGCCTTTGGGGTGGATTTTTCATGATAGCAGACTCTCTACTTCCAGTAGAACTTCAAGACTTTTGAAGTGAAAGTTGGTAGTGACAAATGACGTTTCTCCCCGCTTAAAATAAATTTACTGGGATCTGGTGTCCTGCACTTGGTCTCCACTGAAGACAATGTGCTCATTCTTAATGATGCCTGTTGGTCTCCCACTTCTGCTGGAGGTAATGGAGGGTTTTGGAAAGAAATCACCAGTTTGCTTTGGAATGGGACTTGATCTCACACAGCAATTAAAAACTTACCAGAGCAGATCACCTGTATGGTGCCTGCAGGAAAAGAGCACACAGAGTCCAAGCTAGAGCATCTGCCAGTCAAAACCACTCTGCAGCTCTGGCTCTGCTGCTGATGCCACAAAAACGTGTCTGAAATGTGTGGCCCTTGCAGAGGGCTGAGGAATTTCCAGGCTCGTCCTTGATTGACACATTTAATAATCTGCCAGCCCAGGTTACAGCCCGAGCTCCTGTGTGCAAACACCAAGTGCTGCTCGGCCTCATCCGGATCTCTTGGGCTGTTTACCTCTCACTCTGCCAAGCTTGGTGCTGCCTGTTCCCAGTGTGTGATCTGTGACCCCCCAAGGCAGCAGCCTGCCCAGCTTTGTTTCCAAAGTGCTGCCTGTGAATCCATCAGTACGTGCATGGTCAGAGCTGGGGAGCAGCCCCAGGCTTGGGGGGCACTGGGGGCCTGTGGTGGGCACCCAGCTTCTCTGGGGTTGTGTCCGCAGCTGGGCTGGGCAGCAGCTCTGTTATCCCAGGTGGAAATCCCTTCCTGTCATCTCTCCAGACACAGGCAGTGAGACGAGGGATTGTGCTGTTTTGGAAAACGTTCACCCATGGTGCAGGAGCACATGTGGGCTAGCAGCAAACAGCCCTGGGCAATGGAACTTGCAGTTCCTTTTCTGCAGCAGTTCTGATCTCCCTGCCAGCCCCACCAGCTACCCCCACATGCGGGATTATCTCTTGTTTTCCAAGATCTTGTGTCACATGTGTTCATTTAGAGGACGGTTTGTTGCCTTCCCCTTTTGTTGTTCTGCTGAACCTTGGAATTTTTTCATTGTTTAATGGATTGAATGGCTTCAGGACCTTTTACCTTTCCAACAAGTTCCTAGTGGAGTTGCAGTATTTCTGGCAAGGTCTCTCCCCCGGGGGCTGTCCCAGGGCTGGGCAGATGACAGAGTGTCTCCTCCATGGGGGCAGAGAGATGGGGGAAGCTTTTGGTTCTGCTTTGGTTTCATACTGCTGTAATGGTCACTGAAATCCAGCAAAGGTGTTTCTGGCAGCCATGGGTCAGGGTGGCTGCACTCAGTTGCTCCTTCAGAAGGCCTGAGGACATGAGGAGAGTCCAGCAGTCTGAGAAACTTTTAGGAGTCTTTTCTTTCCTGGTATTGCCCTGTAACATAATTTCTGTCTCTTTCCTCCTTGCATCCTTTTCTCCCACCTAAATTTTGGGGAACCCCATTCCCATCCCAGCAGCATCTCTGTCCTTTTCCATTAGGGACACCGTGGGGCTGTTGAGGTCTGGCTCCAAAGAATGCAGGGATAAAGTTGGTTCTCTTTAATATCTGGCAGAGGGAGATTTCCTTTGTTTTTTTTTATTTTTTTGGGATTGGTTTTAAGTTTAAAGTCAAGAGCAGTTGTGCCTTGGCTCTGCTTTGACCAACCAGCAGCAAAGAGGTAATCTTGAAAGGATATGAAAGGTTTAATAATTTTAATTTTGTTTTTATTAAAGTTGGTTGTGACTGTTTTCCTGTGCCCCTGGTGAAGGGGGGTAGCAGAAACCTCCCCAGACCCTGGAGCTGGTGAAGCAGCAGAGGGAGGGAAGTGCCAGGCTGGGGAGCACCCAGCCAGGGCAGGAATCCCAAAAACCCTTCCCACTCCAGCACCACTTGTCCTGGGCAGCTCATGGCTTTCATTAAGCACAAAGAGAGGAAGCTCTGACAGCTGACTTGTTCTAGGATGTTTTTCTTGTTAGACTGCATCTTAAAGCCCTTTCCACTTAGGAAAAGTAAAGGAGGAAGTATCACCAGATGCTGCAGTACAACACCATGAGGCTCCCAGTCCCTCTTCTCCTCTGCTTTTTTCTCTGTATTCAAGCCAACTCCAGAGCCAGACTGAAGCCCAGCTGTCAGAGCTCAGCATCTCCCTGAGCTCCATTTCCCTTGGGACTCAAGAGTGGCATCCCTGTCTCTTGGTACCCTGTCCCTGAAGCTCTGCTGTCGATGCCCAGTGCATGGTGCCCACTGCACCTTGTGCTTCTCTTGCCTGTTTCTCTTTCCCCCTTTCTCCTGCACAGATTTAGAACAGGGAACTCTTCTCCTGAGGACTTGGAGGTGGTTGTTGCAGCGGTGCAGGTCAAAGACTGAAGGTGTCTCCCTGTAGGGGTGAATCAGTAAAGCCTGGAGGGCACTGTGGTCCCAGGCTGTGTTGGTAGATGTCCGTGTGAGTGACCTGGGATTCACGCTGGTGAAGATCCCATCAGTGCAGCCATGCTGCTTCTGTCCCAGCCTCACCCCTGCCCAGGGGCTGTGTCTGACCCAAAGCCCTTGCTTTGACCGTCTGGGGACATGAAGAAACCCTCCAGAACACCTTAGACACGTGCTCCAGCAGCTGTTCCTCCACTTTCAGCCCTGATTTTTGATGTTTCTCTCATAGACTGTGTTGCAGCAGCTCATACCCAGCACCTTCCCACAGCTCTGACTCCCGTAGCTATTGCTGAGCTTCTGCTCTCTCCCTTGCTGTGGTACTGGGCTTCCAGTTAAATATCTCTAAATGGACATGCCCCTCCTGTGTTCCCAGGCTAATGAGTTGAAAGAGTTGCCTCTGCTGTTCTTGGTGTTTTAGTTTAGAGTCTCTTCTCGTGTTCCACTGCTGAGCTGAGAGGGGCTGGAGCTTCAGCACAGAATTCCGAGGGTACCTCAGTACCTGTTCCCTGCTGCCGTGCCCAGTGACCTGTGCCCAGTGACACCCGGGCTGGGCACACTGGCAGCAAGGAAAGGTCACTCATGTTCAGCTGGGCACAGGCTTTGTGTTCAGAGGCAGCAAGGATGTTTGACTGGTTTGTGAGTGGAGCAGGGTGGGAGCTGGAGCAGCTGCTGTGCCTTCCTGGTTGGAGCCTGCTGCCACTGAACTTGCCCATTTGGAGTCACAGGCTTCATTGTCCTGTGCCAAAGATGCACTTGTTTATAAAAGCTGATACAAGTCTAGAGGCTCATGCCCAGCACTGTAAGGGAATGTCCTTGCAGGGCATCAGCTCCTTTCCTGCTTCTTCTGCCTTCTCCCTGCCGTGGTTCTCTCAGCTCACTCTGCTGCAGGAGCTCATGCCCGATGGTTTTGAACGGGCAGGACTGAAGGAGGAGCCCCCCTGCTACTCAGACCTTGCCATGCAAACCCAATGCACTGCCCAAAATGAAAAAGTGCTTTCAGACCTCTGTTCAGAGGAGATGTTAGGAAAACAGGAAATGCTCTTCTCCTCCTCAGCTCTGTAGGTTGTGGATTTAATTGCAAGAGATACACAGCCTGGGTTCTGAATTGAATTCCTTTTTCTCCATACAAGCCATAAGCAGAATGAGATTCCATACATTATCAGAGGGATGATTTGTGAAACAAGGTTTTGCAGAGCTGGCTCAGGCTGGCAGTGACCCCTGGCCTGGCCCACTCCAGCATTCCCACTGCTGGGTGTGCATGTTGGACCAGTCTGCTCCTCTGTGTGTCTGTACTTCTGCCGTGCACTTGCTTCCTGTCCCTTCTGCGAGGTCTATTGATCCTCTGGTGATGACATTAACATCCTCAGAGCTGCCTGGGAAGGAGCTACCACATGCATTTATTTTTCCACTAAAACTCTGAGATTGGCTAATAACGTGCCTGTCAGCACCAGTGTCCTGCCTGCTCTGACTGCTTCAGAGGGAAATCTGGGGACCCATAAACAAATAATAACCTACCCAAATCGAGGTCTCATCCTTGTTCCTACTAAAATTCATTTCATGCCCTTAGGCAAGAAAGTGTCTCTTTCTTCCAAATACTCAGTTTGCTTTTCTGAGTTGCACATCTCGATGCCTTTGCCATATATTTTGTTTTGACCTCAATGATTTCTTGAGGCCACAAGTTCCAAAGGTTAATAGGGAGCTCTATGAGAAATTATTATCCATATTTGCTTCCAATTTGCATTTTTTTCCGTTTTCCTTGTCAGTCCTTCCAAGAGTGGTGAGTGAGGGCAGCAGTGTTGGTCTGACTCCACTGAACCTTCACTTGGATGCTCCTGTGAAGGCACCTTCAGCTCAAAGAGCCTGAGCCCTCTCCTGCTCTGTGTTTCCTGCTACCCCTTTTCAGGCTTGTCATTCATGTGTGGTCACTTCATTGAACAAATAGCAGAGGTTTGGGTGTTCTGGCTCTGTTCTACACGTGTTCTTTCTCCCCTGTCAGCGTGTCAGGTGTAGGTTTGCACACCCCAGACATCCCCACTCAGTGCCCTCTCTGCCCCAACCCCTAAACGTCAGTGTCACTCTGGGATGGTGTGTGGGGCCCTGAATGGCCCCTGAATCTCCCCAGGGTTGGGGTTAGGGCAGCCCAGGGGCACAGCCCGCTGTGATTTCCCATCCCTGTGTTCCCTTGTGCAGTCCCTGCCGCCTTCTCTGCGAGCAGCTCTTGCTTTGGTTACCAATTAAGCTGAAGCATTCTGGCCTTTTCCATCCCCCTTTCATGGTGATGAAGGTTGAATTAGGGCTGAGTGTTTGGGATTGTTCCTTGGCCTCCACTGCTACTTTGCTGCCTCCTTTGTGGCCAAACAATGGGATTAATTTGGCCTTTGCCAGCCGAGCTCAGCCCAGCCGTTCCACTTCACTTGCGCCGCCAGCTCTGCTGCCCAGCACCGGGGCTCGGGTGTGAGTGTGTGAGTGTGTGTGTGTGCAGGGTCACTGTGCCGTGTCTGGTGTTGGATGGCAGCGCCAGGGTCCTGCCAGGCGAGGTGACACCGCTGCCAGGCCAGCCCTTGGCAGCCCCTTCCCCGAGCACAGCTTGGCAAGGACGAGCCTTGCCGTACCTAGCAGGGGCTCACGGGCTCCTGCCTCCGAGGGGTAATCATGCAGGCATAAATTCGGAAAGTTGCTAAGCTATGAGCAGTCTTATGAGCATTAAAAGTGTCCTCTTTGCCAGAAAGGTCATTCATAACTTGGCTGCGCCGCTGATGTACAGTCAGTGATATTGATTGATTAATGTATAAAAAGCACCAAATCCATTTGCTTCTGTGAAAGAGAATAAAGTGCAGTCGACTCTCTCTTTATTTTCACCTCATCCTTTTGTTTGAAGGACGTTTTTTTTTCTCTTTTTGTTTTGCCAGCTAGGTTTAAGGGGGTTACAAAAAGCCAGTTTCTGCCAAGTAATGCGTTCACAAAGGGAACATTGATTCACATCAGTGTCGCTTGAATTACCCTTAAAGGTTTGCCAAGGAGTTGTTCTTATATTAACCTTCTGTTCATCAAAGACGAAATAAATAAATAAGTCATAAAATCAGCTTCACTGCCCGTGCTGGAGTTGGATGCAAAACAGGAATTTCTCCTGTTTGGAATTTGTGCTCCAGGTGCTGCACCTTGGCCCCTCTCCCCAGGCTCTTGGCCTTTTCCCTCCTGCAGAGCTGTTCCCCCTAGGCCCCAGTCTTAGCTGGGACAAGTGTTGATGATTTTAGGGAGGGGGGCTCCTGCAGGGGAATATTTTCAGAAGGATGTTGTATAAAAAGTTGATTTAATCATTGGAAGCATAACTAGAATGATTTCTGTGCAGGACAGTGAGACCCAAGGCATTCTGCCCTGGCCAGGGTCGGCATTCTTCTCCTTCACCCAAGGTCTTGTTTGTTTTTCTGGACTTCTTTTGGCCACTGGTAATTAATCAGGTGTTGTTCTCATTTTCCTCTAGTTAATTCTGAAATGGGAGGTACCTTGGTGCCCGTGGAGCTTTGTGCAGCAGCATCTCACCTTCCTCTGTCTGTGGTGCACTGGCCCTGTCCATGCCCATCCCAAGGTGCCCGTGCCCCTGTGTGGGCAGTGAGGGGCTGCAGGTGTTTGTTCTTTGGTGGATGGCTGGCCCATGAGTGAGTCCCAGAGGTGGCTCCTCTGCAGCAGGAGCCCTCCTGCTTTCCTCAGTGCTGTTTAACCGAGCCTCTGCGTTTTCACTGAGTCCCTGTTCCAAAACTGCAGTGCTGTTCTGTGACATTTCTTCTCTAGAGCAGGAGTTTCTTTGGTTTTACTCTGCATGTCAGGCAGCTGTGTCCATCACACTTAGCCAGCAAACAGAGTTTGGAAATCAGCTTCCCTTGGAAACACCTCTGCACCAGGTGTCCCCACCTGCCTGTCACAGCCCACCAGCCCCAGCACAAGAGCCATGGCAGCCCTTGGCTTCTCCATGCCATTTCAGATAGCCTGAGCCATCCCACCACAGGGGATGCCCTCACTCTTGGCTTCCAGCCTGGCTGCATCTGGGGGGCTCCTGGGCTCCTGAAGCACTGGCTGGAGGCACAGAGGAGCTCAGCTCCCCAGTGGTGCTGAGGCTGGGAGCACTGTGGGTGAGCAGCCAGCAGTGCCCATGGTCCCATGCACCAGTGCTGTTCTGGTGGTGCTCAGTGCTGCTCTTGCAGCGCTGCTCTGCACTGGTGCATGAGCCCACGGGTACCTGAGGTGCCACAGCCTCCTCAGTGCTGCCAGCCTGGCACTTGTATTCCAGTGTCTCTTCCTGGTGAGCAGTGATGGTGATCACCCTGCCAGCTGGGAGGGTGTGCCAGCAGAAGTGGCCGTGTGCAGGATCCCTGCAGGATTTCCTCACCTGTGTCCCTGCCTCCTGGTGCAGGTGCTGTGGTGGGCCCTGCACCTTGTGCTGCCTGTGCCACATCCCCAAGGGGCAAACCCCCAAACCCGGGCAGGGCTGGCAGCAGGGCCTGGCACCTTGCCCTCCCAGGAAAAGCCTTTTCCCCCGTGACTGCTGTACAATCCAAAGGGAGAATCCCCCCATTTTTTAATCTTTTTCTGTGATTGTGGGAGCAGTGCAGCCGGCCGAGGCCCCCTCCCCCTCTGGCGAGGCAGTGAGGATTGGATCAGATGATACGGAGTGTGCATGCTGAGAATGAATCCATTTTCTCTCCTCCATCTCCCCAGAATAAATTAGAATTTGCCTGATTTAATAAAATGGCTTCATCTCTCTGCCATCTTTCCTATCTCCCATGTGTTCCATCCCCACCCCCACTGCAGAAGAATAGGTCTGGCCTGTGCTGGCTCCTGTTTGGGGTTAGTCAGCCCTGCACGCCCCGCCTGCCCACGGCTCTGCCCAGGACAGCGCAGCATTTGTCCCCGTGTCTCCATTTCCTTATTGTCCAAGGCAGTGGCTGTAATTGCTGTTGAGGTCAGTGTAATTTACTGTCCATCTGTCATAAACCTGCCCTGGCCAGGGATGTGACTGCCATGCAGAGTGTGTGGGGCAGGGAGGGGCTGGGCACAGGGCTTTGCCCCAGTGCCCTGCTCTGTAAGGCGTGTGAGCCCATGGAGCCGGGCTGAGACCCCGAGGAGGGGGCTGAATTTAGGGGGTTTCACTGCAGCCAAACCTTCTCCTCCGGCCTGGATCTGGTGCTTTAATTCCTGTTTCCTAGGCTGATTTTTTCCTTTCCGTTCTGACACTAATTGCACCAGGCGCGTTGGGAGTGGCGGCTGCTGAGCGGTACCAGCTAAATGTTAAGAAAGGTTTTAAAAACAGACTGAACTCTTCCTTAATGAGGCTCAATCGTGCTCTCCTCCGGGTGGTTTTGTTTTGCTGATCTGTCAGTTTTTCGAGGATTTAATTGCACTTTTTTCATATTAGTCTTTGAAATGGGGCTAAGCAGCTTTCTCTAAAATGCAACACAAAAAGGAGAGATGGTTCCCTATTTTCTTGCTTGCTTTCATCACTCCAGGATCATCATCTGCCACTGGCACCTGGGACCCCGCAGTAGTAAAGAATAAAATACGTGGGAGCACAAGTGAAGGGCAGGCTGCCCTGCTGTGGTGGCCCCACAAAAGCCACCCACTGGAAGCCCTTGCCAGTGGCTCCCTTTGCCTCCTAGCTCCTCTGGCTGTCTCCAGTTGGGTTCCTACTCATCCTGCTCATAATCCTGGAAGACCTTTCTAATGTTGTGTTTGAAGGGAGACGCAGGAGGCGAAGGCTGAACTGGCTTGTCCAATTTCCTGCAGAAGTGACACAAAAATGAGTCAGAACCAAGCGATGCTGTGACGCTCTGGAAGTGGTCGTAGTCACCTGGAGCAGCAGAGCTTGGCAGAGCCTCTGGAGGCCTCTGAGCGCTGGCCCTGCTCAGAGCCAGGCTGGCCAGAGCTGTCTGTGCCGGGGTCTGAAGCATCCCCAAGGTGTGGAGACCCCCAGGCTCTCGGGGTCCCCGTGTGCAGCTGCTGCGAGCCCGGGGCAGGGGTGCAAGCAGCTGATGTGGGGATGGGAGGAGGCAGGAGAGCGCCGGCAGATGTGTCTGTGAGGCTATTATCTTTATGGCACCGAGCAAACATGTTTGGAGCAATCAGCACGGAATTGTTAATGGCTTCACTTGCTGGGGCTCTCCTCTCGGGACAGGTTGCAGAGAGAGCAGCCGGGGCTGCGCAGGCGCCGCCCTGCCCGCACCGCTTTAACCAGGGCTTTGTTCAGCACGCAGGCACAAAGCTGCTGCCGGCCTTCCTCGGGATGCTCGTCAACAACAGAGCACTGAGAGCTCCAGGCCGCCCAGCAGTCACTCTCTCTCCTTAGCCCGCAGTTTACTTTCACGTTTCTTTGCAATTGCATTTCTTATTTTTCTACTTTTTCTTCCTTTCCTCTAGCTTTCTTTTCCTCTTTCTTCTTTTTTCATGTTTATCCCTTAAATATTTCAGTCTCTTACTTCTCATCTCAGCCTGACGAAGCCTGTCTTTTTCTCTTGTTCCAATGTGTGCCTGCCTCCCTCTGAGCTCCCAGCACACCTCTCATGAGGATGTAAAATCTAAGAACCAGATCTTTGAGATTTCAAAATAAAATAAAAGTAAACTCTGCTTTAAAAACACTTTAGCAGGAAAGCCAGGCTAATTGTAAATCAATGAGTCTTAAAATGCAGCATTGATCTCCAGTTAGAAGTTTGAAGGGGAAAGCAGTAATTACTGTACTGAAGGTAGATTTTTTTTTTTTCTCTTAGCAAGTTCTGGGCAGAAGGAAGGCTCATTAGGGCAGCTCTTCAGAATCTGAGTAATTAGTTTAAAAAGTACTTTTGTGGTGTTATTCCCATGGCTAGAAATTATTGGAGTCTTCACAGATTTATAGTTCTGCTCTGATAAAGTTTGATTTATTATTGTGTTCGGTGGGGAAGATCCTTCCTGCACAATCACTTGGGTGAAGATCTGGAGTGGGGATCAGGCCAGGAAGAATTGCTGTGGGTGCACAGGGGCTCTTGCCAGCAGGGCAGCCTCAGCCCAGCAGGGTGGGATTTGAGCTCTTTGTGGGCATCCTCTGGCCAATACCCCAAAAGGAAACAGAGCAGAGAGCTGAGAATCAGAGCAGAGGCTTTTACTCCTTGTGAGCATCACTGGCTCCTGTCCACTTACCTGCAAGCCCCTTCTTGCTCATGGGGGAGTGGCTCGGGTGTCTCAGTCTGCATCATGCCATGACCAGCTCTGGGCAGTTTCATGGGGCCATCCCCTGTGCCACCCTCCTCAGGAAAGCAGGACTGGGCTGCCAAGGCTGTCAGGCTCACATAAGCCCATGGCATTTCTCCATGGGTTTTCCAGCTAATTCCTCCCATGAGCAGTGTGATCCTGCTCTCCTTTTCCAGGGTGAGGCAGAGGAAGTGGCTGCAAGCACCACCTGGGATGTGGCTGCAGCCTCATGTGACACGCTCTTGGTTTGCTCTGGGAGGTGGGATAGGGCACAAGTATGCAGGGCTGGTTGCTCCCTGACAAAATCATGCTAATTTGGGGAACTGACCCTGGAATTAGCATGAATCCATATGCAGGAAGGCTTTGTGGCGTGGCTGGTGAGCCCGTGTGTCCTTGGGGAGCAGGTTTGTGCTCCTGCCAATCCCCAGCGTGTTCAGTCAGGATGGTTGCACAGTCTGGCTTGTCAATCCCATACCTCTGGCTGTGGCTGTTCCTACTCGCCAGACTTGATAAATATTTTCACAGAAATGATTCAGTTTGCAGGGACTGTCATAGATCTGATTCTGCAGCAGAGGAAAGGGGAAGGTCTCTGGAGGCAGAAAACCCTTGTGTGGCAGAAAGCCTGCTGGGAAGTCAGCTCAAGAAGAATTAGAAACCCTTTAAATAAATGCTTACTTGACATGACTCTGTCTCCCCCAGTCTAACAAGCAGGGAAGCGAATGGCAGCCGCTGGCCAGAAATTGATTGCATTAATTGATATGCCAATAAGAGAGCTTGTTACATCCGCCATTGGTTAGGAGGCCGGCTAACAAGTCCCGCTGATCAATGGAACCAATAAAGATTTCATCCATTAATGAGCAACATGGTAATTAATGTTATCCATAAACCAATTAGCCTGGGTAGCTAATGTGCTGGTTAGCACAGTGAGTGGTGGAGCCGTGGGTGGGCACAGCCCGGCTGGTGCACGGGGGACATCACCTCTCCTGTACAAAGGAGACACCATCACCTCCTCTGTGCAGAGCAGACACCATCACCTCCCTGTGCAGAGCAGACACCATCACCTCCCCTGTGCAGAGCAGACTCCATCACCTCCTCTGTGCAGAGCAGACACCATCACCTCCCCTGTGCAGAGCAGACACCATCACCTCCCTGTGCAGAGCAGACACCATCACCTCCCTGTGCAGAGCAGACTCCATCACCTCCTCTGTACAGAGCAGACACCATCACCTCCCCTGTGCAGAGCAGACTCCATCACCTCCCTGTGCTGAGCAGACTCCATCACCTCCCTGTGCAGAGCAGACTCCATCACCTCCCCTGTGCAGAGCAGACACCATCACCTCCCCTGTGCAGACTCCATCACCTCCCCTGTGCAGAGCAGACCCCATCACCTCTCTGGTGCACAGGGGACATCAGGGACATCACCTTCCCAGTGTGGAGGGAAACGTCCCCTCTCCAGTGCAGCAGCTCGCTCACTCTGGGCCTCCCAAAGCCAGGGAGCTGGGACAGTGGCTGGTGGGATAGACCACATTGCTGGGAAGGGGCATGCTTCTCTAGATTTTCAATACACTTTCAATTATTTCTTTCACTTTTTGGAACCTTTGTGTAGTACACAGGCACCTTTCCCACTCCTTTTATGTTTTTGGAGATGCTCAGGTTTCTGTAACTTGAGTTCCTTGGTGTAAGGCAGCATTTGGGTTCTTGCTCTGTCTCTGGGAAGCTCCTGGAGCCCCTCGACCTGTCACCAGCCTCAGATGCTGCTGTCACAGCCCTGCACTGGGCTTTCCCACACCACCAGTAGCAGCAAAGATGTTAGCACAGCTAACACAGTGTGTAGGCTGCTGCCTAAATCCCCTTGCCAGGGGCTTGCCCCAAGTGGCAGCACCACTGTGGCATCAGGGCTGTCCGTAGGGATCAGGACAGGAGGTGCAGGAGCAGCCCCAGGCCCTGGGCAGCATCAGTCCCACAGACTCCACTGTGGAGTTACCTTGGATATTGTTGGATATTGACCCTGGGAGACCCCTTGTGGATTCCCTAATTGAAAATTAATACCGGATCAATGCCATGGGCAATTTGCATATTGATCATAAACAACTTTGAAGGCACCAAGTGTGTGCTGGATCGATGCTCTGTGGAGCAGGCTGCAGGAGGGTCCCCGTGCTGTGCCTCTGCTCCTGCTGCAGGAGCTGGCTGCAGGGGCTGGGCAGGGGTGGTGTGTGCCAGCCTGGGGCACAGCCTTTTCCTGGGGCTCTCTTTGGATGGGGCAGGAGGGGATGGCCTGTTTGTTTGCTTATTTTAAACCAAATGGCCACGGCTCAGAGGCATCCCAGAGAGCAGGGGATATCACCCTGTCCTGGGCACTGCCCTCCCTCTGCTGCCACGTGCAGCCTGGCACTTCCAAGAGAGGGTTCCAAAAGCAGAGGTGCTGTTTTTCTGAGGACATCAGAAGGGAGCTTGACAGTGATTTTTCCCTGGCATTTTCATCTTACATTTGCTCTATGAGGAGCATCTTACGTTTGCACTGTGTATTTAGGCTCTTCTCTGTCTGCTCAGGATGTTCACCAGTTATTTCAGAATGGTTTTGGGCTGAAGGGAACAAATATTTGATATCAAACTCAAACCCAAAACACTGAATCTGAAAATCCATAACTCATCCTTGGAAGTTTCTGGCACAGAGGGATTCCTGTGAGCATGGAGATGAAGCATGTCCTGCATTACCTGCCCCTCCACACGTGTGTGCAGCACAAGGCAGCACCTCCCAGCCTGCAGGGAACCAGCTCTGGGCTGGCCACAGAGCACAGGGAGCAGAGAGAGGGCAGGACTGCAGACCCACATCCCAAAGTTGCACGGATTTTGGGAGCAGGCAGCAGCTGCAGGAAGTCTCTGTGCATCTGATTAGTGCATTACAGGGCTTTCATTGACTCGCCTGTGCTGTGCTGATGAACTGAGGCTGGGGACAAGCGCCTGTAATTGAGAGAAATAAATTCTTATCACAGGCCTCTGCTGGAGTCACCACCTGTGCATGTGCCTTGCCCCAGGTTCCAGGAGCGGATCCAGTCCCCAGAGCACCTGATGTGCCCTTGTTAGTGGGAAGGACTGACTAGTGCCAGGCTCAGGGGCTGCAGACACCCAGCACCATCCCGGGGTGCTGCAGGGTTCTGTGTGCCCAGTCCCTCCCTGGCCATGGGCTGGCAGCCTGAGAGCCACCAGTCCCCTCACTGGGAGCTGCTCTGTGCTCTTCCCTTTTTCTTGGTCCTCTGTTTCACATGGGAGCTGGAGCAGCCATTCTCTCTTGTTACCTGGGATCTGATGACTAGTGGAAGATCCTTCCCTGGTGTGTCAGGAGTCATGGGCATCACTGGGGAAAGGCCTTTGTGATGCTGCAAAAAAAACAAGAATGAAGGTATAATTTCCTTGAAAAGAAAATCCTCTACTGTTTTAAATTAAAAGGGAAAAACCAGAAGTGTAGGGTTGGCAGGGCTGTGCAGCTCATTGTGGTGCAAGGCTGCAGTGCACAGCTCTGTCCCTGCTGCAGTGGGGCTCTGCTGGGGTCTCACTGCCCCTATAGCCCCCATTGCTGGGTCTCCTGGCTCTCACTGCCCCTATAGCCCCCATTGCTGGGTCCCCTGGCTCTCACTGCCCCATAACCCCCATTGCTGGGTCCCCCGGCTCTCACTGCCCCTATAACCCCCATTGCTGGGTCTCCTGGCTCTCACTGCCCCATAACCCCCATTGCTGGGTCTCCTGGCTCTCACTGCCCCATAACTGTGCCCATTCTCAGGTCCCTGGCCAGGCTGGCTCCCTGAGTGCTGCAGTGGTGGCAGGTGAGGGGAGAGGCTTCACTGGCCGCCCCCTGACCCCCGGGTGCAGCTGAGTGCTGGAGAGCCAGCGCTGGAATTGCAGTCTCTTTCAATTACCCGAGCCAGGAGAGGTGGAGGAGAAGGGGCTGCTGGCTCCAGGAAGCTGAAGTCGCTGCTGCTGAAAGCTCGTTAGTACAAGGGGAAAAGCAATTACGGACGTTTTGCCAGTGCCACTAACCCAGAGGCAGGGAGGAGCAGCCAGGCCAGGCTGTGGCCATCCGTGCTGTCTGTGCAGGGTGATGTGGGACCCCTCGAGCACGCCCTCAGTGCTCTGTGGCTGCAGAGCTGTGGGATGCTCCCCTCCCTGTTCCCTGCAGGTGTTTGTTGTCCGTGCAAGAGCTCACCTGTGTTACCTGTGCTGCAGCAGCCCAAGTGGTGCTGGGTACCAGAGAGCTCTGAGGGTGCTGCCATGGCAGTGAAGGCTCCCTGGGCTGGCAGGACTGCGAGTGGGCTGTGTCCTCGAGGGGCTGCCTCACTGCCATGGCCTCCTTTCTTCTGCACTGAAGTGAGACCACGACCACTCACACCAGAAGCTTTGGGACTGCAGCTCTGCCGGGCTGGGTTTCCTGCCTGCTGAGCCTGCACAGGTACCTGGTGGCACTGAAGTGTCTGTCCAGCCTGGCTGGGGTTGCCCTGTCCCTCTCAGGGCTCCTGGGCGTGCTCAAGCCCCAGCTCTGCAGTCCCCTGCTGCCCTGCCCTGGGTCAGCCCCACTCCCCTCCACTGCCCCATGTCTGTTGGGATCCTGTGGTACAATGGGCTGCTGGGATATTTCAGTGGTCTGTAAACCAGGGCACTGCAATTATGGCTTTCCTAAGTTTTTAGCTGAGCTTAGAAGAACTCCAAACATGCTGAGATTGGGAAACAGTTGGGGAGGGGAAGAAAGAGGGTCAGCAAGACATTAATTAACTTTTCCTTGGAGCAACACCATGGAGAGGGAGAACAGAGTAGGAGTTGTATATTTAAAAAAAAAAACTAAACAGAAAGAGGACATTTTGGTGTTTAATTTAAGTGTGGTTTGTGAAATGATGGGTTAAGGTTGTTGGGAGCTCTCCTGTGCATATTCAGCCCCTAAGGCTAAGCATGAATTAATTATAGCTCATTTTTGTTATAGTTACAGTGTTCTCAAGATGTACCTTGCTGCGAAGTTGCTAAAGTTGGCTATTAACTTCAGCTTGGCATCAGCACTGGTTATGTTTGTGGATCTCCCTGGTTTTTCTGAAGTGAGCTTGTATCCCCAGTTCCTCTGCTTTACTGGCACAGTCTGCTGAGGGCCTGCAGTGCTCTTCTCCCAAGGAAAAAGTGACAGGATGAGGGGAAACGGCCTCAAGTTGTGCCCAGGGAGGCGTAAGTTGTGTATTGGGAAAAATCCCCTCTTGGGAAGGAATGTCCAGCCCTGGCACAGCTACCCAGGGCAGTGGTAGAGTGGCCATCCCTGGCAGGATTAAAACCCACGTGGATGTGGTACTCAGGGACACGGGGCAGTGGAAGCCTTGACAGTGCTGGAGGAGCAGTGGGACTCGATCTTAGAGGGCTTTTCCAACCCTAATGTCTACAAAACCTGCCATTGTCTGCTCGAGTAGTTCCACCATGTGTCTTTAGAGAGGGCCAGGGCTACCTTCCCTCACAGAGTGGGGCTGGGCACCTGTCCTGTGCTCCTGCCTTGTCCCCTCTGCCTTCCAGCTCTTCCATCCTCTTCCTCCCACTGTCCCCTTTGTCTCTGGACCCTTGTCCTGCAGGTCTCTGTGTGGAGACAGCTCTGTCCTCTCCCTGCAGACCTGGAGCTGGAGATGGGCTCTTTTGTTTTGCTGTTTGATCTGTGTTTGTGTTTTTGCATGCATCTCCTTTCCAGCTGATTCCACTTCGGAGCTAGGTTAAACTGTGCAAAATACTGTTTAAAAGAAAAAGAGAAAGGAACTTGTCAAGATGCATTTGTTAGATCACATTTAAAATGAAACAGAATTGAAGGTAGTTTTTGTCCAAGAAAGGGGAGGCTGAAAAGCCGTCAAGCCGCAGGAGAAAGCCCCTCCTTTGTTGTCCTCCTGACATTGAAGTGTAATTTTTCATGGTTATTTGGACTGGAAAATGGGGGGAAAGGGAGAGATGGGCTTGCGATTATTTCCCATAAATGACAACACAATCACATCACGCTCCACTACAAACATGCTCAAGGAATTTGCCTTTTTTTTATGTTTCATGTGTGAAAATAACAGCAAGCTTTCTAGTCCTACTGAAACTAAAGGAGGTTAGTCCCTGTCGGGTTTCACTGGCTTAAAATATAGCCCAGTTGCAAAAAACGTGGACAGCCTTGTTCCTAGGGACTGGGAGAATGGTGATGCTCTCCCAGGGAAGGGGCTCTTGGTTGTGCCTGCTCCATCCCTGGGTGTGTTCAAGGCCAGCTTTGATAGGGCTTGAAGCAACCTGGTCTCGTGTAAGGTGTCCCTGCTTATGTCAGGGGTTTGGAGCAAGATGGTCTTGAAGGTGCCTCCCAAGCCCAAACAATTCTGTGCCTCTCTAATGTCTGTGTCAGCTGAGCACACCACAGTCAGCAGTTTGTCAGGGAAAGCAGCAGAGATGCTCTGGAGTGGAGCTGTCTGGGAAATAAGTGTCACTAAACCAGGGTACCTGTGGTGTTACTTTGTTTTCCTGCAGCCCTTTGTCAGGTGGGACTCAGCCACCAGCTTTGCATCCGGGCTGGAGCTCCGTGGCATTCCTCTTGTGACCTGCTCAGTGCTTTGCAGTGCTTGGATCCTGCTTTTCCTTTCAGTAGGAACGAACAAGCTGATGTGGAGTAATCCCGTTAGGAGCTGGCACAGATGGTGTTGCAGCACAAAGATGCGCTGGGAGTGGGAGCTGAGGTCGGCCCCCATCTGGGCTCCATCTCTGCTCTGGTGCCACAGCAGAGTGCCCTGGGCCATGGGCATGGTGTGAGCTGGGGCTACCTCCCTGTGCCTCTGGTGGCCCTCCCTGAGTCAGCTGCACCAGGCCCTGCACGGTGACCCTGGCACGGCTCGGGGGCAGCTGAGCTCGTCCTGGGCTCTCAGGATTCAGGAGGGCATCGACCACTGGCGACCTCCCTCCTCTGCAGGAACCCAAACCTCTGTACCAGCCCCTGGGGACTCCGTTTTACACCAGCTGAGAGCAGCTGAGCTGTGGGTCAGTGCTGGGCACCCATTGCCATTGGGCTGTGCCCGTGGCCACCGTGCCCAGCCAGCCCTCAGCCCCCCCCCCGACAGCCAGGGTCAGGCCTGCCTTTCTGTCGGCTTTTTTGGCTACTTATCCTGAAAAAAGGAGCGTCAGAGATTCTTTTTGTTCCAAAGGAGAGACCCTGTGTACAATTAAAACTTGTTTCTGGTAAACCTCATTCCAGGAAAGATGAGCTTTTAACAAAAGGCTTTTGACAGCTGCAGGGTATTTCATTTTTTTAATGCCGAATGAAAAATCAATACATTTTTCTAGGTTATACATATTCAGAACAGGCTTGATATTTCCATTATAATGGAAAATGGGTGTCTGCACATCTCGCCTGTCAGAGCTGCACCGCCACATTTTCCAAGCCACTGCTAAATATTTCAAACCTGATTTGATTGTGGTTCATGACAGCTAATGTTTCTCAGCTCTCAAGCCTGCCGGAGGGTGGAGAGGCAGCGCACGCTCTTTGCCATGCCTGCATTTCCACCACCCCAGAAATGCCCTTTATCCCTTCGGATAAGAGATCTGCGTTTGTTAAGGAAAACCTGGCTGGGAGAAGACGAGGTCAGAAATGAGGTCTTGAGCTGTTCAAGCTGCTCTGGATCCCTTCGACGTTTGCCAGCTTCTCCAGCTCTGGAACTTCCTGGGTGTGGGAAGGGCCAGACCTCGGTGGTGTGACCCTGTGTAACTGCATGTGGCAGTTTGGGTCCATTTTGGTGTGTGGCTGAGTCAGAGGTTCCCTGACCTCTGCAGAAGTCAGATACTTGTGATTTTCCAGACTCTTCTCCTGCTCTTCCGCCTCCTCCCCCCTCCCTGCCCTCCATTTAGTGAATGGTTTAATTTTAAATTAAAAGGAAATACTGCTCTCTAAAATGATTTATTCATGAAGGAAGCAAAGACTCTGCCTAGGATTTTGTGTGGGGCAGGTGGATTGGGATGGAAGAGCAGCTCCTTTGGCTCCAGGGGCTACAATTCTGTGCTCTCAGTGTTGACCTGAGCCTGAGTTGGAAAATTCCTTTTGAAAGTTCTTAATAAAGTGCCATGGACTCAGGGATGGAGCTCTGGCATGGGAACCCGTGCACAGGGTGTGTTGTTTGGATTTCCCAGGGACATGATTCCCCCATACAAACCCTACAGCAGGAGCTCTTGCACCTCTGAAGGGCAAACAGCTTTTGGGGAGGAAGGGTCAGGGGGTGGCAGAGGTCATGGTGGTTTGGAGCTCCGTGTCCTGCTGCCCAGGGCTCGTTCAGCCTCAGGAGCTGGTGCAGGGCTGTCCTGCCCCCTGTGCTGCAGTGGGTGCAGTGGCCATTCCCGGGGCAGTGCAGGGCTCTGGCCGTGCAGTGTGACTCAGTTTGGTGTGCAGTGCACTGAGGGAGGAGCAGACCCTTCCGTGCCACCTCTGCTCTGGCCTTGTTCTCAGAGAGGGGTGCCCCAGAGGAGCACAGGGCATGGCTGGGTGCTTCACTCAGGTGTTTGCTTTCCTGCCCTGCACCCCAGGTGCTCTCTGTGGCCCAGTGGCTCCCTGTGGGTCAGAGCCCAGTGCAGCACACAGAGCCAGCCCAGGCGGGCTGTGGCACAGCCAGGCTGAGCACGGTGGGCAGAGCAGCCCCAGCCCTGCAGAGAAGGCTGCTGGAAGGGGATCCCGAGGCAGGTGGGGTTGGTGCTCCCCCTCCCCGGGGCTCTGTGCCTGGGCCCTGGCAGCGAGGAGCTGGGCAGGGATGGCCCGAGGAGCGACCCGAGCTGGTTCAGAGCCTCCCTGCATTGATGTCTTAGACTCTGCTCCCTTCCCATCCTGCCTTACAAAAAATACTTTTGAGAAAAAAAAGACAGCTCAGGGTGGAGCAGGAGGAGGGTTTGCAGCTGGATCTGCTCCCTGCCCTGTGCCTGGCAGAGGGTGCTGAGCCAGGAGCAGTTTGTGTGCTCAAGGGGAGCGTTCCTGGTGCAGGGCTGTGGGTGCTCATTGCCAGAGATGTGGGGGCTCCGTCCAGCCTGGTGGTGCTGGATGGACACAAGGAGCTGCAGCCCAGCCGTGCTGGGGACTTGCTGTTTGTAGCCTTGTTTTTTAATCATTTTCTCCCGTTATTGGTATTCATAGCTCACATTTTTCCGGTTACTGTCAGCCTGGGCTTTCATCCATTTTAAAGAGCTATTTTTTCCCTTGTTGATGATGATGATGGTATAAAGACAGATGGTGTAACTGCTTATGAATGTCCTATTTTATTCCCCTCGAACCAGACAGCACACTGGAAGACACGTATTATTTCCACATGCTCAGGTTAGAGCCCAGACAGCGGCTGAGCCTGGCTCGCCCTTCCTCTTCCTCCCATGCCGATGCTGACACCTCCGGGTCGCAGCTGGGAGTGCTGCTGCACCGGGAGCCCTTTGTTCAACAGCCGGGCTGGGGCTGGGGGCTCTGAGCTGGGGCAGCACGATGGGGGAACAGGGCCAGGGCAGTGGGCTCTGGGCTGGGGGCCGTGGGCAATGGGGGCCATCTCCTCACACTGTCCAGGGGGCTCAGGAGCACCTGAGCCAGCAGAGAATGGTTAAAATGATGATTTAAATTAAATATAAAAACCCATTACCAAAGGTTTTAATAAAAACAGCTAAAACCTGCTTCCACGGCAGCTGCCCCAGCTGAAGGGACACCCTTGCCCTGTGTGAAGTGGTTTGAAAGCACCAGGGTCGTGGGGTTGGGGTGGGGATGGTTTGTTGTGTTTTTTTCCCTAGAGCGGGAAAAAGATTGGAATTTTAATTTCTGAAATGTGAACCCAGCCGCTGGTTTCACAGCCCTTCTCCCAGCAAACTTGAGCACTGGGCTCTCGTGGCACAGTGCCCATCTCACCCCTCCACCAGTGATATGTCTTTCTACACGTTGGACGCCTTTGTCAGTGCTGCCACCCATCTCCCCTCTCGCTCCCAGTTCAGGCTGTCATATCCTCAGAGGGCACTGCTGAGTGTATGCAAGCTGCTAATGTATACTTTTAATCTGAATTTCTAGCCCTTTGTTAGGGGGAGGATGGGAGTTGGTGCTTGAACCCGTTAGGTAAATCTCAGGGTTGCATGGGTTCATGGGGTTTACCATGACCAGCTCCGAAGAGCTTGGGATGGGGATGAGGAGGAAGGATGAGGCTGAAGGTGCTGGAGGCTCTGGTCACTCCCTTATGCTTCTGCAATCCCTGACATGGCTGGGTAGAACTTCATTGTGCAGACAACCCTGTCACTGTACATGACATCTTAGGGGACCTCAGGTGGTAGAAGTAGGCAGGGTTCTTCATTTTGCCTTCATCTCTCAGTTCTTTACAGTTTTCTGTCTTGACCAGTAAGCAGATGTGTGGGAGAGCACTGGGTGAGGCTGATACCTGCCACCCAATGCTTGTGCACAGCCTTAGCTCTTGCTCTTACTCATTGGCAGCTGCCTGTTCTTCTGTTCTGCCTTCCATGTCTGTGTCACACTTTGTGCTTTTCTTGTTTCAGAAGAACCCAGTGAAGATGTGGAAGGGCCCAGTGAAACAGCTGGCGATGCTGAGGAGCCTGCCAAGGAGCAAGAGAGTGGAGGGGACAAGGACCAGAGTAAATGGACAGGTATGATTGTGTGATGTTTGGTCCCTTGTTTTCTTTAAATCCAGGAAAAGGAGGTGGAAAAATCAGTGGTCCACAAACCCCTTTTTAGCTGACCACAACGTGGCAGTGCCAGTGTGACAGACGTGTCATCTCTGTGAAGGCTTTGGGTGTAGCTTCTTGGCACACTCAATAGTTTGAGTTGTGGTGGCTCTAAGGCCCAGGCTGGCACTGGCCCATGGGTGCTCTGGGACTGCACCTGGGCAGTGACAGTGAGGATCCACAGCTGGGACAGGAGGAGGGAGAAGGGGATGGCCCCTCCTGCCAGCAGCCAGCCCGAGGTTGGATTAAACATATCGTTTGATGATTGTGTGATTGTCCCACTCTGGACAGGGCCATCCCTCTTCCACCCTCACCTGGCCCTTGCTGACCACTTCATCCTGGGTCCAGAGCCCGAGGTGCTGAAGGTGGCACTCATTTTTCTTGGCCCAGGACACAGCAGTTGTGGCTCCAGGTCCCATTTGGTTGGCAGGCTCAGCATTGGTCCGTGCCATGCCTCAGTCTGCACAGAGACTTTTCCTGCAGGCACAGAGACCTTTCTTCTCCTGCTGCCTTTGTGGTTGCCTCGTGGTGAGCCCAGACACAGATACTCTGTCTTACCTTGTCTTCCCAAAATGGACAGTTACAATCTCAGCCATCTCAGTCTCAGTCAATGGAAGATGTGTCCTAACTGGTGAGGAGAGCAAGCTGGGCCCTGTGGGCTGTTGGATTTTTGCTCTCAGTGTGGGCTGCACTGCTGAGGTTGCTCTGTGTGTTCCTTCCCATCTCAGACTGATTCTTAACCCAGAAATGCAATTTGGTTTGGCTGTAGGTGGTTTTTAGTCTCAGTTCGTTGTGTGGGGTTGTGTGATCTTAAGCACAACCACGTTGTGAAGTGTCACAGACAGATGTAACTATTGTTTATTGATTAAATATCTTCAGGGGTAAATAGTTCTCTTTACCCAAACCTGAAGAACTTTAAAAGGCCAGTCTGTGTGCAAAGATCATGTCTCGAAATATGTAAGGAGAAATTAGGAGCCAACTTTTTAAACCCATTTCTGTCTCTAAATCTCTGAAACTCTGAGTCTGGATGGTTGAATTTTTTCACCTTGCCAGTGAAATTTCTAACCCAGCGTTTGTGAGCCAAGCAGCACATCAGAGATGGGAGATCACCATGGGGTCTGCAAAGGGAAATGTGTGTGGAGAGCACAGAGTGGATGTGTGAGCCCATGGAGTGTGGGACCAGCCTTGTGCCAGCCCAGGTGTGTGTGATGTGCTGGCACTGAGCTCAGGCTGCTTCCAAACATGTAACAGCACCACCCTGAACTTCCAATTTAGAGCAAGATAATGTTCCCAGTTGTTGCTGTCCCGCAGGTGTGCAGAGCAGGCACCACACCTTGATCTTGTTTCTGCTCTTGTCCCTCGAGGAACATGACTGTGTTGACAGCTCCTCCTGGACCTCAGGCGTGAGAGGGAATAGAAACTGGGTCAGGTTATACCTGGCAGCCCCAGGAGAGAAGTGTGCAGGGACGGGAAAAGCCGATACAAGCAGAGCCAGGAGCAGGGAGGGGAGCTGGCAGTAGAGGCGAGCTGTGCTTGGAGGAGGAGGAGGAGGCTGCTGGCACAGAGCAGGGGGAAGGCTGTGACCACAGTGTCATAAACTAAAGAACATGAAGCCTTTTTCGCATTTTCCCTCACTGGGGAGAGCAGCACAGCCCTGGGCACAGGGAATGGGCTGCAGAGCTCTGGGTGATGCCGAGCCTTGTCCCTGACCTGCTGTGCTGTACCTGGGTGTTGGGACAGTGCCTGGAGCGTTTCAAACCTGCCAGCTGCTCTCTCTTGTGCTGTGCAGAGGAGAGGGGACAGGCACGGGGCTTGTCCCTGGCCCAGGGAGAGGCTGGGGAACTGCACACCTGCCATCCCTGCCCCAGATTTTCCGGGAATTGACCGAACAACTGTTTGTAAGTGCTGATGGGAAGATAATGAGATGAGGAACAGTCAACACAGATTTGTCAAGAACAAATCATGTCAGCACGACCCAATTTCCCTTCATGTGAAGAAGGTCCTGTTTGGAGTCAGTGTCTCCTTGGGAAGGCTTTCGATGCCACTTTCCAGGACAGGCTGAAATAAGCACAGGCGTTGGTGTAGGTGACAATATTGTACCATTGGTGGGTTTCATTAGGACTGGAAAGTTCTCCAGTACTGAGCTGGGGTGTTGGGGAGGCTGGGCAGCAATTTCAGAAAGCCCAAACAGCAGGAACAACCCAGAACAGAGCAACATCAGTCAGGAGGAGAAAATGGAATGGACAGGTTTATTTGTCCCAAGAGGACTAAAGAGGAGGACAAGATAAGTCTTGTGCATGAAATGCTTCTGAAAGGAAAGAAATTATTTGTTGTTCACGTTGAGGATACAGACAACAAGACACAAAAGGCTTAAATTGGAGGGAGGAAAAAAAGTCCTCCTGTACAGCCTGTGGCTTAAGCCCTGGAGTGGGTTTTCTGGGAAGGTTCCTCAGGGGTCTTTCTAGAAGATTAGAGGAGCTGCCATCAGGAATAAGGCAGGCTCAGCCTGTCCTGCTTGGGATGGACTGGCTGACCTTCGGAGCAGCCTCTGAGCCAGGTGACTCTGAAGATGGGGATGGGGGCAGGAGAGGTGTGGGCTGACAGCCACATGGGGAAGGGGAGGGGGCCAGAGCTTTTTGCTGCTCACCAACTCAATTTGGTCATTATGTCCTTCAGCAGTTCACTCCCCTTTGTGCTTTGGTTTCCTCACTGCACACAGGGGATTTATTTCTTCCACTTCCTTAAAGGTTTGCAGGATTTGTAGCAAGACATTGAATTCCTTTGCCCATCTCCTGCCCCAGCCCAGGGGTGAGGGTCTGCACTCACACTGAGGGTCTGTGGGTACAGTCCAGCTGTGACCTGTGCTGGGGTTAGTGCCAGCATCAAGGGGAAAACCTCTGCTTTCATTATAAACTTGTCAAAATGTCTCAACTGCAAAACAAAGTCATTGATTCATTCTTTGTATTTATTTTAAAGTGCAATAATATGAAGCAGAAACATTTTTAGGTGATACCTTTCCATTGAATATACGTGGAGAAAACTCCATCCCATATAAGGACTCGTTGGATCTTGATTTTTACAGACATCTCTGTGGTTTCTGGAAGGTTCTGGAAGATGGCAGTGCCTCCACACTGGAGCAGGGAGATGCTGTGTGCCTGATGACTCATTGTTAGACATTATCTCGTCTTGGCTAATGTGAGATTTACCACAAACAAACCAGCAAGGGGGAAAGGAATGGTGGCTGATCCCAACTCCATTTGTAAGGCAGGATGTAGATGATGGATACTGAGCTGGAGCCCTGCTCTTTGCAGCACAAGGCCTCTCAGATTTGGGGTTCGTGTCCCTGATGGAGAAGCCCATCACCAGCAGTGACCCAGCTACCAGAGGCTTCCTTAATGCACTGACAGTATCAGGGGTTTTTACACAAAAACAAGAAACAAAGTCTACTTAAAATATAGATTGAAATGAAATCTTTCTGGAGGACTGGCCTGAAGGGCTTTTATTTTTCTTAATGATTTTTTTTTTTTTTTTTTTTTTTTTTTTTTTTTTTTTTTTTTTTTTTTTTTGGTCCATGATGCTCACCTAACAGAGCAATTAGTGCAATGGACCGTTCCTGATTCGAATCCGTGGTAGATTGCTATTAAAGGAAGTATTAATGGGCTGCTGAGAGCTGGGAAATTGTTGCAGAAAAGTGTGTTTATGGAATATGGTGCTGGCAGGCATGATTTCAATTGGATTTGACATGTTTAACATAAATGTATACTGCACAGCTCCTGCAGTTTATGAATAATTCCTACAGGCCGACTGCCTTTCTAATTACTGAAATTGAAAAAAACAGGTCAGGCACATCCTGACGGAAATCTATTCCTGCTCCTCCCCCCGGCTGCTTTTTGCTGCTTTTTTTTAATATCTGGCGTTTGTGGAGCACTTAATGGCCGGGATGTTCTGGGGGCCTGAGAGCCGGGAGGAAGGGGACGAGGGGCACGATGGAGCACTCAGCCCTGGCGCCTGAGCCAGGGACACCTGCACGGGCATGGGGGCTGCTGTGACTCTGCTTCTCCAGGGATGTGTGAAGCACACAAGGCTCCTGGGTGGCAGCTCCAGCCCAGAATCGTGGCTGGGCCGGGTGGCTCCAGGCGTGCTGGGCTCTGGCAGCACTGGAGCTGCTGTGGGGGCTGCAGGTCAGGTCTGTGGTGCCAAGCAAAGCCCCAGCTCCAGGAGCCCCTGGTGCTGCTTGGCATCTCACAGAGGCATTTTGGTGTTTTGTGTTCATATGGAGCAAGGCAGGGAAGTCTGGTGGCGGCTGGAGCTTCTGGATATGAATATTTAATAGTAATTCAGCTGTAGGTGGGAAGGTATGACACAGCATTAGAAAAACAAATTATTCAGCCATTTTCAGGGCTTTGAAGCAGCAGGGAGGACGGGTGCAGAGTGCACTGAGCGTGGGGCATTTACCCCACTGTCAGTTGAGTTAGTGTCAAATGCAGAGCTGGGAAATGCTGCAGAGCAACAGGTGAGCACAGGCCTTGGATTGGAATGGAAGTTCCTTCAGGGAATGGGCGATTAAACAGTGACTGGGGAGGAGATGTTGGCTGTAGGTCGCTGAGGAGGTGGCAGTGCTGGGTGCCCCATGCCCTTCCCTGGCAGTCCAGCTGGGCTCTGGCCATTCCTGCATCGTGGCAGTTCCTGGAGAAGGGATGGAACAGCTCAACTAGCCCTGGATTTCAGGAGACACACGGGTGCTGTAAGGGCACAGGGACAGAGGCCTTGGGCATTGCTGGCAGGGCTGTGTGGCACAGCAGCAGCTCCCACTGGTCCGAGTGGCACTGAGTGATGGCTCTGAGAACACACCGAGGTGAGGAGGCACCACCAAATACAGAATGCTGCTTTCCACCAGGCACTGAAAGCACAGGTCCCTGGTCTCGCTGAGAGTTTTCCCAGGCTAGCAGCTGGACTTGATGGCAAGGAATTTTTTGGAGGCTGGTGGTGTCTAAATCAATGGCAAGAGCAGAAACCCCACTGTAAATTTCTAGGGCAAGTGGCAAGCTGGTTTACGGAATGCAGGGAGATGAGAACCTCTGGCTTACGGAAAGCAGCATGAATTAATAATCATTTAATTGGCTTTTCCATTATGTTGCTTGGTTGGGAGATGGAAGTTTAGATGAAGGGGCTGTCAGTGATACTTTAGCTAAAAGAATGTGATGGGTAGGAGATGGGTGGTGACTTCCTTCCCACCAGGATGGAGAGCAGCATCTTAGGGGATCCATGCTGGCTTTGCCTCTGGAACCAGCAGAGGAAAGGCTCCCACTTGCAAGGAAGTGCCCGTCTCACCTCTGGAATGTACCCAGCGAGGATCTCTCCTCCTCTGAAAAGCAGAAGCTGCTGAGAAGAGAGAGAAGATTGGTAGATCTCCAGAAGTGCTGTGGCAGCCCCACCTCATCCCACTTGGCTTTTGGGGGACATTTGTTGAGAAACTCAGGTCTCCCTCTAAGTCAGTGAATCTGAACTAAATCCATTTAAAGAGTCAAAGTATTAACAATACTATCTGATATGTAGGCATACATGATACTTTAAAGCAAATTCCTTTTCCTACCCTGCAAGGCCTGGAGCTGGAAGCAAGGTGCTGGCCATGGCCAGGGCACAGGTGCTGTCTCCGTGTGCTCCAGTGTCACTCAGCCCTTCAAGGCCACGGCCTTCTGGACATTTTGAGCTCAGAACACTCTGTCCTGTCCTCTCTGCACAGACTGAAGGTCCCAGGCTATGCAAAGAGCTCTGCAGGCAGACACCAAACTGTCCTCATTTCTCCTGGTAGCAGAGAGTTCTCAGTTCCTCTGATCATCTGTGATGTGGACTGAATGTGTCATTTTGTGCATCTGACTGTTTATCAACAGTAAATTTCAGCCCTGGTGTTAGAATTCCCAGCTGAGCTGTCAACGCAAAAACTAATACTTAAAATAAATATCCTATGTGCAACAAATCAGTTATTCTTGGGTCTGGACAATCATCAATAATTCTAGTTTTGAAGGATTAAGGTTATGGGGTTGGATCAAGTGATTTAATGAAATTGGACACTTAGGAGATGGTACATTTTAATTACCTGTTACTAATTCTAAGCAGGCTGCTTCACAGTAGAAAGGAGATGAGAAAATACCCTGTTGTGACTCCCAAGGCTGGAGCTGGTGTTCAGCAGCCTGGGGTTGGGCTGAATTCAGTCACTGCTTCCAAAAACACTGCCCTGGTGAGCAGCTGGCAGTGGTCAGTGCCCAGTGCAGGGACACAGTGGGGACCACACAGGAGCCACAATCACCACCTGGAGAGGTCTAAAGGGACCCAAACCACGACTGTCACTGTCATCCCCACCCAGTGCAGGTCTAGAGCAGGACTCACATGGCTATGCCAGACCACCTGGCACACCTGGGGTCTCCAGCTGCTCATCCCAACACCCAAGAGCCTGATCAGGGCTGGCATGTCAGTGCCCAGGGTCACACCGAGCCCTGGGCAGTGTCAGCAGCCACCAGGCTCCTGACAAGGGCCCCTCACATCTCACAGGGCTTGGGCAGGGTGGTCCTTCACCCACCACAGTGCTGCCTCTTGGTGATCTGTCCTCCCCAAACCCTCTGGGAGGGACTGTGTTCCTCAGTGGAGGAGCAGCAGAGTGGTGCTGTGTTCCTGATGCTCCGAGCACATTTATTACAGGAAGCAAGGAAGGTCAGCTCTGGCCCTGCAGACGTCTTTAAGCAGTTTCCAGTTCTGAACTGGAAGGGAGAGTCTGGGTTCAGGCAGTGAGCTGAGTGGAGCAGCCTGTCATTCTGTGAGGGCAGAGCAGGACCTGTGGTGGTGTCCATCAGTCAGCACTGGCACTGCAAACTCATTGCAGCACTGGTCTGGATGTTTCTGTGGAGTTGGCAGCACAGCAGAGTCCTGGGGTTTGGGTTTCAGGTGCAGCCAGGACTGGACATGCACACGTGGAGGCTGCTGCCCAGCCAGGCATGCAGCACCAGGCTGCAGCCCCAGGCATGCAGCCCCAGGCATGCAGCACCAGGCATGCAGCCAGCAGTGCTGGGTGAACAACATCACTTCCCAGCCCATTCAGTATGGACAAACCTGCCAGGAGAAATTGAGGGGTCCCAAATCAAATCCTCTAATTCCTGCCTCCCTCTGGCAGTACCATTACCTGTTTGTAATATTTGTTTTCCCTCTCCCAGAACTTGCTTTGCCTCTCTTCAGCTGAACACAGAGATGGGCACTGGCAGGGAAGGTAGTTAGAAGTGGGAATTGTGTTCTCCACTGTGGTGTGGTATGTTTGGAAATACAGCTTGTGCCAGTGCACAGAAGGAAGGAGTTTGCTGGAATCTGACTCTTGATGGTATCATCTGAAACAAGGAGCAGACACCAGCGGGTTCACAAGTTGAGTAGGAGCAAGGGGGAAGAGTAAGGGGGACTGGCCTGAGAATGCTACAGCGCCTTGTTAATCGGTAGCTGATCCATCATATTAAATATCCAGCTGTCAGATATTACCTTTCAAGTGAAAATGAATAACTCCCATTAAGGGCGAAATGGGTTTGAAGTCGATTCGAGACAGATTAAAGTACCGTTATGAATGTGTGTTCAGGGAGGAGGAGACGGGGGCTGTGTATAATATACTTGTCCTTACAGTTTTTAAATAATACATGTCCCACAAATTTATGTACTGAAGGGTTCGGGGGAGGAGAAAGGTCAGGGATGTGCTTCTCCCAGTGCCACCACTCGTGGAGTGTTTTGCTGTTGACTTTAGGGCTCATTTGCATTTCTGTGCTTGGCTGGAATAAAATGGCCTTTTCTTGGCTTACCACAGTGGGAGTGTTTGGGTGCCCTTGGTCCGGTTGTGCCAAAATTGGGATTTTGGCAGGACCACGTGCTGGGAAGCACCAGATGTGAGCATTCTTCTGGAGGCGTGGGCTGAGCTGGCCAGAGCCATCCCAGCAGCAGCACTGCTGCCAGCATGGGTGCCATCAGCTGGGTGACAGCCACAGCCACCAGCCCTCTCCAGGGCAAGTCAGTTCAGTGTCTGTGTACAGTGTCCTGGCTCGGCCAGGGTTTGAGTTCTGCCTTATCAAGGCCAGCTGCTCCTGGAGGTGACACATGGGCCTCCATCACCTGGCCAAGCACTTGTGTGTGCAATGCAGCCAGAGTCTCCTGCACCTGCAGGTTGTAAGCATCCCCCAGAAACAGCTGAGGTCTTCCTGCTGCTGGCCACCAGTGATGCAGGTCCTTTGCTGGGGGAGATCAGCAAGGAGGGACAGGCTTTGGCCAGGTGTGCAGGACGTAGGTCAGTCCTCAGATTCATCCTCCTCCAAGTCCTTGGGGTGTGTGTCAAGCAGTAAATGGCAGCCCTGTCCTTGTCCAGCCCAGGCCTCTTTGGGGTGTCCTGATGTTAATTGCTTTCTGTTGCAGCCCCGGCCAGCCAGCCAGAGAAGGAGCTGACAGAGCCCCCAGCATCCTCCAAGAGGATATCATTTCCCAGCAGCTCTGAGTCACCTCTCTCCTTTAAGTGGTCAAAAACTTCAGAGGAGACCAAATCAGAGCAGGTAAGGCTGAAGAACCTGTCTCTCTGTGCAGGTAATATGTTTCCAATGTGCCAAAAGCAAAGAACAAAATGGGAGAAAGAGGATAAAGGGCCATAACTGGTGGTAGAAGGCATGAAATTATTGAAGGCTGGCTGCAAGAGGAAGGTAGCCCCTGAAGAGCTGAGTGATTGATTTGTGTGCTCCACAGATGTACCAGTGTCCATACTGCAAGTACAGCAACACAGACGTGAACCGGCTGCGGGTGCACGCCATGACCCAGCACTCGGTGCAGCCCATGCTGCGCTGCCCCCTCTGCCAGGACATGCTGAACAACAAGATCCACCTGCAGCTGCACCTCACACACCTGCACAGCGTCTCGCCCGACTGCGTCGAGAAACTCATCATGACGGTAAGCGGCTGTGCAGGTGAACGTGGCTGCTGCTGTCCTGGCGTGGCCACTGCCATCCCAGAATGGCCACTGCCGTCCCAGCATGCCCACTGCCATCCCAGCATGCCCACTGCCATCCCAGAATGGCCACTGCCATCCCCACAGAGTTGCTGTGGTGTCAGCTCCTTCACCTGTCAGAGCTCTGCTGTCAAGGTTTGCTGCATCTTGGTATGTTGTGTTCTTACCTGAGCTCTGTGAAGCTCAACTCTTGAGTGACTTCCCTGTGAAATCAGGATAAATGCAATTTCCTTGACCTGATGAGGTCAGTGCATGGGCAGCTTGTGCAAAAGCTTCTGGAAGATGCAGCAGCCGATGGGATACATTGTCTTTGTTGGTCTTTTGGGTATAATATTTGATGCAAGGTTGTGTCTACATTTAAGAACTTGTCATCAAGTATATAAAATAAGTGTTTCTTTTGATTCCTGCCAGTTCTTTCTCTTTGTGTTTTTTTTTCTTGCACCCTGTTTCTGCTTGTTTTCTCCCTTCTTTGCTGGTTCTTGGCACTGGGGGTGAGTAACAAGGTGTTTGTTGTAGCACTGTTGTTCTTCACCAGCTCCCTCCTGTGACATCTTCTGAGCAAGAATGTGCAGCATGGCCCATCTGTTCCCTTACAGTTTTCTTGTCTTCTCTTTCTGTCACTCCTCCCCTCTACAGCTCCCTGACAGAAGGCTGGAGCCGGGTGGGGTAGATCTCTTCTCTCATGTAACAAGTGACAGGACGAGAGGACTAGCTGCAAGCTGCACCAGGAGAGGTTTAGATTGGATGTTAGGGGAAAATTTCTTCATGGAAAGGGTTGGAAAGCCCTGGCACAGGCTGCCTACAGAAGCTGTGGAGTCGCCATCCTTGGAGGTGTTCAAAAGTAATGTGGATATGGCATTTGAGGACACAGGTTAACATGGTGGTGGCATTGAGTTGATGGCTGGACTTGGAAGACTAAGGGTCTTTTCCAGCTTTAATGATTGTGTGACTCCTTTTGTGACTCCTTCTCAGAGACAGGAGTCACAGAATCACAGGTAGTCTTGGGAGGGAGCACTGGAGCTGCTCCAGTCCAATCTCCCTGCTCAAGCAGGCTCCCTTGTTGCTCAGGATTGTGTCCAGACAGCATCTCAGTATCTCCAGAAAGGAGATTCTCTCTGGGCAGCCTGTTGCAGTTCCCACCCCTCAGTGCCTTTGTCTCTTCCCTTCCTCGTTTGCACTGCTAGCTGCCTGTCCCCTCAGAGCTTCCAGGATGGAGCTGTGCCCTGCCTGTGCCCCGGGGTCACAGAGCTGTCCCATCCCACAGACCACGGCCTCTGTGACCTGTGCCCATTGCCTTGGTGCTGCTCAAGTGTGTAAATACCTTCAGAGGCTTTGAACGGCCCTTGTTCACCATGGCAGGTGTTTTGGCTTTCTAAGAGCAGCCAGCAGAAGCCAAGCCCCTTCCCAGGCCAGCAGGTGTAACCAGTTTGTTCGGGGTAGCCATCAAGCTGGTGTGGAGGGGTTTGTTCTGAGACAGGCAGGGTGCCTGGGCAGGGAGTGTGGTCTGGAGCAGGAGTGCTGGGCTGCTCTGTCCTCAGGCACATCTGTGGGAATGGGAGGAGCCCCCCGTGAGGGAGCTCAGGACACTCTGCAGAGCAGGTCTAGCACAGTCCTTAGGTGAGCCCACCTGCTGTGCTAGAGTAGGGCTGGAGGGCTCTGCAGGACCAGCACAGACTGGCCCAGCCACGATGCTCATCCTCAGGTGTGTTCTGGTTTTCTCACCTTTCTCCCCTCTGCACCCAGAGGTGGGAGTTGCCTCTCCTCCAGGTCTCACAGCACAGGGTGAGGACGGTGGGTCTTTTGTATTCTATGACAATATTTTGAGCCATCAGTGTGGTTTGTGCAGAACATGGCAGGGCCCTGATTTTGCTCGTTGTCATAGAGCTCCGTGTGGGTCTGACGTGTGTGTCAGGTGTGAGCCCCGTTCCTCTCTCCTCTCTCCTCTCGTGTCCCCTCTCGTGTCCCCTGTCTCTGGACGCGCTGTCTGTGCTGTGTCTGTGGCTGGCTCTGGAGGAGGCTCCAGTTAATAACACCTTATCAGAGCCGTGCAGGAACCTGCAGTGTCTAATATGTCTGTTGCCATGGTAACGGCTCCTGCTCGCCTCAGCATCCCGGAGCTGCTCCTGCTCCTGCTCCTGCTCCTGCTCCCTCCTTTCCCAGCGGCGCGGCCGGGCCGGGCTGGCTGTCCCACGGGACCCCGTGTCCTCATGGCCCCAGCGCAGGGACAGGAGCTGCCAGGGCAGTGGAGCACACGGGCAGGGACAGAGGCCGGGGCTCGCACTGAGCCCATCTCCGGCGGCTTCCCCTGCTGGGTGAAGGTGGCCAAGTTGTGTGTGTGAGCGGGGCACAGCCCCTGCTGGGCTCGCAGGGCCCTGGTGAGGGTGAAGTGCAAGTCTTGACAAGAGGATGGGAGCAAGGACAGCTTCCCAGGAGCCTCTGGGAACGGGAGCTCCCCCTCCTCCTGCAGCCAGCCTCATCCTTCTGCACATTTCTGTCTCGTCATCTCTGCTGTCAGCGTTCTCCTCCTCGGTTTCAGGCATCTTCCCAGTGCTCCAGTCGTCTTTCCATCTTTTTCTTTTCTCCCTTGCTCCAGGAGTCATTCCTACCCATCCCTACCATCTCACTTCCCCCTCCTGCTATCTTTACATTTTTACCCTCTTTCCCATTGTCTTTTCTTATTGCTCTCTCCCTTCTGCTGTCACTCAATTTTTCTCTCTCCCTCCTTTTCGCCCCCTCCCTCTCCCCCCTTTCCCTCTCACTCTGTGTCTCATTCTCCATCTCGGATGAAGGTAATGAAAATAATCGGGCTTCATTAATTCTGAGCCCTGTGAGATGATAGCCATTTGGAGCCATGTTTGCCAATTAGATGGTCTAAATTAGAAGTGACCTTGGTATACTGCCATCACTTTGCCTCTCGGAGTCTAATGAAGCTTTTCACTCCAGCACCCTCTCTCTCTCTCTTTGTAATGGAAATTACCTCCTTTGTCTGGTGGGGAACCTTCCCTCCCGTCTGTAATTCCCCTGGTTTCATAGACATGGGGACAGTGATGTATCTCCTCAGACCTCTTCTAGAGGTTTTCTTTTCAGAGCCACATGATTTCAGCATTTTGGGGTACATTCAGGGGAGCCATCCATGGTGTCCATGGACAGCCAGCACGGGCAGGTGCAGTGTGAGAGGAGCTGGCTGCTCACACCAGCCAGGAGTCATTTTTTGACATGTCAGCAATGTGCAGGTGTTATGGGCTCTGAGCCTCCAGCCCTGCACACGAGCACCTCTGCAGTTGGTTGTTAAAAATCCAGTGGTGGCCGGAGCCGTGTGTCACTGCTGGAGGTTGTCACAGTGAGGAGGGGGCCCACTGGTTGTTGTGCAGAGGGGTGACAGGTTTGTAGGTGTCAGGGTGTGGTGGGGCAGGGTGGCAGGAGACCTGGCCTGTCAACCCTCAGGTGCCTAGGGCCACTGTGTCCATGGAAATGGCCACCAAAGTAGGGTGCACCTGCTTCTCCATGGATCTCATCATCATAAAGACATTTTATCTGCTGAAGGGGTCTGAATTGCACCCAAAAGCTGGGGTTCTTGGAAGCAGAGAGGCTTGTCCAGCAACTTCCCATCCTCTAAGGACCTTCTGTGTGGTAACAAGAGGAGAACTTTGAGGGACCTTGGCCATGGGAGCTGCAGGGGATGGTGCCCAGGCTGTGCACAGGGCTGGATCCAGGGTGACTGAGGCAGAGGTGCCTGCAGCAGTGAGCTCTGCTGGTGACTTGTGGGCCAGGAGATGGTGGCTGCAGCCCCACAGGGGTAGGGTTTGGTGTTGGACGGAAAAGAACAGGTACAAACAGGAGAAGGGAAGGGAGGAGACAAAGCACATCAGCTGAACTCTCAGCTGGAAGGTTGTGTTGAGCAGTGGCTCACATTGACTGACGTGCTGCTGTTGTAAAACAGTGCTGGAGCCATTGAAATGGGTAGACAGGAATTGAGGAGGGGGAGGGGTTGCTAAGCTGGGGGGGTGCCAGGATGACACACCAGGTACTGCCTGAGCAGGTGAGAGGGAGGTGGAGAGCATTTGACAGCCGTGTGCACTAACACGAGCTCTGCTCCAGATAAACACACTCCTTTCCATCACCAGAGCAGTTCATGCCATGAAATACATCTGCAGTACAAAATGCTGTGTTGCAGACCTGCCAGGGAGCCGTGGGCCACTGCACCTTCCTGCCCCTTCATGCCCCCTCTCTGGGTTTGTACGAAAAGCAGCCTCAGCATGTGAGTAGAATTCTGTAGGTCCAGAGAAGTGAGGTGCCTTTGGATGTTTTTGCAGTGTAAAAGGACAAACGGTTCAAAAAAGACAGCCTGGAATTCCCTGTCAGTGCAAAGTGATTTGGGATGTGCAGCCCATTTGCCCTCCTTGTGTCTTTGCCACCTGCTTGGGGCTGGTCCATGGGGATGGAAGGACGCAGGATCATGGTGTAGGAAAGGGACAGGAGAATCCTGCATGGAGCCAGAGGACTAGAGTGGGTCCAGTTGCTGACCAGTGCCTTCTTTCCAGTGGTTTGCTCCCCAAGGCCAGCCCATGGCTGCACTGCCACAGGTTCCACATCCATACCCAGAATTTCTAGTTCCCTGCACTTTTTTCCAAGCTTTTTTTCTGTTTGCCTTTGGGAATTTTGTGCCTGTAGCAATTTAATGTACCACAGCCGGTTTTTTTCCTTCCCTTTTTTTTTTTTCCCTTTTTTTTTCCCCCTGTGGTGAAGGGAAGATGGAAGGAAGGGAAGGAATGGTGGCTGTGGAGATGCAGGTAGATAAAGGTAATTACTTAAACACATATAGGGCAGGACTTACAGGTTTGGAGCCCCAGATTAAGATGCAGAGGAGCATGTGAGGTTGATGATTATATTTCGGGGAGAGTTAATTGACGGAAGGTGAAGGCAGACAAAGAACCGCTGCTTACTGCCTTCTTGAATCCCAATCAGGAATTATGATTAAAGACGCGGCGAGACAACAGAGGCCTGATGAATTGGTGTCTTTTTTTTTTCTTTTTTGCCGTCATTCACACTTGATTGACTTCAACCTTTCAAGTGCAAAAGTCTCTCTTTTCCATTATTATTCATAGCCATCTGAGTTTTTCTAATTAAAGTGTATGAAAACAATTACTGATCCGTCGTACTGAGCGTGGTGCTGGGGACGGCAGCCGTACTGTAACGCCTCTGAAAAGCCACAGCTCTATAATGATGTGCAGCTGAGGTGTTAGATAATTTTATTCTTTTTCTACTCTGTTGGGGTTTTTTTTAATTTCTCATGATTTATTTTTCATAATTCCTAAAGATGCTAGGAAAGCAGGCTCTTCCTGCTGCTAGAGCTGAGAGGGATGGTTTCTTCCTGCCTCCCCTTCTCTGCGTCCATGCTCATCCCCCTCCTCTGAGCCAGCTACTGGAAATTACTCTGTGACCTTTCACGTCTGCCAGCCAACCACCCACAGCCATCAGCTGCTTCTGTTCAGAGTAGAAGGTGGAATGAGTTTGGTGTGCTCAGCTGCACACCAGGATGTGTCAGCTGCCTTCTCTGCTGTTCTCTGCTGCTCCATGGCACCTGGCACTCACTGCCCTGCCATGGCTGGCCCAGGAAGGGGAGGGAGCTCTGTGTCCCTCACAGGTCATGGCTCTGCAGCCACTTCTGTGCCACCCTTTCCTCCTGAGACTTTCCGTGAGCTTCAGCTTCACCACAGGTGTGCTCCTATCACCTGCAGTTCACTGAGAGCCTCGTGGTCCTTGGCTGTGCAGAAAGCTGGGTACAGGGCATGCAGGTGCCACACACATTCTCCCTCTCCTGAAATCCAGGGTTCAGATGTCCTCTCCATACCCAGCAGAAGGATGGAGACACTTGGATTGCCTTACACCCTGAGTGGGAGTGTTCAGGTGTGCCTCACCTTGCCAGCAGTGGGAGGCTGGGCCAGGAGCACCTGGTGAAAGGGGAATGCTCCCTGGGTGTCAGCAGGGTGGTGTGGGCAGCTGCTCAAGGCCATAGAGGAGTCTTTGCTTGCCACAGGGATTGACCAGCACGGGAAGCCTGTGCTGGAGAACACAGGGATGGTGACAGTGACGTGGCTCTGTCTGTCCCAGAGCTGTGAGGCAGCGTTCCAGCAGTGTGAGGCATTGTCTCCAGACATCCACAAGGACATTCATTGTCCTGCATCTGATGCCAGCCATGTGCAGGCTGCTGGTGAGATGGTTTGTGACCAGGTATATCCAAGGAAACAGTTTTCCAGAGCAGGATGAGTGTGCACATTTGGCTCTCCCACAGAGCCTCTCAAGCTGAGCCATGCAGATTCTCCAGCTCTGAAAAAGCAGTGGTGTCCCAGCACTGCACTGGTTTTGATGTTGCAGGATCTAGCCAAATACTTGAAGAGGAGCAAAGGGAATGCATTAGTCAGAGCAAGGAAAGGGTTACCAAAAGCTTTTTATTTCACAGTTTGCTTCCTCTTTAGTCCTTTCTTGTTCATCCTTTCCTTTGTCACCTCTCTCCTTATTTGTACTTTTCTTTCTCATGCCCCTCCTTTCCCTGCATCGATACACTTTGAAAACAGTGCTGCAATGCTCCCTGGTTCAAGATTACAGTGTACTTTACTAGGTATGATTTAATTAGGGGCCTTATTATGTTTTCAGCAGCTTAAGGTGGGCCTTTCAACTTATCTACCTAATTGGTTGCACAAGAAGTTTCACAACCCATGACAAAACATTGTCAGTGATCAAAGTCTGAATTCCACATAAAGGAAAAATATTAATAATAAGATTATTCTTCAAGTGTGCACTGCTAATTATGTCCAGAATGTAACTGTGGAAACACTTTTGACTGATTTGAGCTTTGTCTAATAAATACGAAGTCTTCAGTGAGCTGTGAAAAATGATGCCTCTGACTTCACAATACTGATGTCTGGTTTTGCCACTGGAGATATTTAAAATATTTGCCTGTGTTTTTCTCTCCCTGTGTCTTCCTTTCCCCCTGTCTCTAGGTGACAACCCCTGAGGTGATGATGCCCAGCAGCATGTTCCTCCCAGCAGCTGCTCCAGAGAAGGATGGGAACTCAGGCACAGAGGAGCTGGGGAAGCAGTCTGGTGAGTACAGGTCAATGAGATCCACAGTCCCACCACTCCCCCAGCTGCATCACCTGGTCAGGGACCAGCTTCATTCCTGTTAATCCTCTCTTTGGTAGCACCTAGACTCAAATACTGTGCTCAGTTTGATGAGCCTTCTTTTTTGAAAATAGGCAGGACATCAAAAAGGAACATTGAAGACAGAGGTGGCTGAATGGCTTTTGCTTGAAAGGGAGAATTGAAGGTGATACATGCACTAAGGGATGTGTGTGTGAATAATTTCCAGATATTCAAAGTGGGCAAGGAAAATTGTGTAGGTTTATGCAATGGGCCATGATGAGGTTAATGGGCTGGTATGGAAACAAATGAATGAAGATAGAGGAGAAACGTTAGAAATACTTGTCGTGTTGGAGATGAAAAGCCACAGAGATTCAGGACTGAAAGGGAGTGTTGATCTGCCGTGGTGTGCTGGTGTAATTTTTGGGTTTGCTCTAATTCTGTTTGCACAGAGATCTCCGAGGATGTGGGGAAGACCCTTCTGCCATCGGACAGTGCAGAGCACGGCGGGGACCCCAAGCCCGCTGCGGCTGATGCGAGCGCTGCGCGGGAGGACTCAGGGTTCCTGTGCTGGAAGAAGGGCTGCAGCCAGGTGTTCAAGAGCTCGGCAGCCCTGCAGACACACTTCAACGACGTCCACGCCAAGCGGCCCCAGCTGCCGGTCTCTGACCGCCACGTCTACAAGTACCGCTGCAACCAGTGCAGCCTGGCCTTCAAAACCATCGAGAAGCTGCAGCTGCATTCCCAGTACCACGTCATCCGGGCAGCCACCATGTGCTGCCTCTGCCAGCGCAGCTTCCGCACCTTCCAGGCCCTCAAGAAGCACCTGGAAACCAGCCACCTGGAGCTGAGCGAGGCTGACATCCAGCAGCTCTACGGTGGGCTCTTGGTCAACGGGGACCTCCTTGCTATGGGGGACCCCTCGCTTGCCGAGGACCACACAATAATAGTCGAGGAAGACAAGGAAGAGGAGAGCGACCTGGAAGACAAGCAGAGCCCAACGGGCAGTGATTCAGGGTCGGTGCAAGAGGACTCTGGCTCAGAACCAAAAAGGGCCTTACCCTTCAGGAAGGGCCCTAACTTCACTATGGAGAAATTTCTAGATCCATCTCGCCCGTACAAGTGCACAGTCTGCAAGGAGTCCTTCACGCAGAAGAACATTCTCCTGGTACATTACAATTCCGTTTCTCATCTGCATAAACTGAAACGAGCCCTCCAAGAGTCTGCTACTGGGCAGCCTGAGCCTACCAGCAGCCCAGACAACAAACCTTTCAAGTGTAACACCTGCAACGTGGCCTACAGCCAGAGCTCCACTCTGGAGATCCACATGAGGTCTGTCCTGCACCAGACCAAGGCTCGCGCGGCCAAGCTGGAGGCGGCCGGCGGCAGCAACGGGGCCGGCAACAGCAGCAGCAGCAGCAGCCTCTCGCTGGGCTCGTCCACACCGAGCCCCGTCAGTGCCAGCAACAGCAATGCTTTTGCAACCACCAGCACGAGCACTTCAGGCACCACTCCCATTCCCAGCCTGCTCAACCAGGTCTCCAGTGACAGTGTGGGAATTCCTCCCTTGGGTAACACCGTAAGCACTAACATCTCCTCCCCTGCGGAGCCCAAAGAGGTGAACCGCAAGAAGCTGGCAGACATGATTGCATCCAGGCAGCAGCAGCAGCAGCAACAGCAACAGCAGCAGCAGCAGCAGCAGCAACAAGCTCAGACCTTGGCACAGGCACAGGTCCAGGCCCACCTGCAGCAGGAGCTGCAGCAGCAAGCTGCTCTCCTGCAGTCCCAGCTCTTCAACCCAGCACTTTTGCCGCACTTTCCAATGACCACTGAGACCCTTCTGCAGCTGCAGCAGCAGCAGCATCTTCTGTTCCCATTCTACATCCCCAGTGCTGAGTTCCAGCTCAATCCAGAAGTCAGCTTGCCTGTCACCAGTGGTGCACTGACATTGACTGGGACGGGTCCAAGTTTGCTGGAGGACCTGAAGGCACAAGTTCAGCTCCCTCAGCAGAGCCATCCACAGCTCTTGCAGCAGCAGCAAGGTCAGCTGTCCTTGTCACAACCCCACTCCATCCTATTACAGCAGAGCCAGCACCCAGAGAAGAAGAATAAATCTGTAGTGAAGGAGAAAGATAAAGAAACCCCACGGGAAAGGGAGAGCACAGAGAGGGGAGACAATAACGTAACACTGAAGGAGTCTCTTCCCGATAACTTAAAGCCCAAAGAGAAGAAGGACTTTGTGCCAGGCAGCAGTTCAGAGCCCTCCATACTGCCTCCACGGATTGCCTCCGACGCCAGAGGCAACGCCACCAAAGCCTTGCTGGAAAACTTTGGCTTTGAGCTCGTCATTCAGTACAACGAGAACAAGCAAAAGGGGCAGAAGAAAAATGGGAAGACCGAGCAAGGTGAGAACTTGGAAAAGCTGGAGTGCGATACGTGCGGCAAGTTCTTCTCAAACATCCTCATCCTGAAGAGCCACCAAGAGCACGTTCACCAACATTACTTTCCCTTCAAGCAGCTGGAGAGGTTTGCCAAGCAGTACAGAGAACACTACGACAAGCTGTACCCGCTGCGGCCGCAGACCCCGGAGCCGCCGCCCCCGCCGCCGCCGCCGCCCCCGCCGCTCCCTCCCGCTCCTCCTCAGCCGGCTGCTGCTCCTGCCATCCCTACTTCTGCCCCACCAATCACCTCTCCCACGATCGCACCAGCCCAGCCGTCTGTGCCGCTCACCCAGCTCTCCATGCCCATGGAGCTCCCCATTTTCTCCCCGCTCATGATGCAAACCATGCCCCTGCAGACGTTACCAGCACAGCTGCCGCCTCAGCTGGGCCCCGTGGACCCCCTGCCCGCCGACCTGGCCCAGCTGTACCAGCATCAGCTCAACCCCAGCCTGCTCCAGCAGCAGCAGAACAAGAGGCCGCGCACACGCATCACCGACGACCAGCTCAGAGTCCTCCGGCAGTATTTTGACATTAACAATTCCCCGAGTGAGGAGCAGATCAAAGAGATGGCAGACAAATCTGGCTTGCCGCAGAAAGTGATCAAGCACTGGTTCAGAAACACCCTGTTCAAGGAGCGCCAACGCAACAAGGACTCCCCGTACAACTTCAGCAACCCTCCCATTACCAGCCTGGAAGAGCTGAAGATTGACTCACGGCCTCCTTCTCCAGAGCCTCAGAAGCAGGAGTACTGGGGAAGCAAGCGGTCCTCTCGGACACGCTTCACTGACTACCAGCTCAGAGTCCTGCAAGACTTCTTCGATGCCAACGCTTACCCAAAGGATGATGAATTTGAGCAGCTTTCTAACTTGCTGAACCTCCCAACGCGTGTCATAGTGGTGTGGTTTCAGAATGCCCGTCAGAAAGCTCGGAAGAACTATGAGAATCAGGGAGAAGGCAAAGACGGGGAGCGACGGGAGCTCACGAACGACAGGTACATCAGAACAAGCAACTTGAACTACCAGTGCAAAAAGTGCAGTCTGGTCTTCCAGCGCATTTTTGATCTCATCAAACACCAGAAAAAGCTTTGTTACAAAGATGAGGACGAGGATGGACAGGACGATAGCCAGAACGAAGACTCTATGGATGCAATAGAGCTCTTGACCCCAACCAGTTCCTCCTGCAGCACACCAATGCCCTCACAAGCTTACAGCACCCCTACATCTTCAGCCAACGCCACCTCCTCAGCTTTTCTGCAGCTCACGGCAGAGGCAGACGATTCCTCCACCTTTAGTTCTAAAGTAGAAGCTACAGATGAGAAACCAAAGCAGTCTGAACCTCCAAGTACACAGCAAAACCAAACCCAAGAGAAGCAAGTGCAACCAAAGCAAGAGCCTCAGCAGCAACAGGACCAAGGAGAACAAAAGACAAGTTCAGCACACCAAAAGATTTCACAGTTATCCTCCCCCTCTTCGCTGCAACAGCCACCTCCTCCTCAGCCCCCCCAGTGCTCCTTGTCACAGTCAAGTCCAAGTCCATCTCAGCTCTCACACCTCTCCCTCAAACCCATTCATACGTCCACCCCTCAGCAGCTGGCAAACCTACCTCCTCAGCTAATCCCATACCAGTGTGACCAGTGCAAACTGGCGTTTCCTTCCTTTGAGCATTGGCAAGAGCATCAGCAGCTCCATTTCCTGAGTGCACAGAACCAGTTTATCCACCCCCCATTCCTGGACAGAACACTGGATATGCCATTCATGCTTTTTGATCCCAGTAATCCACTGCTGGCAAGCCAGCTGCTGTCTGGAGCGTTACCACAGATTCCAGCAAGCTCCGCCACCTCACCGTCAACGCCGACATCCACCATGAACACGCTGAAGAGAAAGCTGGAGGAAAAGGCCAGTGCAAGCCCTGGAGAGAACGACAGTGGGACTGGGGGAGAAGAGCCCCAGAGGGACAAGCGTCTAAGGACAACCATTACCCCCGAGCAGTTGGAAATCCTGTACCAGAAATACTTGCTGGACTCCAACCCCACGCGGAAGATGCTGGATCACATTGCACATGAAGTGGGCTTGAAGAAGCGCGTGGTCCAGGTTTGGTTCCAGAACACGCGTGCACGAGAGAGGAAGGGGCAGTTCAGGGCTGTGGGGCCTGCCCAAGCCCACCGGCGCTGTCCCTTCTGCCGGGCTCTGTTTAAAGCCAAGACAGCCCTGGAGGCTCACATCAGATCCCGTCACTGGCACGAGGCCAAGCGAGCTGGGTACAACCTGACGCTGTCTGCTATGCTTCTGGACTGCGACGGGGGCCTCCAGATGAAAGGAGACATCTTTGATGGAGCCGGCTTTTCCCACATGCCACCAACCAGCAGCGACGGACAGAGCGTTCCCCTCTCCCCGGTGAACAAGAGCATGGAGCTCTCACCTAGAACCCTGCTGAGCCCATCCTCCATTAAGGTGGAAGGGGTTGAAGACTTTGAGAGTCCCTCCATGTCCTCAGTCAATCTGAACTTTGACCAGACGAAGCTGGACAACGATGACTGCTCTTCCGTCAACACGGCCATCACAGACACCACCACGGGAGACGAGGGCAACGCAGACAACGACAGTGCCACAGGGATTGCAACCGAAACCAAATCCACATCAGGGCCCGGCGAGGGGCTGACTAAAGCAGCCATGATAGCAATGTCTGAATACGAAGATCGTCTGTCTTCTGGCCTGGTCAGCCCAGCTCCCAGCTTCTACAGCAAAGAGTACGACAACGAAGGTACCGTGGACTACAGTGAAACCTCCAGCCTTGCAGACCCCTGCTCGCCCAGCCCTGGTGCAAGTGGCTCAGCCAGCAAGTCTGGCGAGAGCGGGGACCGGCCCGGGCAGAAACGCTTTCGCACTCAGATGACAAATCTCCAGCTCAAGGTTCTTAAGTCATGCTTTAATGACTACAGGACACCGACCATGCTGGAGTGTGAGGTCCTGGGCAATGACATTGGACTGCCAAAGAGAGTTGTTCAGGTCTGGTTCCAGAATGCGAGGGCGAAAGAGAAGAAGTCAAAACTCAGCATGGCCAAGCATTTTGGTATAAACCAAACAAGTTACGAGGGACCCAAAACAGAGTGCACTTTGTGTGGCATCAAGTACAGCGCTCGGCTGTCTGTACGTGACCATATCTTCTCTCAACAGCATATCTCCAAAGTTAAAGAAACCATTGGAAGTCAGTTGGATAAGGAAAAGGAGTATTTTGACCCAGCTACTGTACGTCAGTTGATGGCTCAGCAGGAGCTGGACCGAATCAAAAAAGCCAACGAGGTTCTTGGTCTGGCAGCTCAACAGCAGGGCATGTTTGACAGCACGCCCCTGCAAGCTCTGAACCTTCCTGCTGCCTACCCAGCACTACAGGGCATCCCTCCAGTCTTGCTCCCAGGCCTCAACAGCCCATCCTTACCTGGCTTCACTCCATCCAACACAGGTGGGTACAGGTGTTACCCTGCTCGGGTACACCCTCACTTGGAGCATACCTAGCACAAGCAGTTGTTCCCTCGGGAATGACTGGTAACAGGATTCCTGGACTACTAGTTCAGCATGCTGACTTCACAGCAAAAAAGCAGTAGGTATTTTATGTAATTCCTGAACTGAGGAAGTTTTATAGCAAAGTCTGGACTAGAGCAACATCTAGACATGTGCCGCACTTCCCTGTGTAGAAATCCTGAAGCCCCTTCAAGGAAGTGGAATATGGAAGATTTATCCAATGGAACAGAAGGACTAATGTGCTGAATGCACTGTTTGTTATTCCTTTCCTTTTGACATTCAGTTTATGTGGTGCCATCCCAAGTGTCCAAAAATCCAAACTCTTTCTAGGGAAAGGTGTGGTGTGCATGGTAGCACTGGTGACAGATGCCCAGAGCATCTTTATGTGTCCCTGAGGTGGCCTCTGGGACAAATTCCAGTGCAGCTGAGGATCAGTTTTGAGTAATGGCTGGGTATGACCTGAAAGCACCTCCTCAACAAAAAATGGTGTAGTTGTGGGACAAATCTAGTTTGTATTTTAATGAGATTTTTTTTTAACAATGCTGCATAAAAATGAAATTTGTCGTCATCCTTTGGGTGGCCTAATCTCAGATACTGGACTTCATCTTTTGAGAATGCTCCTTTCCTTTGTACTTTGTGGATAGGTGGAAAGTCTAAGCCACGTAGCAAACACTGGCAGTAGAAGGTGCAGCTCAGTGACCATCAGTGACCTAAAAGATGTGATCCAAAGGCCTCGTTTCATTATGTGTCTGAAGGGCCCCTGCCCATGCAAGGGGTTTTCCATGTCACCCTTCTCACCACAGATCTTGATTCACAGCACTCGGCCAGAAGCATCTCTTTGGCAAATCAAATTCTCGCCCTATCACAGGCTGCTCTGCACTGTTTGTTTAGTACCCCGTGTTTATAACAAAACCTAGAATTACTTCTTTGCACTTCAGTCCATATTGTAGCTTTTATTTTTCTCCAAAGCCCAGGATGTGTCCTGGGGAAATGGGACTGCAACAGATGAATCTTAAATGCTGTCAGTGACTGCCTAGACAGGACTGAACTGCTTAGAAAGTCAAACAGTCTGTTTGTGGCCTTTAGATAAAGCTCCAAAGGTCAGGCCACGGCAGCTGCGGGCCTGTCAGAGCAGATAAGGCCACGCATCCAGGAACGCTGTGAATTACCTCCTGCTCCTTCACTTGAACCTCTCAGGGATGTTCACCTGGGAAACATCCATTTCAGTGGTGTCCACCCAGAGCATGCCCTTATCCGAGATCTCCAGGGCCACTGCGTGGAGCCTCATTCCATACCTGTGCTGTCATCACAAATCATTCCTGTCCCAGCACCCCATCAGGAGCAGACACAGCTTTCAGAAGGGTTTGGGACAGCCATGGCTGAGCCCTCCTAGCTGCAGCCACCCTCATGAAAGTCACCGTGGCTCCATGGCTGGGCCCAGGCTCTGACACTGTTCCTGGCCAGGCTGCTCTCTGGGTAGCCCTGCTGCAGTGCTGGCACTCAGGTTTGTCACGGACTGGGCAGGTTTTGCTCGTGGGTCTTAGAGCAGATTCGTGCTCAGGAGCTGGAAAGTGAACAGGGCTGTGCCAGTGGGACAATGGGGCTTTATTTTGTTTTGGGGTTTTTTTCCCCATATGGCATCATGCGAGTTGCCAAGCAAAACGTTCCTCTTCAGGAGCAGATTTGCCAGCTGCAGTAGCCATGACTAATGGAGGTGACTCCAGGAGCCACACTCCTCTCGTCCCCAGCCACTGTGAGAGCAGAAATTGGCACCAGGAACAGTGTTGTTAGTGGCTATTCCTGCTGTGGGGAAGAAGGACAAGCTTCACATTCCACCATTAATCTATCTCTTTAATGAGGAAGCATCACTGCTCTTTTAATTCCACCCAAAACACGATGCTTATGCCCAGGGGAAACGTCTGACCACCACATAAACTCTGGAATTGCTCAGAAGCTGAGCATCCAGAGCCCCAACATAGGGAGGAAGGAAGGAGTTGCTTCAAAGGTTTGTGGATTCATGAACATCAGTCCAATAAGGACAAAATAAATGAGGTTTAGTCTGTTCAGTGTCCAGTTGCCGTGACTGGGGCGTCCCAGTCTGGGAACGTTTCTACAAGATGAGCAGCGCTGAGCATTGTCACCCTTTGGGGTAGCACCATCCTGCTGCTGGAGTCCTTTGGGCCAAGGACCTGTTAGAGCAGATGCTGCAGGAGTGTTAATAATTTGGGAATGTCAGAGGAGTCAGGAGCACATCAGCTGTGCTGGGATCCTGGGTGCTGGTGGGTGTCCCCATCGCCCATCACAGTCAGTGCCAGCGGGCAGTGCAGGCAGTGGGGGCTGAGGGGACATGCAGGGTTTGGGGACGTGTCCGTGCCTGTCCCACCAGGCAGGGCCTGGGGAGTGGAACAGGGGCCGTGTTCCAGAGGGACACAGGGCTCCTGTGCTGTGGCAGCACATCAGCTCAGGCCGGTGGCTGCTCCTCGCAGAGATGGAGGCTCCAGGCTGTGCGGTGGCTGCGGTCACCCTCCTCACGCTTTCTGCCTGCCCAGCACAAAGTGACTTTTCACCTCTCTCTCTCTCCCTCTTGCAGCTTTAACTTCTCCCAAACCCAACCTGATGGGCCTGCCCAGCACAAGCGTCCCTTCACCCGGCCTCCCCACCTCTGGATTACCAAATAAGCAGCCCCCGGCCGCCCTGAGCTCGCCCACCCCAGCACAAGCCACGGCGGCCGTGGCCCCGCAGCAGCCGCCAGCCACGACCCCGCAGCCGCAGCAGCCACCGCCCGCACAGCGCAAGGAGAAGGAGAGCGAGAAGGCAAAAGAGAAGGAGAAGGCAGCCAAGGGGAAGGGGGACACCCTGCCAGGGCCCAAGAAGGAAAAGGGGGAGGCGCCGGCAGGCACCCTGGCGGCCCCGCTGCCCACCATGGAGTACGCGGTGGAGCCCGCCCAGCTCCAGGCGCTGCAGGCCGCCCTCAATTCGGACCCCACCACCTTGCTGACGAGCCAGTTCCTTCCTTACTTCGTCCCCGGCTTTTCGCCCTACTACGCCCCGCAGATCCCTGGCACCCTGCAGAGCGGGTACCTGCAGCCCATGTACGGGATGGAGGGGCTGTTCCCCTACAGCCCTGCCCTGTCACAGGCGCTGCTGGGGCTGTCTCCTGGCTCCCTGCTGCAGCAGTACCAGCAATACCAGCAGAGTCTGCAGGAGGCATTGCAGCAGCAGCAGCGGCAGCAGCAGCAGCAGCAGCAGCAGCAGCAGCAGCAGCAGCAGCAGCAGAAACCGCAGCAGCCCAAAGGAAGCCAAACCCCCGTCCCCACGGGGGCTGCCACCCCGGACAAAGACCCTGCCAAAGAACCCCCCAAGCAAGAAGAGCAGAAGAACGCACCCCGCGAGGTGTCCCCCCTCCTGCCCAAACCCCAAGAAGAGCCCGAAGCGGAAGGCAAGGGCGCGGACTCGCTCTGCGACCCTTTCATCGTCCCAAAGGTGCAGTACAAGCTGGTCTGCCGCAAGTGCCAGGCGTGCTTCGGCGACCAGGAGGCGGCCAGCGACCACCTGAAGTCCCTCTGCTTCTTCGGCCAGTCTGTGGCGAACCTGCATGAGATGGTGCTTCACGTGCCCACGGGCAGCGGCCAGGGCAGCGGCTCGTACCAGTGCGTGGCGTGCGACAGCACGGTGTGTGGGGACGAGGCCCTCGGCCAGCATCTCGAGTCAGCCCCGCACAAACACCGAACAATCACAAGAGCAGCAAGAAACGCCAAAGAGCACCCCAGTCTATTACCTCACTCTGCCTGCCCCCCCGACCCCAGCACCGCATCTACCTCGCAGTCGGCCGCTCACTCAAACAGCCCCCCCCGGCCCCCCCCGGCTTCCCCCCACGCCTCCCGACAGCCGCGGCCCCCGGCAGGGCAGCCGCCAACGCCGCCCTTCCCTCCTTCCTCATCTTCAACGGTTACCTCAAGTTCATGCAGCACCTCAGGGGTTCAGCCCTCGATGCCAACAGACGACTATTCGGAGGAGTCTGACACGGATCTTAGCCAAAAGTCAGATGGACCGGCGAGCCCGGCGGAGGGGCCCCAGGACCCCGGCTGCCCTAAGGACAGTGGTCTAGCTAGCATAGGAATGGACACCTTCAGATTGTAAGCTTTGAAGATGAACAATGAAAATGAATTTAAATAATAAAAAAAAAAAAAATAAAAAAAAAGTTAATAACAAACCAATTTCAAAAATAGACTAACTGCAATTCCAAAGCTTCTAACCAAAAAAAAAAAAAAAAGAAAAAAGAAAAAAAGAAAAAGCGTGGGTTGTTTTCCCATATAACGATGCCGGTGGGTTTTACATTTCTTTTTTCCTTTCCTTTTAATAAAATAAAACTTTAAAAAATAATAATTAAAAAAAAAAATAAAAAAAAAATAAAAAAATCTGTTACATTTGTCCTCTGGAAGGTACTGTTGGTCTGGGAGACGAAGGCCGTGCTGCCTCCTGGCGCCTGCGGAGCTCGCACCCCTGTACATTGCCCCGTCTGATCCCCCTCGATAGCACAGCAGAGCCCGGCAGCGCTGTATGGGAAAGCAGCCCACCTGGAGACAGTTTTAAATTTCTTGCTATCTTAGCATTCAGATACCAATGGCTTGCTAAAAGAAAAAAGAAATGTAATGTCTTTTTATTCTCAGGTCAATCGCTCACACTTTGTTCTGTTTTCAGAATCATTGTTTTATATATATATATATATATATACATATATATATAATTTCTTTCGTTTGTTTTGGGGGTTTTTGTTTTGGTTTGGTTTTGTTCCAGAAAAGGATTTTTTTTTGTTGGTTTTTTTTTTGGTTTTTCGGGTGGGGGGGTGGTTTTGTTAATTTAAAATGGGCAGAAAGTATTCAAGAGAAAAACAATGTGAACTGCTTTAGCTTTTCGGGGATTTTAAGGGTAGCTTTTCTGCTGAAGCCAATTCCAAGGGGAAAAGTTAAGCACTCCCACTTTTCAGAAAAAAAAAATCCACACAAAGAGTGTTGAGGACTTGGAGCTTAAAAAAATAAGTTTTAAAACAACTGACTTTCTGTATTTATGATAGATATGACCATTTTTGGTGTTGAGTAGATTGTTGCATTGGAAATGAACTGAAGCAGTATGGTAGATTTAAAAGAAAAAACCCTTTTGTGTACATTTAGCTTTTGTATGGTCCAGCTGACGGCTTCTCATTTGATGTTGTCTTGTTCATTCCTAGACAGATAGATTGCGATCCATCGACTCGCCTGAGCTTTTCTCCCCTTTGTACCTTTATCCCCGTCCCCATCCTGTAATCTTCCACTTATGGTCGCTACCTTCATTTCTTAGAGGGTGGTTGCATAATTATTTTATAAAAACTAAAGAAAGAAGTTCAAAGGGTTTTGGGGGGTCAGTAGGATCCCTTGCAGAATATTTTTTGTTGGGGGTTTGAAACTTTTTAAGGCATATACATGCGATTTACCTATGTCTGTTACCCTTGTGCACTTATTTTATTCTTATTTTCCGTTTCTCTTTTTTTCTTCTCTTTTTCTTCCCCTCTTCCTTTACTCATTTTGTAAATGCTTCAAAGACTCTGTTCCTGACCTCTGAGCATCGGTTCTGTTTGTGTAATTAGGCTGCACTCTGTTCCTTCTTTTGGAAAAAAAAAAAAGAAAAAAAAGGTTTTGTTACATTTTTTTCTCTAAAGAAAATTCATGCTTTAAATAAAATCCAAAGACATACCCTTCACCACTGGTGCAGAATGAGCAAAAAGGATTCTTTTTACTTGAGAATTTGTTTCTGATTTAAACAAACAAGTCTAAGTTTAAATAAAGAATAAAAAAACGTACCCAGGTTGTTATCTGTGCTTCTTCTGCAAGCAGAGAGACAACTCTTAGCGAGCACCCAGTGCACCCCAGGCAGGTTTCTCTTTCCAAGATCTCTCCGTGGCAGCGCCGGGTGCCAGGCTCAGGGCGGCCCGGAGCCCCCCGGCCCCCCCAGCCCCCACGCACCTCAGCCGGCCCAGACTTTGAAAGGAAAACTTTATGCTGCTAAAATGTAGATTTTGGAGACGTAGATACTTTGCTGTTCCCTTCCGTAACCAAATGCCAACAGAAACAACCTCTCTCCACCGCGTTTCCTCTGCCCAAAAGCACGAGAGCCTTCTGCCCACCATCATCATCCTCCTCCTGCTTCGAAAGGGAACTTGGAAGGCTGTGAACGCCGGCTCCTCCCGGGCCGGAGCCGCTCGCCGCCTCCGCCAGAGACTGCAGCATCCCCGAGACGAGCGCGGGGCCGGTTTCTAGCGGGACACTTATATTTTTATGGAGTTTTGGTTTTAGTTTGATGAAAGACTAGATCCTGAACTGTTGTACATATTTCTGACTAGGCTAATGCACAGTGCAAATTCCTTTTTTAATTGTTTTTTAAGTAGTTGATACTAAAGCGCGAACCACCGGATGTTCCTGCCGGGACCCAGCTGTAGCATAAGGTGTCAAAAACAGAACCACGTACCCATGGAGCGTTTGCTGTTTTAACAAACTGTTTTCTTTATCAGAAGTTCTTGTATTTCTCCCTGTGTTTGAGATGAACATTTTTTAAATTCTAAAGTTGTACAGTTTTTTTTTTTCCATTATTTTATCTCGTTTGTAATTCTATGAAATATATATATATATATTTTTTGCCATTTAACTGTTGTATGTTACTCTGTCTGTATCATATAGAAATTTTTTCGTTTTGTTTTGTTTTGGATTCTCTCTGTGATGCCAGTTCCCAGTTTAACACGAGCTTTATCTGTCCGATTCCGCAAGGTCTCTTTTGGAAATCCTTTTCTTAACGCCTTGTTTCGTTTCGTTTTTTTAATTATATTGCTTGGTCATAGTGCAATTTCTCTCTCCTCCTTCCCCCTCCTCCTTCCCACCCACTAAAAGGTTTTATAAATTCATTTCCTTGTATTTTTTCTAAGTGTTTCTAGAGACTATTTCAGTGCGAGGTTGCCTCTCCTCCTCCTCCTCCTCCTGCAGCCGGGCTGGCCGGGGCGGGCGCGGGGCCCGTGGCCACCCCCAGCCCACGCGTGGCCTCTGCAGCCAGCGGCAGGGCAGGGCCAGCCCGGGCGCCAGGAAAACACTTCAGACTTAGCAGTAAGCGGGTTTCTGTTTTATTTTTAATAAAAAGCTTTTTTAAGTGGTGAAGATGGCCAAAGTTTGATACAATTGAGAATAAAGAGAAGCGTCAGGGGTGTGCGGGGCCACCTGGGGCTGGTGGGGGACGAGGTGGGTGGACACAGCCAGCACGCTCACCAAAATATATTTTGCTTTAAAAAAAAAAAAATAAAAGCTTTTAAATAGAAGCAGAAGTTGGGTTGGTTGGTTGGTTGGTTGGTTGGTTGTTGGTCGGTCGCTTGGTTGTTGGTTGGTCGGTTGGTTGGCGCTGATACTGCCCACTGTGAAACAAAACTTTGACTATTTTTTTGTTTTTATTTGGGGGGGGGGCGAGTTTGGGTAGAACAGAAAGCATAAATGAGGTGAAGAGGGTTATGAACAGCCTTTGCAATGTACAAAAACTAGAGCAAGTGAAACCAAAAATGATGTTCTTGGTGTTTTTCTATACTGTAGTCTTGTTAGCTTTTTTGTTACTGTAACAATGCTGATCTCGAACTGTACCAAAATACATGAGACTGACAGAAACAAACCACATGGAACTTTCAAAACTCTAAAAAACTTGTCACAAAAGACTTTGTTGTCATAGTTGAGTTGACTGTAGATGGTAATTGAATATACTCCTTTGGAACTATTTCATCACGTATGTTTCCTGCTCATTGTGATACATTAAAAAAAAAAATGAGCAAAAGCTCTAGTCTCGCTGTCCGGCGTGCGCGGTGCTGGGTCCGTGTTGGGTGGGTGTGTGCCCCGTGGCACGGCATGGCACGGCATGGCACGGCATGGCACGGCTCACAGGGCCCACGGAGCCGTGTCCCCGTGCCCCACACGTGTCCCCGAGCACGACCCTCCCTCCCGCAGGCCACGGAGCCCGGGCTGGGGCTGAGAGTTGCCGCTCCGTGGAAGCAATGAGCCGTCCGTGCTGCAGCTCTGGGATGCTTCGTGTGTGAAAAGGACATTATGAGCGCATTTAATTTTATGGAATGACTGCAAAAGGATTCCGGGCACGGTTCTGTAGTGGATGGTTCAAGGGAAAGTGCAATGCCTTGATGGTCCGTCCTGAAACCTGTGAACTAAAAAAAAAATCACATCTGTTTCCGCTGATATATCGAAAGAAGATGCAGGTAAGTAGGTAAGTGGCGACTCGTTGCGCTCCCTCCGCATCAGGGAGGGAACCCAGAGGAACTGCTGAGTGTTCAGCACACAATTCTCTTGCCAAAAATTGCCCCTTGCAGCAGAAAAGGCTTGAAATTCACTAACGGGGACCACATCCTAAAGGAGTCACGGGCCACAGCTCATCTCTCTATCTACAGTGATAAATAATACACACCCACCACTCCCAGCGTGGGTGTCCTTGGTGCAGTTGCAGGACAGTGAGGAGCTTCCTCCCCCTCACGGGACAAGGGTGAGCTCCGTGGTCTCCAGCGGAGCAGAGGGCACAGGGAGGAAATCCAGCAGCTCCCGGGGCCCAGGAGCATCCTTTGGTTACCATTCCTGCTGGCTGACCTGGGCTCCTCAGGCCCCGAATTACAAAGCAAAGTGTGTCAAAATCACCGGGGTCCCCTTGATTCTGGATGCTGTGGGGTATCTGCCCCAGCCCCTGCCCACGGGCACCCAGGCTGGCAAGGCCAAGTGCACCTGGGCACGCTGCAGCTCAGGGCTTCTTAAAACTGGCTTCTGGCCAGGCTGCCCGGTCCTGTCCCTGGCTTGGGCACTGTTCTTCTGGCATGAGCCTGAACAGACGGGCATCTGGATTGTCTCTCAGCTGGCTGGGGTTTTATTAATAGGAAATCTCCATCCTGCCTTTTTACCGGGCAGACAGGACTGCGGCAGTGACAGGGTCTCCAATGTGACCCTCCTGCTGCTGGTGTTTGCACTGCGCTGCATTAACCTCTCCTGCTCCTCGACCAGCCGTTTTGTAAGTTTATTATATAATGTTGCTATTTATTCTTGGGTTGAATTCCACTGTAAAACAGCCACGCTTGAGGAAGTGCCTCGTTATGTTCAGGAAGGTGTAAATGGCCTCAAGTAGCTGCACAAGCTGCAAACTAAAAACCTCTGTGCAGCATCCTGCACAGAGCAGCCCATCCATGGGAATTGTGCAAGCCTCTGATAGGAATAAAAAGGTTTTTCCATGCTGTGATTCTGGTAAGAGAAAGCTGGGAGTGATTTTTAATGACCTTTCATTGCCATCGCCTCAAAGAGATTCAGCTCTCGCTAGTGCACTCTTACAGGCCAAAAAATGCATATTTATACAACCATAGCAGGACCTGCCTAGCTGATGGATTTGAGGCTGCATTTCCAGCTGGAGGGACCCAGCAGAGACCCGGGAGCTCATCCCTGGCACAGTGCAGCAGCTGCAGCCACGCCACTCCTGCAGCCAGGTCCCCATCCCCACTGGCCAGGCAGGGTCCATGCTCATGCCCTGGCTGAATGACACTGGAAGGCTGCTGAGACATCCCTAACACAGATGGATGTGCTGGAAACTGCCAGCGGGCTGGGCTGTGCCAGCAGTGGGGAAGGGTTAATTCCATGAGCGCTTCAGCCCCAGTGTGGAGCTGGTTCTCTGTTCCAAGCTCGTTAACAAGGTACACCTGATGATCTAAAGCACTAGAGAGTCATTTTAATTAACGCTCTGCCAGAGGGGATGTGGTGAAGACACTGATTTCACTCCAATGACTTTCTATTTTGGTGTTTTGCGGAATCAGTGTGTTAGTCCCCGGGCTGATGGGAGCTAATCCAGCCGCTGCTGCCTGGGCACAGCCGCTGCTCGCCTCCCGGGGCAGGTCACTCCGGAGCTCCTGGCACCTTCACAAGTCGAGGCCATGACCCCTTGGCAGGGCCACGTGGGGCTGGCTCTGGTGCCTTGTCCCCAGCAGGACCCAGATGTCACCCCCAAGCCACCAGCGGGGCACAGCACCACAAAAACGAGAGACGGGCGAGCAGCCACGGGGCCCCTTCCACGCAGGGCCACAGGGCAGGGGACACCCGGCTGTGCTCTCTGTCCCATCCCCAGGGACAGCACCTGCCCGAGCTGGGAAGGAGCCACAGCCAAAGGATCTCCAGGTGTCCCTCAGCCTCTGCGGTGATAGAGGAGAGACTTCCCACTGCCCCAGAGAACAGACAGTGGTACCTATAAATGTATTGTGCTCTTGGTTAGATGGGAGCATGATGTTACTTAATTAATGTTTTAATACCCTAGGCATCTTCTGTGCCGTATAATTCATATCGATTCGGCTGTGAGCATGTTCTGTTAAAAAGACTCTCTTTCCTAAGCAAACTTTCAATTATATTGAATTGTCACAGCAAAAAAGGGTCTTTTCTCAGCATGGGGGAGGGGGTTCTCAGCCAAAGCGCTGCTGGCCGGGCTGGGTACACACCTGCACACACAGAGGCACGCACAAACACACACACACACACACACACACACACACACACACCCGCGTGTGCACAGTGCCCACACCCTGCTGCCCCAGAGCTTCCACCCTGCCCGAGCCCTGGTGCCACCCCGGCACAGCAGCGCTGGGTCACTGGGGAGGGTGTGGAGTGAGTGGAAGGAAAACACCTCTGGGGCTTCTCTCAGCCCTCCAGGACGGGCTCAGCCCTCACCCAGCCCCAGGGACCTGTGCCCCGCTGTGCAGGGAGGTGCTGGCCAAATTTCTAAGGATCCGTGTTTGCTCTCAGCAACAGAAGAGCCCCTTGGCACTCTGGAAGGATAAAAGGAGCAGAGCCATGGTGTGCCAGCTCAGCCTGGTGTGTTACAGCAGCACGGAGCCCCAGCTCTATCCCCATTCCCTGCCACGACCCTGGGGGCCAGCCCAGATCCCCCAGCCCCCTGAGCCTGTCATTCCCACAACACGGGAAAAAGAAGGCTGCTCCCCCACAGACTGTCCTCTACCAGGGAGGCCTTATCAAGGATTTCTGTCCTTTTTTTTTTTTAATAATGAGGCAAAGATAAAAATTCTGTATTTTCATTACTACCCATTTTCACAGCCCGCTGAACAAAAACACAAAGCACTTCTCCTGCTGCCCCTTGCTCCCCAGCCCTGCCTCTTTCTCCCATGGAGTTCAATTAAAGAAAGGCGAAAATTGAAGCTGTTTTACGCAAGGCGATTGCAACATGCATATTTGATTTTTATGATGGATCTAAATTGCTGAATAAGGCCGTGGAACAAAGGGAGACTGCGGCTTCCTGCCCATCACAGCCAGGCAGCCACTGCAGAACAAAAGCGCCAGCCATTAGGAGCTCAGCGGGGAGATACATTATATAAATGACTTTGTTTCTCTGCCCCTTCCCCCCCATGGGGGCTCGGACGGGCTGGGGGCTGCTGATTCCACATCCCGGGGAGAGCTGCGGAGGATGCGCCGAGCTGAGCACATGGGGCAGCCAGGCTGGGCTGGGACACAGCCTGACCCCCGGCCCCGCAGCGCGGTGACCCTGCTGCGGCAGCAGTGCCCCTCAGGCGTTTTGTGGCACCCTTCGGCAGCACCTTCAGCAGCCCAGGCTGCAGGGCCACGCGGCAAGTGGCACTCGGGAGCTGGGCCAGCAGCAGCACGGTATGAGAACACCTGGGAAGGGCCGGTCTGACCACCCCAGTGACCCCCCGATGTCCTTGCAGGGCAGAGCAGACCCCACTGACCACGGGACGGGGGTCCCAGGCACCAGGGCTGTGCACCCATGGGACTGAGCTCTGCTGTCTGCCCACAGCGCTCACTCTGTGTCTAGGGAAAGGTGTTTGCTAGGGATGCTTCAGGCAGAAGATCTGCAGTTCCTCAGCCTAAAGCAGGTGTTTGACAAGGGCAGAGTCTGGTTAGGATCAGACTGGGTCAGCAGAGGGTTTCCCCTGGCTCCTCGGGGCTGCTGCAAGGCAGAGCTGAGCTGGGCCGTGCTGCACAGGTGGGCACTGTCCTGGCCTGGCATGCCTCCGTGGGCTGGGGACAGCCCTCCCTGCCGAGCCAGGACGTGTCCTGGCACAGCCCCAGCTGAGCACGGCTGCAGTGCCACCGAGCACAGCGGGCTCCTGGCCACTCCTGCTGCCTGTGCCACCCCTGGGCTGCCCTGGAAGGATCCCAGCCCGGTGTCACACACTCAGGCCAGGGTGGACAGAGGGGACACAGGGGATGGCACCTGAGCCCTGTGAGCCCCGGGTGCACGGCCCGTGGTGCTGGTGTCCCCGCGCTGTCCCCCTGCCCTCACCCAGCTGTGTCAGCTGGGGAGTGCTGCAGCTGCTCAAGCTCGTCCTCTCCTGCTGCAGAGGTGACAAACGGCTGGAGAAAAACAACCAGGCAGGCTGAAGACGAGCTTTCCTTCCCTAATGCATCCCCCGGGTCCTCTGCCCAGCATCTCCCCCTCTGCGCTGCACCGTGAATTGCATCCTTCAGAAATCGTGTCCTAATGGATCTGCCCCACACCTTCCCTGCGCTTTGGGGAGCAGGAAGGAATGTGGCCAATGCCACCACGCCCATGGCACTGGCCATGCCATTGGGGGGGCAGCAGGCACTGAGAGCCCACCGCAGCCCCATGTCCGCCCAGCACAGCACCCTCACCAGCAGCTGCTACCAGTGAAGAAGGTGGAGGGGGCTGTGCCAAGACTTTGCTCGAGAGCCTTGGCAAGACCACAGCAAGGGAACGGCACGTGGGGAAGATGTCCCAGGTGGAATCCTGGCTTGGGAGGAGGTGGGAACCAGACAGGTGCAGCTGCAGGAAAAGACTGGGAAAAGCTGGGAGCGGCCCAAGAGCTGACAAGGATGTGTTCAGCTCTTTAAAGTTTGATTTCCATGACCTTTTTGCTGCTGGTTACCACTCCCCTGGTGCCACTCCCAGCACTGACTGGGGCAGGTTGTGTTTTCCCTGCTAGGGAGCTAAACTGAGATGCTGTGTGTAAGAAATGGGAAGTGACAAGATATGACCGAAGCATTGGAAATCAATCCAAACTAAATGTGCTTCTTAACTATAAGTGAACAGTTGAAAACAATCCTCTATTATAGCCATGGAGATAAATACTCTGTTTTTATTAGGAAAAAATTGCTTTGGACTGAATAAAGTCGTTTGATTAACAAGTCAAAGCAGATGGTTTATTGATGTTTCAAAAAGGAGTTTACAAGGTCTAGTGAAAAAAGAGCCCCAGCTCTGAATTAACAAATTACCCGGGTATGTGGGACATTGACAGTTCACTGCTAATAGATTTATGGGCTGCTGCTGGGTGTTTTGTCCCCATTTGGTTTATTATGATAAAATATTGGGGCAGGGGTAACCTATAGCCTCCCCGCAATATACTGTATCGACCCCTGACCCTGGGAGCCTGACAGCAAACCTATATATTAGATTCTTAATTTGTCTTAATCTTACAGGATCGGTCTCTGTGCAGTAATTATTTTCCAAAGGCAATGGTGTGGGTGTGTGTGAGCACTGCAGGTGAAGGTGGAATCACTTTGTCACTCGCACTGGACATCCAGTTCAACTGCTGAGGACTGCAGAGACCACAGCAGGAAGGAGGCAGGAGCATCAGTGTCCCATGACACAGGACATGACCTTGAGAAGTAACAAAATTCCCAGGTGCTGTGAATGACCCCCATAAACCAATTAACAGGGAGGCCCTGGCAGCATCTGGAAATACCCAATGATCATGGCTGGCAATGTGGGGACTTGAAGAAATGGGGCCACAGAGCTGAGCCTTTTCATATAAAATTATTATTACTAAATTTATGTTCCAATATACAGCAAGGGCCCAAAGCCCCGCCCGTGGACACAGCCTCCCACCAGACTGCCACGTCCTGCAGGTGGGCACAGGGACTGTGGCTAACAGGCAGCTCTGAATCCACCGTGGCTGAGACTTTGTGTCTGATATTTCAGGATTCAAATGCAGTGATTGCCCGCTCCTGTGTCAGAGCAGCAGCATCAGCCAGCAGCCATGGCATGGGCACTGGCACCTGCCCCACTCAGGGCTGACCACTGAGTAGCCACAGGCCACCGGCCACAGGCCACCGGCCAGTCTCAGCACTCGGTGGAGCTGGGCAGGCTGAGGAGCTGCCACTGCTGGTCCCTGCCCGAGCGCACTCCCCCCCTGCCCTGCTGCTCCTGCAGGGAGGATGATGAGGGGATGCTGGACTTGGGCCGATTTCTGTGCCCAAGCAGGGGAGCTGTGGTGCCCGAGTTCAGGATCGGGGTCACCCTGCTGCCCTGCCCATCCATCCCGGCTGCTCCCAAAAACTGCTCAGGGAGCACCAGGGCAGCGGCTCCGGAGCCTGGGGCTCTGCTGGTCCCCAGGGGTTGTGCTGGTCCCCAGGGGTTGTGCTGGTCCCCCAGGGGCTCTGCTGGTCCCCAGGGGCTCTGCTGGTCCCCCAGGGGCTGTGCTGTCTCTGCACACACCAGAGGATAACGCAGTGATGAATGTGTCTTTTATTGCTTCCAGAGCACACAGGCATTTTTTCTCTCTTTTATAGGGGCTGTTGGACCACTGGAAATAGGAACTCGTATGATTTGTTCTGAAGCCATTTCCCTTTCTCTTCTGTAATAGGATCTGCAGGAATCATTTAAACAGCTGAAGGCAATTTAGTGTCTTCTTTACCTTTCTCCCCACACTTCCTATGAGTTCACCAGGAACCCTCCCGATGAACTAATCCTACTGTAAAATATTATTTACAGGCGTTATTCCTCTAATTAATTGTCTGCAGCCTTATTTACCAGGTTCTGGATTAACTCTGAGACCAGTGACTATCCAGAGCTGCTGTTTGCTCCAGCACTGTCTTTCTTTTGCTCTGTTTATCTTTTCTTTGTAGAAGAGTGGCTCCATTATATACAAACTGTCCCGAGGCTTAGCAGATATTCCAGGGAATCACAGGACTGTATCTCATCTTCTCCAGTAATTAGTTACTCTCTCACATCTCAGAGGAATCACAGCAAACCTTCTTCCACATGCCATTGCTCCCCATGAAGCAGAAGGAAATTGAAAGGATCACATTAATATTTTAATAGTTGACATTACAATTTTAATCTCACCCCAAATGCAGAAGCACTGGAGGGGGGAATTTCTCACTCTCTACAACTACCTGACAGGAGGTTAGAGCCAGGTGGGGTCAATCTCTTCTCCCAGGTAACAAGTGATGGGATGAGAAGAAATAGCCTCAAGTTTAGCCAGGGGAAGTTTGGTTGGATATTAGGGAAATTTTTTCATTGAAAGGGCTGGCACAGGCACTGCCCAGGAAAGCTGCAAAATCACATTCCCTGGAAATTAAAAAAAAATGTGGATGTGGCACCTGGGACCATGATTTTATGGTGAACACAGTGGTGGTGCTTTGCTGAAGGCTGGACTTTGTGATCTTACAGGTCTTTTCCAACCTTAACAACTGTGTGATTGTAAGGTAAGATTCTGAGCACAGGTGCTACAAACAGGCTGCACCTGTAACCTCTGAAGGGGCTGCTCAGCTCCAGCACATCTGGGGCACTGGAGGCCCAAGGAGTGTCCCCCGGGGAGTAGCCTGGCTCCAGTGTTTAACCCCTTCAGTGTCCAGAGGAGCTGGTGGCCTCTGTCCCAGCCCCAGGTGCCACATGCTGGGCTCAGCCACGCTGCAGTGGGCTGGTTCTGCTGCCTGAGCTGCCCTTGGAGGGCTCAGGTTCAGGAAGGGCTCCCAGCACACGCTCGGGGCACAGCCCTGGGGTTGTGCCTCCCAGCTGCTGGGCAGCGTTGGTGTGCCTTTCCTGGCCTGGCAGGGCACCTCTGCCCTGCTTCAGGTCAGAGAGCTGCTCTGCACCGCAGGATTGTGCCCGTGAGGGGACACGGTGGCAGTGAGACGTGCACCTCCCTGCCCAGGGCCAGCACTGGTGTGGCTGGTGGCTCGTGGGCTCGTGTTGCTGGCTCACACGGCTGGCAGCTCACTGTGCCCCCAAAGGGCTTTTCCAGAGGAGTCCCTGGAGCTGGTGGAGGAGCAGTCCCTGCACACAAGGTGTTGGATGACCCTCTCCAGGAAACACAGTTTTCGTGCGTTGTTCTGGCATCCTGCCACCTCTCCTTGTTTGGGCTGTGCTTTTTAACACTGCACCAGCCCCGCACGACGGCGGGTTTAGGAAGGTGGGTCAGGAATGCTTCCCTCAATTCACCAACTGCAGCAAATCACTTACTAGGGAGCAATTTCAGTTTCAGGCCCTGGCTCGACTCCAAATAAGGACGGGTCTTTTAGTCTGTTAGTCACAATAAAATAAACTCCGAGTTGGCCTCTAAGAGATCCCTCACACCCCTGCTAGGACACCGGGGTTTGACACCAGCACAGCGGGACAGAGCACGTCCGTGTGCATTCCTGCAGACCAGAGGAATTCATGTGGCCTTCAAAGAGAAAAAAAGGATCTTCCCCAATGGAGGCATCAGCTACACCTACCAGCAGCAGATGTCCCAGATGTAAGATCAGTAAAATGTCCCGATTTCATACACCCATGAGTGACGAATCAAAGCCAAATTACATAAAAGCACAAATTGGTGTGGATTACTGCTGCTCCTAATTTCAAATTTTCATTTCAGCTGTGTGCATTTCAGCTGAAGGAACACTAAGAGAAAAACGTTTTAAATGTATTTTTTAGAACAGGAAAATTTCTGGTTAGAAATTATTACAAAGTTACGAGTGATGGGGAAAGAGTTGTAGTGAAAATTCTGAGGAAATATGGCTGTAATGTGCCTATCAGTCGTGTTCACTGGGCTCTGACCCCCACACAACTCTTTCTTGCTGTTTCCCTGGATTTCACAAATTTAAATGGTATCTTGTTTTGGAAAAAGAATCTGGAACTTGACTTCCATTCCCAACACCACCCCACAGTTACCCCATTCATGCCATCTGGTATTTGATCAATATACATGGCTGCAGGAGTATTTTACATTTGAGCTGTGTTACATTTTTCATGTGATGGTCCATTGCACCTGGGGCTTGGCCTTATGCTGAGCTAGACAAAAACAAATTAGAAGTTTCTTCTGTAGTATGCACTGCCTTGTTATTTCTGTAGCATCTCATATGCCTGAGGCGAGCAGGATTAGTGGAGGATTACTGTGCATGCGCGCATAGCTTAGAAAGCTGCTTTGATTACAAAGCCCAAGAAAAGGATATTAAATTTTTATTACAAAAATATTTGGTTTACTTCATTCTTCTTCTAACAGCAGCCAAAGTTCCAAGCATTCTCTCGCTCTGTGGTCACACTCCAGCTCCAAGCAGGGGAGGAAGTGAATTCCCAGTGTTGTTTTCCTCGCAGAGATCACAGCCTGGAGCTTTGCCTCCCGCTGTTTGCCAGCTCAGGCTCTGTGAGCAGGGCCCGGCCAAGCTGAGCTCAGCCTTAAGGAGCGAGGCCTGGGAGGAACCGGAACTCTCTCGTTATTTACATTGCTATGGTTCCAGGGAGCTCCATCCCCTTCCTGCTTTTCCACCAAGCAGTGGAAGAGCTCGGCAGTCCTTTGCTCCTATGATTTATCATTTGTCTCTGCACTTTTTTCTCTTTTAGCAATTTGGTTTCTATATGATCTCACGAACAAATGTCTGAGGCATGAAAAGCTTGGCTTATGCATGACCTGTGCTAGTGGCTCCTTTTTTACCCATCCATCCATTTCCCAAACTGGCTGCTTCCCTTACAGGGGACAGCAAACCAGCTCCAGCATCTCCTGGGTTTGGAGACTTCATCTGTCTCGAATCAGATCTGTGTGTGGCTCAGAGGCAGCAGCAACTCCTTCATCGGCTTACAACACACACAAATCAGGGTCCGGTGGCGGTGGCTAGCCGGGGCAGCGCTGCCAGAGCCCAGCGGGACGGGGACAGAGACGGGGATGGGGACGATACGGGGACGGGGACAGAGACGGGGACCGGGACGGGGACAGGGACAGGGACGGGGACGGGGACAGGGACGGAGACGGTGCGGTGCGGGGAGGCCGCGGGGCCTCCAGCCCGCCCGTCCCCATGGCAACGCGCCCCCGCGCCGCGCGAGCGCCCCGCCCCTTCCCCAGTGTCCAATCGGCGCCCAGCAGGGCCGGGATGCCGAGCTTCTATTGGTCAATTCTTACGTTAATCAACACCAGCGGGGCCCCGCGGGCTCGCGAGGCCGCCCGCGTGCGCAGGCGGTACCGCCCCGCCCTTGCCGAGCGTTGATTGGTGGCAGCGCGGGCGGGGCTTACCCAGCCGTGCCTCGGGGTTGGACGAGAGCCCCGTCAGTCAGGGGCGGGGCGGGACTGGCGGGCCGTTCGAACGGCGCTGCCGCCGCTGGCGGGGCTCGGGGCGGGTTTCGGGCGTTGCGGCTCTACCGTGTCCCCGCCGCGTTCCCCCCGCCTCGGGCAGCCCAGGCCGGCCTTTCTCCTCTCCAGAGGGCCGGGGGGCAGGCAAGGCTCCCTTCCCGGCCGCCCTCTCCCAGCCGGGACAGGCCGCGCCACTCCCGCCGGCTCCTCCGTTGCCGTTCCCGGTAGGTGATGGGCGAGACTCTGCGTTGCACGAAGAGCCTGGTGTCTGCCGGACTACGGAGCAGGTTAGTGCTTGGGAGGCCGCTGTGTAGCCGAGCAGTTCCGGGACTCTCCGAAGGGCAGAGGCGCTGAGGCGAAGCTCTGCAGGCCACGCTGGAATGGTCACGGCGGCCATGCTTTGTAACACCCGCGTGCAAAACTTTGTCCAGGCAGGTTGTGCTGCAAAGTCATCCGGAAACATCATCTGCTCTGATTCCTTGCTGAAAAGTGGGAGCAAATCCATCTCCCTAGTTTCTGACGAACTATGATAAACCTGTTATTAAAAGCCTTCGGCGGTGTAGATTTAAAGTCAAACACTGATCTGGTAGGCCTGAAGTTCTCAGTGAGTCGGGTTCCTGCTTGTGTTGGTCCTGTTTGACCTCCTTAATTTGAGACCTTAATTTATTTCCACATCACTGATGAGATAAAGAAATAGAGAGTTGCTTTTATTGAATCAAGCTGTAAGGATGAGGGGGGAAAGACAGGAACAATTTTTCTATGCTACAACAATGTTTATTGCACAGAACGTAGTGTAGGTCAACAAGAAATTAATTGCTATTGCGAAATGCAGGGGTTTTAGTTGATATACTTTGGATAACCTAGAAAATCCCCTGTGTGTTTAAAAAATCCGAAACATGTGCTTGAATGTTTGTTCACTCTCTTGACTACAACAACCATGAAGGAGCAACTCTGAACTCTCCTGGTATATAATAGTGAGAAATCCTTCTCTGATAACTATGAAATTCCGCCTCCGACCAGATTTTGGTCTGGGTTATTAGTTGGATCATGTGGCACAGTCCTGGTTTTTGGAGGGTGACCTCTGTGTCTGACCATATGTTTAATATGTTAATGAATGCTGGGAAGACGTAAGCATCATTGGCTTTGACTGAGACGATGACATCTTCTGGAGCATAGATTGTCCTGTTTGAGTTGAATTTGTGTATGCTTATAAAAATTGCCCTATAGGAAAAAATTAACTTTGATTTTTAAATTTTAGATGGAACTGAGAAAACTTACAGCAACATGTCCTAACTGGAAGTCAGAGGCACAAAGCTGCTTCTGAGCATGTAAGAGACATAAGCAGCCTCTCAAACTTTTCTTAACTTAAGTTAATTTCACTCCAGATTTTGAGTTTAGAACCTCAATTTTTTTCTGTTTCATTTTTCTGGTTAGTTTTCCTGTCTTTGATTTATAGTTTTACCTTGTGTTTTATTGGGAATTGTTTTTTCATTTGTTTATACTGATGGCTTTACACTTCCAGAAGCAGCTGAGATCTCACTTGATATCCAGAAGTATTTCAGAGAGTGAAATACAGCTCTTTTGCTGCTGCCATTGCTCAGTTAACAGTGATGATTAAATCCCATAAATATTCTCTTGTCCTTGACAGGAGAAGCCTTGCAGGTGGGTTGATGGAAATCATTCCCTTTCCTGTTGATATTTGTAACTAAAATCAGGCTGTAAAGTGCTGAATACATACAGAAAGCCCATGCTGGTCTTCCATTCAAGCAGAGCAAATGAAATCACCAGTACTCTCGCCCTTTGGAGGCCTGGAGCACTTAAAAAGTACCAGATGATTTGTAGATGGATTCTGCCCCAGACTTCGGTGTTAGGAAAGGGCAAGTGGCACTTCATCCCATTTCTGAAAACCCATTTTGTTCAATTCATCCCCCTCCAATTCCTCAGTCAGTGCTGTCTTGGGGTAAGTGTGATCACGGGTGAGAAAAAGAAAGAGCCAGAATAGACCCTGGTGATAAAATCCCACTTTGGAAAGCCAGAATATTTGCTATGTTTATGAGAGGCATTTTTGGGGAAAAAAAGCTCTGGTGAAAGTGGTGAGAAGTTTGACTAAATTTTTTGAGGCCACTTCACTTGTGGGTATTTGGGTGCAGCAGAGAATGGAAGAAACTCTGCCTTATGAGAGGCTTAAAACCCAGTGGCTCTCTCTTGGCCAGTGTTGCTGATTTTCCAGTAAGCTCTGTGCTGCACGGAGGTGTAGAACCCTAATGGTTTGTTGTATGCCATTAAAAGGTATTGTACACTCATAAAAGAATGACATTTTGATCAATGCTGTTAAAAGAATTACTGTCTTGACACAGAAAAGCTTTCCTGCTGCAAGTTTAAAAATATGCCTTTAAAAGCTTTTTATTGAATACCTTTGCATCCCTCAGAAATGTGCTATTTTGGCACAGGGTTGCTCTGAAGTAACTCCACATTGTAACCTGAATGCAAGACCTCGTGTTTACCATCAGCAGGGTGCGAGGTGAGGCAGGTGTGTTCACTTACCTACTGTCATGGGGACAAAGGAAAAGCACCTAGAGCTGCTTGTATGCAGGCTAAAAATACAACCCCTCATTTTTAGAGTCCCAAATCACTTGAAAGCTATTTGTTTGTTTTGACATGAATTCCTTTCTGTCCCTCCAGCTTTCTTTTGAGTGTCCCCTTGGACTTTGAAGCTATGCATTGATGTTGGAAGGAGGCAGGTGGCAGGTAGGGAAACCACAAATCTCTCCAGTGCAGCTGGGTCCTGGCTTATGGGCAGGTAGGCTCTGCTGGGAGAAACTTGGCTTGAAGGTGTCTGAGGTGGTCCTGTGGTGCAACACTTCTTGTGGCAGAAATCTCCCCTTAGTGTGGTTAAAAGAGCTTGTGTCAGAGCTCGTGGTGAATCAGAGCTGCTGAAGGACTGCTGTACCTGGCCAGAATCTCAGCTGCACTGCTCAGCACGGATGACAGGTGCTGCCAGGTGGGAACTGGGAGGCAGAGCTGTAATTCCTCAGCTCTGCCACGCTCTCACGTGTCCTGTGCTTTGTATGTATGTTTGAGCTTTTGTGTTTCAGGATTTCAGTTGTTTAGCTGCATGTGATGTTCTAAATACAACTTATATAAAGATGGAGGAACAAAACTGAAAGAGCCAAGAATGGTGAGATGAGTTCTGCTGTAAAGAGATCCAGGATAAATTGCTCTCTAGGCTTTGTCTTCCCCTCCTTTCTATATATCCACGACCAGACCAAAGCAGCAGAGGTTCTGGGTGCAGTTGGGATGGGCCATGCCCTGTCATAGGATTGTCACCTGCCAGGGGATTGCAGAATGCTTGCTGAGAGGTTTTGTAACAGGTGAGTGAGGTCACAGCATTACCTGGCACTTCTGAACCTCAGGTGAAAAAAGCTGTGATGTGCAGCAGTGGGATTTAGTTTCACCATGTGTGAGTAGCTCCCTTTAAGTTCATAAATAATGCTCTGCATATTCTCCAAAGACAAGGTATGAAAGGAAGAAGCAGGAGAGCTTGCATGCTTATATTTCACATGAGGATGTTGCTTGGAGAACTGTGAGTAGAATTGGCATTTGTCTCACTTGCTTCCTAGCTGTCTCTCAGATACCTGAGTTTTGTCCATTTTGACCTTCAAGGAAGGCATGAGATGCCCAAATACTTCCTTACTTCTGTTTCAATCAAACTTTTGGCAGCTTTCTAGGGGAGTGGTTGGTTTGGTTTTGTTTTTTTTAATAGTACGAGTTTATGTCACCAGCTGCTATCAACTGTTTTTCGAAGCCTCACTTGTGTAGTTTTAGCTTTGGAAGAAATATGAAAGCAAAATTATCTCCATGGCCCTATTTACTCAGAGCATCTCCCTTGAAGCTCCCTACAAATGTTTTTCTACAGTGACCTTTCAGAGTACCTGCTTTCAGGAGAGGCTGCCAGCCTGGAAGTGGGGCTTAGGCATGTTTTCTTACATTTAGCTGTATTAAAAATGGTGATCTTTGCTCCACTCTTCATCTGGCAAACTAAATTGCTTTCTACCACTGATCCTTGTTTTCATTGCTCTAATCTGTAAATTTGTTCAGTAATCATCTTGTGCTTTTTTTTCAGAGCATAGACAAAACTGCTGCATAACACAGGGTCAAGCTCTTGAGGGTGGGATAAGAGAAACTGTTCTCTTTTGTGTTGATATTTAATTGCTATAAGCTGGAAACATTTATTTAGTATTTGACTTTATCTGCAATTACATTCTGAGGCCTATCAGTCTCTAGCCCACTTGATGTGTCATGTTGATTTTGATTTTCTTAATCAAATGTCATTTTGCATCAAGTCAACTGCCATACAAAACCTGCTATATCTGTGCTATTAATTAGCAATAAGCATTTAATTAAAAACCATGCTAGTGTAAGAATATATTTTCTGAAAATTCATGTCACTAATGCTATATTACCCTCTCCATTTTTTTTCTAGCCAGAGTCTTGTATTGGCCATTCTGTTGATTTGCCATCAGTGTCACATAGACAACATTGTAGCTACTTGTGTCACCAGATCTGGGAAAAAAAAACAACACAGCACTGCCCTAACAAAAACCATCCCACCCTCCCGGTTTTTGTTTCTCTCTGTCCTCTGAAATAGGCTGTTTCCCAAAGAATACAAAAAATTAGCATTAATTGTCCAAACAGCTCCCCAGACAAGCTCTTTCTTCTAATCACTATGGAAATTGAAACCTAGATGTTAACTCTTCCCCATTTGACCTACTTCAAGCTACACATTGAAGATATAACTGTCCTAGCAGAGTCATCTGTCTTCCTGTGGGGCTTGCAGGAATCCTTTCCTAACCAGCCACAACAGCAGCACTAGAGGTGATTGTGACTTGTTGCTGCTTTGGGCAGCTGGGGTTAAATGGATGTGGGACAAAAGCTGACAGTCTAAATCTCTTTCTGGTGTTATTTCAGGTGAATTACATGGCTTTGGTTTGGAATTGATTAAAACTTGATGTTAATCTTTGCAGCTGTGAAATAGAGAAATTCCAGAAACTTTTACAAGCAACCCCAAATCTCTAGAAATGGGTTCTGCTAGAGCAGTGTTGTCACCAATCCATCAGCACAGATGCCAGTTGTGTGATGTGATCATAGAGTTCCTGAATGTTGGATGGATGGAGTTGCTGTAAGAACTGGTGGGGGCAGATCTTTGGGCAGCAGAGACAGAGAATCCACTTTTTTATATAATGGCCTTCAAAATCCAACCTCTGCGTTGTCTCATGTTTTTGGCTGACTTCCTGTGGCCATGTGGATAAATCAGGTCAGTTTGCTCACTTGATGTGCATAGAGAAGTATGAGGATTATGAAATGAGAGCAATAACAGAAGGGTCTGTATTACAGTGACAGGAATAAAGGGTAGCATAGAGGAAAGTAGTGCCCTTTTGTGGAAATATTTGTGAAAAAAATGGATAACTGGAAAATAAGATGGGTGATTGATACCTGTGGAATGTATTTGTGAAAAGGGCATGTTCTGAATTCTGGAAATCATACTCTACTGAAGTTTTGGGGAGTAATTTAGCTGGTAGATCAAAGGGAGGTTGGTTTTAAGTCTGGAACTTGGGTTGCAGTATATTTTCTTGTTCTGGGTCTCGCTCAAGGAACAGTGTGCACAGAGCTGAGATTAACTCACGTACTGAGTAGAGCTCTGGTTTGTTCTGCTCTCCTCGTGTTTTTAGCAGGGCAGGTTGCAGGATGTTTGTTTTCTTTGTAGCTTTGGTGTTTGGGCTACAGGGATTTCAAATCTTTCAAAGAAAAAAAGATAGCTTCAAATTCAGCTCTGAGTCTGATATTTGTTTTATTAGTGGAAATCTTTGTCTCATGTGTTTTCCCAGTTCTAGATAACCTTTTCTTGTAATCTAAGAAATTAATTTCTTTGTTGGACTCATTGCAACTAAACTTGATAGCAGGATTGCTGTTATTGAGGCAGCTTACACAGTGATTTGCTAAGTACAGCCTCTTCATATAATGTGAAGCAGAAGTCGATTTATTGACTACCACTGGGATTTCAGGAACTGTTGAACTACCTGGTTTTTATCCTTCTCTCATAAAATTTGCTATTAAATGTCTTTTTTTTTCTGTTACCCTCTTGAAAAGGGTTCTCTTTGAAATGCAGTCGTACAAGAGCAGCAATCCTACTCGTTTCTGTGCTGTAGAGTTTGGCTTTTTAATGAAGTATCTACAGGGTCATGTAAAGTATCTTGACATCAGATTCTTGAAGGTTTTTGTAAAATATTTTCCTATGCCAGGACACTGATGCCTCTCAGCTGTGACCACTGGCTCTGTGGCTGTGGTGCCAGCCCTTGGCATAGAGCAGATCTCAGTGAGAGCAAACCCTGCAGAAAAACCAGCTCTGCTCTTGGCACAAGACTGTGCTTGTTGCAAGACATGTCTTCTCTCAAATATTATCTGCTGCTTCTCTGGAATGCTAAGGAATTAATAAATATATGATTTTATCAGTTTGTGCTATTTGCTGTTTATTCACAATAGTTTTTTGCTTCTTTCTACACGCTCTTCTCGAAGGTGTATGTTAGGAGGGAAAACCGTTGTCTCTGGTAATCTGTAAAAACAGTTTTAAAAATAGAATCCAAGTGAACTGTACAAGTGGATTATTGATTCTTGGGGATGCAGAGAGAATGCTTTCTGTGAAGTCTTCTTCATTGCTTCTGAGTCTATAGCAGTGTCTGGAGGCTCTGGGGCTGATGTTTTTTGATTAACACACAGTAATGGAGAAATCATCTCTAGTTAATCTGGATTTCTGACAGCTCTTCCCAGACACTGCTGCAGCCGGGCTGTCAGAGCTGGGGTGCCTGGGGGTGGACCCTGGGCATTTTCAGGTTATGGTGTGTGGTGGTAAAGGTCTGGGATCTTGGTGTGTTTCTGCTCCATGGGACGGTGCCATGCTGTGGTCAGTGTGACCAGAGCACGACACTGCTCGGGACTGGCACTGGTACTCACTGCCACAGAGCTGCTCCAGGCACTGAAAGGGAAGAGGGAAGTGAAGGAAGAAGAGAACAGCTATTAGAGTCCTCAGATTATTGCAACCAGCTAGAGGGGATGACATGTTTGAACCCCAGTGCACAGCTGCAACATCTGCAAGCCTCATGCCTGCCTGGCCAGCAGTTGCCCGGAGAGGAACCTGAGCCCAAAATGGTGAGCAAGCAAGGATCTGCTGTACATCCCTGGTTCAGACACCACCATGCAGCTTCTTCACTCTGTCTTTAATTAAACTTGGGTTTTCTGTTGTTGTAGCTGGAAGCAGTGTGCTGACACAACTCATTCTTGTATCAAACAGATTAAAATGTCAATGTTTTAATGTTCTCATCTGTGGGAAAAAGAAAATAGTTGGGTATTTCATTTATAACTTAAAAAGATGCTGTGGGAAAGGTTTACTTGTGCAAGATGGAAAATGACAACTAAAGGTACAGAGCTCCATTTAATATTAAGAGTCTTTAAAAGGCTGAAAATAGTGAAAGGATGAAAACTCTTCAGGAAACAGGCTACAGTGGGGCATGGCAGTTTAAAGCAATTATAAATTTACTGTATTTTTAATTATTCACTGTTTTCTTTGCATTTGTGGCATAGTGTGCACACATCCTGATGAGCTCATGTACCAAAGCAGCACACTGTGTGAGAAAGAATTAAGATATCTGAAAACAGTGGTCAGCAGTCAGTGTTGTCCTCCATGCTAAGTGACTTCCTACTGGGAGAAGAGAGCTGTATTTTCTAGGAAGTGTAATGTTATTTTTTGTGGCCAATTCCATTCATGTTTTCTGCAGGTTTGCCCCCTGGGCAGTTTGAGAAGTGACAGTGGCACTGGTTTGGAGCTGTTGGTTGCAGTGGAGGCAGCTGCTGGGCTAGCAGGGGGCCAGGTGAATGCAGGAGGCTGCTGGCCAGGGGTCCAGCCAACAGCTGGAAGTGCCTGCCTGGGATTCATGTGGCTCTTCAGAAAGCGCCTCCCAGACCTTCTCTAGAGATTTGCTTGATGGAGGCTGTCCTCTGGGTTACCATCTGTGGAATCTCTGTTTCTGGGGCAGCCACATGCATGTACATCACATACACTCACCAATGCCCTTTTGGGTTATGCTTTTCCTGGACTGGGGGGAAGAAATAATCCATTTTAAAGAAGGGAAACGGAAAGAGCTCCCACTGAGCACTGATGCTGGAGGAGGAGTGCTGGGTGTCTTTTCATTTTACTTTCTTGGGCTCTCATTTATCTCAGCCCATCTCCTACAGCCTGGCTGCTGGGGGATCAATTTGTTGGAAGGGTTATTCCAACATCAGCAGAATGCATGTTCTTACTGTTCTGCTTGGAACTGGGTGCTGGAGCCAACACAAACAGCTCTGGTGTGGGAACCAACGCTGGGTGTTTGAGTCAGGCTGTTCTTGGTGGTCTGTCTTTCCTGCAGTAAAAATGTCAGCAGTTTCTTTTCCCATAGTGTTCATTTATGTTCCTGTTGTTTAGTGTTTATACAATCACTGTGCCTGTGGACAGTTCAAATAAATTTTTTGAATAAATTCTGTGGTTTTCTTCACTTTCAGCTCTTGTTTTCTGTAGGTTTTGGGATTTTTCCACTTTATGGCTTCTTTTTTTTTCCCCCCCTTTCCCATTGTCAAAGGGAATGTGGCATTTTGTGTTTAGTGTTGGTTTTTTATTGTTTGTTTTTTTCCCACGAAGTAAAACTTGACCGTGGGGACACTTCTTAGGGCAAATAAGCTCCAAGTGCAAGCAGAGTGCCTCCAGAATGCCCTGGGAGCCAGAGTTCAGGGTGCTGCAGGCTGAGCTGTGCTGAGGCTGCTGGCAGAGGTGGTGCTGCACTCTCAGCTTTTTACTGCCCTCAAGGACATCAGACACCACTGAAGCACTTGGTGATGTGCTGTAACACCCTTTCAAGTATTCAGGAACCACCAACATTCCTCCCTGGCTGTGCATTGTGCTCAGTGAAAGTCCAGGATGCAGGATGCTTGTGGGAGCTGGATGGTTTGAAGCTTTCTGTAATTCTTCCTGTTACCCTCAGGGCATACTGAAAAATTACCTCTTTGTACAGTCTTTGGGATATGATGCAGTCCCCGATCAGACACTGCTCTATTAAATAAAAAGTATGATAAGCCTAAAAGCATTGAATTCAGTATTTTGAATCTCTGAAGGCCAATCCCAGTGTGGATCTATTTGGACTAATTTACTGAACTATTTAGTTTCTCCTCCTGCATAACAACCATTCCATCCCCAGCCATTACCAAGTCAGCTCTGCCTCTGTGGCTGCCAGGAATAACTTTACTTTGCATGGATAATTAACTGGATTGAGTAACAGCGAAAAAAAATTATTTCCACACAGTGGTAATAATAAATCTGTTACTACTTTTGGCTCTCCGTGTTATTGCCATATTTGGGTATGTCTTAATGAGGAAGTGGCTTCCTTTGGCTGAGTTCAAATACCAGCAGGAGCCTGCAGCGCTGGGCTGGGCTGGTGAGAGGAGGGCACAGGGGCCATTGGACCAGGCAGGCATTCCTGCCACAAATCACTGTCTCCGTTTTGTTTTGTTTTGGTGGGTTTTTTGTTGGCTTGTTTTTGGTTTTGAGGGGGTGTGTTTATTGGGTTTTTTTTTCCCAGCAAGCAGCAAACTTCCAGTCTTTGTGACGAGATAAAACTTGGAATTTCTGTTCATATAAGAATCAAAGCTTTGCTAAGATGGAAATCTCGCAAACTTTTTTTATTTTTCAAACCAAAATCGACCTTTCCCGTGAGGCTATTTGGAGCATCCCACTCCAAATGCTTTTTCCAAAATGCATAAAATATGGGGATGGGGCTTGCTGAGCTCACCACAGGAATTCTCTTGAGAGGCAGATCTGAAGTTACAAGTAGCTCCTGAGCACAATAACTTTCGTGTCTCATAACAGCTTATCTGACACTCTCACCTTTTCTGGAATCATCCTCCTCCTTTGCCCGTTCATTTTCCTCACGTTTGACCCATGGTCTGGAGCCTTGCTGTCCATCAGCCCCGGAAGGAATGAACCTGCTCGCTGGAGCAGTGAGTGCTGTGCCACAACCGAGAGCTCCAGCCCAGGCACTGCAGCTCGTGTGTGCCTGCTGCTGTGCCTGCACACCCAAGTGCCCTTCCTCCTGCAGCTTATCCTCAGCTTGGCAGCTGCAGCCCCTGAGCAGGGTCACTGACCCACAGAGCACTTTGAGGATGCCACAATGGGCAGCACAGTGAAAAGCTGAAGGAAAGAAGAGGGCAAAGGTAATTGGTGGTAGAGAAAATTAAGGAAGCTGTTTTGTTGGCTTGTGCCCATTAACGTTTCCTTCTGTCAGTCTTGCCTATGTCCCACTATTTAATTCACTCTATGCCTAATCCATATCTGCTGTTCCTTTTCCATCATCCTCTCACTGTGTCAACCTGCCTCTAACCACTGCCCTGTACAGGCAGCTCCTGCAAAAAATAAAATGCAAAAATTAACTCAGTTATTCATAAATAACTAAGTGAAATTTGATAAAGAGGGGAGGAATGTGTAACTTTAGAGTTAAAGCTGCAGAAGTTTGATGGTTGTAAAACCAGTCACTGAATTTAGAAAAGACAAAAGGAAATGGCTCAAGAAAAGCATTTAAGCAATTCTTGGTGAAAAGTGCTCTTTGCCAAAAATAACTTCACTTTATTGAAATGCTCATGTGGCGGGGGGAAAAAATAGTCAAAAAAATAAGAACTTAGAGGATTTTTTCCTGTGTTTTCAGCACTGATTTGGCTATGTGACTGCAAAACCTATAAAAATGTGAAAATGCTGAACCTAAACATGGACAGTGCAGGTTAAGGTCTGTGAGCATATGTTCCTTATTGCTTGGTGCAGTTGAGGTTGTGTCATGTCATTAAAAACAGTAACTTAGATGAGTTATTAATATCAGAATATTAATTCTGAGGCCTGAAATAGACTGGGTGTAAATGTAAGTGGCCATGTGGCTTCCTCATCCTGTCTGCTTTGCCAAAGTATAAGCATAAATGGAGCACTGATCTGTTCTCTGCTATCAAATTTAGGATAAAGTCAACTGGAAGATAAACCACTTGGTTTTGCCTTCATTGAATTATAACAAGGTTACCCTGGCTTAAGTCCTAACTCCCCAAAAGTGTTTACTTACAAGATGAACCTCTGAGTTTGCTGGCCCCAAAGCTGCCTCGAGTGGCAGTGGGTCCATGCTAATGGTGCTGCTCTGCAGACTGGGCTCCAGCCAACTTCAGGGCTGGTGTTACTTCTCTAAAACTATTTCTTAATTGCTTTTCACTGCAGAGAAATTCCAACTGAGCACATGCTCTCACGTCACTGGCAAAGAATTGTGGGGGCCTGACTACTGCCCTACAAATAAATGATATGCTCAAGCCCAGCAGAGAGATGCCTGTGAGACACCTCTGTGGTCAGCCTCCAGACCTCTGCTCTCCAAAAATAAGCCAACTCAAAGGAAATCACTTGGCTGATTTGTATAGACCCTTCTGAAACAAAGACCAGCTTTTAGGAAGATGCTTTGTTAGGCTGCTTGGACAAATACTGAGCATTTTCAATATCCCTGGGATATAGTGTAAGTTGTTCTCAGCAAGGAGAGCCACAAACTGAAGTTGTTGGCAGAAATACCAATTTTCTTTGAGTCTCAGATGTGCAGATGGGAGAGAAGCCAGGGTGCTGTGAACAGGTATGGATCGTGGGCTCAGCTCTGCTCTCAGGTGCGGGAACTGGCACTGACTTCAGAAACACCACGTGTACCTCCAGATACCATCAGGTATCGGCTGCACTGCATCCCAGCACTTCCCGACTGCCGTTTCCAGTGCTCAGCAGAGGAGGAGGAGCAGTAATCCAGTAGTAGCAATATCGAGGGCCAGCATTTTCTAGTAACTTTGCTGTATTGATGAGATCCAGGCTGCAGGCTCGAGCCGTGCTGGCCCTGTGTCCAGCTGAACCCATGGGTGCCGAGGCTGGCAGGTCCCCGTGGCCCTTGGCTCCTGCTGTGCCGTCCTTGTGACACCGGGCACGTCCTGCTCTCACCGGGACTGCAGTGGGCACGTCGTCCCTGGCCCTGCCACCTGGCCAGCTACTCCGTGTTCTTTCTGTCCTCTCGGGGGGGTTCGGTATGCAGGTGTAGCAGGGATTTGTTGGTGTAGGTTTTGGGATGTTCTCCCTGACTGTAACAGACCTAAAGAAAGAAGATGAAGTGTTGAGCACAGATCTCTCCTGGGCTACAATCCTCTCAAATGGCTACACTGGTGCATCCTTGCTGACTTTAATTATGTAGTTTGAATGAAAATGAGAAGGAAGCAGTTTGCCTTGGGCCCATGCATACCTGGCATACTTCATCACAGCCTGACAAATATCCCTTAACCCAGTCACTAGCCCATATCTTAGGGCTTATTTTTAAAAATCCAGCCCAGGGAATTGTGGTGTTTTTAAGGGAAGGGATGTGACCTGCAAATATTTGATTGATTCTGTTCCTGTCCCACGGTTCTATGATGTAAAATTTATTTACTGGTTTTCCTTTTAAACCATTAGCTGACCTTCCATACAGATCTCAGCTGTGCATTAGCATTGCTTGGGGATGTGTTTGTATCTTTTGTCTAAAAATACCCAGCCGGTAGGATCCATGATCCATGAAAGCTAATTGAAACAATTTCTCTTCAAGTTTTGGCAAGTGAAGCATGCATTATAAGCATTAATATCTATAAATTGAATTGTTAATGAATCTAGACACTAATAATGAATGCAATTTTGTAGGCTTAACTAGAAACACTAAAATTATCAGGATCTGGAACAGAATTTTCAATCATTTTTGCTTATTAAATAGCAAAACTATGCTTTTAATAAGCTAATCATTTTTATTTGACCCCATAGGAGTAGCTCAGCTGATTAGAAACAGGTTTCAAAGTGCAAAACAATGCTGTTTTTCTCTCCCTGTTTTAACTACCACAGTGCTGATCAGATACAGATCTCCATTGCTTATCCTGCAATTCCTCTAACAGAATTTGCAGCAGAACCTCTCTATGTCCCATTGAACAAGAGAAAACTGCACAGATAAATCGTGCTGTAAGCTGTCAAAACAACTGGAACTTGCTCGAAAGATTGTTAGTGCACAAAAATACAACTATGAGAGATTCCTATTTGGTCTTTGTTATATCTGGAAGTAGAAAAGCACTTGGTGCAACTCAAAACTCAAGACCAAAGCTAATAAACAGAAATCTTCTTCTTCCCCAATTTAAAATTAGCCTTCAGGATTTTAGGCACCTGAAGAATATGGTAAGATTCAGAGTTATAATAAGAGGTAAAACTTAGGTTCTTATGGTTTCCTTTAGAACAGTTTTGTGAAGTTTTCCATTCTTCCTGACTCTTCCTGACTCCAGTGGCTGGAGACTAGGAGAGCACAAGGAGATTATTCTGCAAGTCCCAGGCAAAGCCTCTCCACACACTGCTGCTGGCAGCCCTTGCAGACAGGCTGTCAGTTTTATGGAGCACTGGTGTCCCTTGGACAAGTAATTTCTTTTACCAAAAGATTTAGTAACTCTACAGCATTTGTTAAATGAAAAAATCAAACTTTGTTATCTTGCAAGATAACAGTAAAGAGCGATCTCTGAAAGGTGAGGGAAAGGGATGTCCAGGATTTATATCTGTATTTACATCTGGGAAGGACCATAAAAGGTTCCTCCATCTCTGGAGGCGATTGATATCCTTACAGAAATGTATTCCAGTGCTTAATTACATTTTCTAATTGAGAGAGGGGATTTCCTTTATTTAATCTAAATCTCCCTTACTACAGTTCATACCTACTTCAATTTTTTTGTGTTCTACAAACATGCAGAAAGGTTTTCACTCTTTATAACAACCTCTTTATTTGAAGGCTCTTTCCATGTTCCCCAGCTGCCCCAGTACTTCCCCCCTCCCCATTTCTTCCCTTCTTTAGCATGGACAGATGTTGGGTAGCAGTGATAACTGAGTGATTACCATGGGATGGCAAGGGAAGAATACTGGCTAGCTTGGAGGGATGCAGTGATAAGGAAAGAAACATGAACAGATGGAACTAAACAGTACAGCAGGGGATTCAAAATACTTCAAAGTATTAATGGGAAAGAATTGGTGTTTCCTAGTTCAATTTAAAACTCAACGGGAAATTAATATTAAGTTAATATAGAAATACACATTAAAGTGCAGAGTGTTCTATGCAGGAGCTCTAACTTAGTAGATGGCCCTGTAAATGTTATGCTGAAATATTTAGCTGAAGTAGTTCAGAATGTTTTTGCTACTTGGACATTTGTTTTTGTGTTCATGCACAGTGGGATCCTGTTCTGCCTCCTCTCGTGGCTGTCAGTGAAGCCCTGGGCACTTTGCACTCCTTTGCAGATCTTTCCCCTGTGCCTGACAAATACCACCAGGGATGGCCACGATCACAAGCATGGCTGTGCTACTCAGCCCCTCTCGAGGCTAAACACTTTCCTTTTGATAAGATGCTTGGTGATATTTTCATCATGGCACATCTGCAAAATGAAATGAGTGAGATAATTTGAGGAGAGAAATGCTTGAGGGTCTTCCCCCAGCTCCCCACCAAGGCCTTTTCCTGATGGACAATACACTGGCAGAAAAGCATCAGTGGAGACTTGCTCAGCCTGAAGAGTGTGCTCTGTGCCACTACCTGCACTGGGCAAGGGAGAGAGTGCTGAGTCTGAGCTGTATATTCCTCTTCTGTTTCTTCTGTGAAAAGTCCATATGCTGTGAGACAGCTATTAAAATTATCTTTAATAACTGATATTAGAATTCATCCACTGATGACTGGTGTGTTTGGGTTTATTCTTTGCTGTCTTCTGCTTTCAAAGATTCCTTTCCCAAACCAACAGCAAAAAAAACAAGGAAAAAAAGTTTCCTCAGTGCTGCTGTCTATTGACATTCTACAGAATAACTGCCCTGGAGTTAATTCCTCGTCTTAAGTAAACTACTTCAGTCAGGGCTGTTACCGTGGAGGAGATTGGCATTCCTGTTTACTGAGCAGGAGTCTTCCAGGAACCTTGTTTTTTTAGTGAATTTCGTATATGTACATGTGTACTCTTCAATAAATGTAACAAATAATCCAGGCAAACCTGGAGCCTACTAGTGAGTCATATGCAAACTGAACCAAAAATATTTAATCCTGGAGTAAACATTTATGACGTGTCTGTGCCACTCTTTGCAAAGGGATAAAAAGGTCAGTCAGTGTGCTACAATGTGCACCCAAGAAAGAGCTGAAATAATACTTTTTTGTACGTTAAATGTAAAACAGTGTGAATAATAATGCAAATCAGGTAATGTATTAAAGCCGTGCAGCCTCTTTCTTTCACCTGAACACCAGTTGTGTCAGGTGCCTGCCCTCCTCCTCCTCCAGAAAAGAAGTTTCTGTCCCTCAGAATCTGCCCCTGCTGCAGCCCCTGCACTGACACAGGTGAGAGCTGAACTCTGTTTCACAGCTTGAGATGCAATTTTTTCAGCTATAAAAACCCAACCACACAGTGTATCTCAAACAAGTACTAGAGAAGGCGGACTTTACCTGAGTTGGTTTTGCCTGCCCTCTATAAACAGAAAAATCAATGGTCCTTCTTCTTTTATTGAGGAGAAAAAAGTACTTTTTTCCCACCTGGGAGGACTAATGGGATACTCTGGTGTGCAGCACCATTTCATTGGTGAGGGAGGTGTCCCTACTTGATCTCTGCTAATGAAAATCTTCAGCCAGCTGTTCATGCTGCTTCTGGGACACAAAATTTCAGGTTCTGGCTCTCCTGATCCATCGCTTTGCTGAGCCTCTGTGGGGTCCTGTGCAGCACTTTTCGAGTGTAGTCCCAAGGATGGTGCAGCTTGAAAGTCATGGCCCTTTCCCTGGCCAGAGGGTGAGCAGTGGTGCTGTGAACACCTCTGTAAGTTTGAGGCTTGAGGCTGCTGAGGTTCAATGTTCTGATGGACCCTGACAGGTGGCCGAGCCTCCCAGGTTGTGTCTGAGTCCCTGGCAGCGTCAAACCCAATAATACCTGTGTGCAAAGCTAAGAGGCATCTTCTTTTCCCTAGATTTCAGATCAGCAAGCTCTAATAACCTTTACTTCAGTCTCCTGCACATCTTTCTGAAAAACGAAGCATGTCAGATCCTCAGAAATGAAAGGAAATGGGATAACCTTACACCTGAATTGACATGGGCATGTCTTCTGTCATTCCTCAGTATTTTGCTATCCCATGTTTTACGTGGCTTACCTTTCACATTGACAAAAAAGACAACAGATGTATCTTTTTTATTTCTAGAATACATGATTCCTTTAGAGCAGCTCTGTCATTTATCTTGCCAAATATTTAGCGGTGTTCAGTATGTGAGGCTCTTCAGGAAGAAGATTACAAGATTTCTCATTCTTGCTGCCAAGAATTTAAACAATTACCAAAAAAAAAAAGTGATATATTAAAGAGGAAGAGGAAATAATTGACTAAGTATGGTGCTGGGAGTTAAATCACTGTTTTAGCAATTGAGGATTACTGGCCACCAGTCTGGGTTGGTGGAACTGCTTGGATGCCAAGCATCAGCATCAGTTTCCATGCTGGATGTCATGACAGTCTGTTGTCCTGTTGTAGAGAATTATAACCAAGGTTTATCATAACAGCAGCCTTCAAAATCAAGATAGTTCAAAGCAGTAGCAGCCTTGCAAACAATTACACCCGCTGTTTATTTTGTGTCTGTATATTTATCTTCTTTTCTTCTCATCTTCAGAGTTCCAACTTTTTATCAGAGGTTTTTGCAGAGTGGAACTGGAAGTTGTTGACACACTCCACCCAATAACACTGAGCACGGGGAGAGGTGTCCATGCCAGTGCCACAGGGAGAGCAGGTCGTGGCACATAAGGAGTGTGAAACTCTTTTTTATGCTTATTCTAATGAAAGAACCAACAAAGGACAGTTGTTTACAAAAAGAAAAGGACATACTTTTTTAACGACATCTAGTAGAAACTCATTGTAAAGGCAAAGATCAAAAATACATTTCTATGCCACACTTCCTGTGGCCTGAGAGTCAGACAGTGAGAAATGACCCTATGAAATGGTAGCTTCAAGAAATAGAGTGCATAGGTACTGTTGCACTCATATTTTGGTGCCATCTACTGCTGCTCTGCCAAATTTGATTCCAACTCAAGTTATTCAGGAAGATGCAATACTGAGCTGGTTGCTCAGACTGGAGAGATGGAAGATAGCTCTGGACAGAGCTCCAAGCGTGAGAAATGTAATTTGATAACCTGGGGACAACACATAATTAAGAGTCCATTGGAGGTGGAGGGCATGTTTCCTAGCACAGGTGGGTTTCTGCCCTGTCTTTCCTGTGAAAGTCTAAATGTTTCCAAACTACACCTAAAACGCTGAGGGGAGGAGACGAGCTCTGAACTTTCCTTTTTTGGTAGTTTCTTTATAGTACATCAACCTTGTTTTTCCCATCATCTATGTCTGCCCCTCACTCCCAGAAAGATACCTTGTTGTTAGCAGAGATTTTTTGATGTAGCCAGGATTAAAACTGACTATTTTGCAGCCTGTTCTTTATTCTCAATTCAGGATTTACAGATTGCTCTCTGCAATGCTGTAATGAGATCTGGGATAATAATATCAAGCTGTATCTAAACAATTGGATTAAAGGAAGCCCTTGGAATAGGACAGAGGTTGGTGTAACTTGCTGGATCACGTGTCTGATTGCTGGCCACTTCCCTAGGGACAAAGTTTTTCCTCCTGGCAGAGCTCAGCAGCTAGCTTTCAGCTTCTTTCATCATCAGCATTTTGTACTGAATGTTTTAAAATGTTTGGAAAATGCAGCATAAGGGAGATTGAAGGTGTTATCTTTAATTGGACTAACTTAAAAAATTAATATTGAAAAGTTTTCTCCTTGTGTTGCTACTGACCTGATGTTAAGAATAGCTTGTGCTGGTCTAGAGGAGAAGAGTAGGGGAATATATTTTGCTTTTGTTTTTTTTATACTTTGAATTTTGGATTTTGGTGGGACAGGAGAGGTTGCTATTACAGGAGGGGTTGAGAGGTTTGGAAAAAAAAGGTCTGAGAACGAACGAATAGGAAATGTTTTCTTTTAGGTGTTGGGCTGCTTTGATGATCTGTTCATGGATGCAGCTGGGAAAGGCTCCAGGCAGTGTGAAGGTGTTGGTAATATCTGTTTGTCAGTTTGAGAACCAGGAAGGTCTGAAAGGTAGATGACCTTTTGTTTTAACCTGGTGAGGCTCCTTTGGTAATCACTGCTCAGAAAGTAATGGCGTTATGGAATGGAATTGCAATTGCCTGCTTTGACCTCAAAATATTACTTTGTCATCCTTGCCTGTCTCTCTCTCTTTGTCCCTGGAAAATTAACATTAGACAGCAGTGAGGTAGATTCTTTCCTAGTTTATTCATTAGCAGCAGCAGTGTTGTTAATTATGTTTAGATTGTAGAGGCTGTATTATGAGTGGCCAGAGAACACAGAATTACTTTCAGATTTTCATAGCTAGAAGGTGGGAAAATCCTTCTCTGGGTTGCAGACTAAGCAGATTTTCTCTGGATATCGCTGAGGCAATAAACAATAAGCTGCAACTTTTTTATCATAGCTCTGCTCTCCATGCACAGATTGTACTGTGAGAAATAACACAGCCCAGTTCTTGGAGTGTCTTGCTCTCTTTGTTTGCATGTGTCATCTTCTTGGCTTCAGCTGGTAGAGTTTTCTTTTTTTTTTTTTTTTTTTTAATTCTTACAAGAGCAGTCAGAATGTTCTTGAAGAGCCCTTAACTGGTTTTTTGGGTTCTCCTATATGAGTTAGGAGCCTGCCAAAACCTACAGCCATCCTCCCTGAGCACCACTCAGCAGCAAGCAGGATGGGAGCTGGTTACTTGGCATAACAAATAACTACAACATTTCTTTTTATTTTTAGTTTTGTTAGTTATTTAAATTTTCAATTTTTTTTTGTTTTGATCAGTTTATAAACAATTTGTCTGTCTGCAACTCAAAATACCTGAATCATTTGTTAGTATAAACACCACCCTGAGCACAAGTACAAGGGAGTGTGGCATTGCAAATACATGTATCTTACAAAACCCTGCTCTTGCCATCCCGACGTGCTGTGGTACTGGATTTCTGACAAACGGAGCTGAAGGTTTCCAATTCACCTGACAGTGTTGCTCAGTCTTCTGGAAGAGACCTCTTCAGAATCTGCACAATATTGCCTCTATGCTCTTTTGTCCCTTTACAAGTGCATGGGGAATTTTGCTGGACACTGGGATGTGTTCAGCATTACGAGAGTGTTTCTAATAACCAAATTTTACTCCTGGTGTCTTCATAAACTCCCTCAGGTCTTCCTCATGATTTCTTCCTCTGAAGTCGGTTTGCAGATGTTCCTTTGGGCTTTTTGCATCAACACTTGATAAGTACTGTGTGTTGATAAGACATGATAGCACATTCCTGAGGAATCCCTGGAAGCACAGGGCACACATTTCACTGCGCAGAGACAGACAAACCATGTTTAAGTTGATCCGAAGCAGGGCAAACCCTTCTCAGCCCTGAGTTCCTCAGAATTTAGTGGAAACTTCAATGTTGAATGAGGAATTTGAGGCGGAACATGAAACAATCCCTTTCATCCTCAGCTGAAGTGCTGGTACTCATTTTGTCCTTGGTAATTAAAGGGTATTTCTTGTTTTTCTCACTCTTTCAAATCTGTATCTGTAAGATCTCTGGAGTAATTGCTCAGAACAATAACATGGAAGTAGAACATCACTGATCTCTTTGGCTGGGAAATTTGTGAAAGGGAATGAAAAAAGGGAGAACTTCCCTTCCCTTTGCAGAGCTCAGTGGGGTCTGAGCAGGGAAAGAGCAGCTCTGTGTCAGCTTTGAAAAGGTAAATCCTTGAATTCGTGAGGTGGGTGTGTATGGGTGTGTGTGTAAGTTGCACATAAAGGAAATTTCAGACAAATATCAAATAATTATCAGTTAAACATTCTGTTAAATTTCAAGAAACTACGCAACTAGTGTCAGAGAAATAGGTGCAAGAAATATTTAAAAAGAAAACAAATACAAGTAGAGAGAAAAACAGGCAAGGATTTAAATATATCATAAGCACATCACAACTAATTCATCTGATAAAGGAAGATACAAGACAGAAGAGGTGATTGATGTAGCTCAAAGATTTGATGGTACAAAGCCGACTTTACTTGAAATGATAAAAGGAAATAGGACAAAAATCAGAATAGTGAGGATTATTTACGATGTAAAGAGAGGGAGAGTAATCAAAAAGGCTGAGTAAATTCTAAAGTGAAATAAGAAATGGCTTATGGTGTATGTGGCGGGGGGAGAATAAAGAAATCATTACTAAACGGGGAGTCACTCAGGACTCTAAAATGGATGAGCCCTGAACTGATTTCATAAATGGGCCTTGACAAAGGGGAAAACACAGCAGCACAAGGCTATCTGTGAGTAATGGAAACATTTCACAATGTGGGATGTTAATAGAACACTTGGAAACGAGGACTATAAATAGAAGACTAGTTCTATATATGTGTCCTTAACGTAAAAGAAATTAATAAGTATTTTTTTTGCAAAATATTGAGAATTAACTTGGAAAATAATAAACTGCTGAGACAGTGAGGGATTGCAGATTCCATGTGAGGAACACCTTTTCCTTTTTCTCCTTTCAAAAAAAGAATTCAAGTCAGTATTGCTCGGTACACGGTAAAATATTGTCCAAATTTTTCTGGCTCGTGATCTGTGAAGCATATTCACTAAAAAGCTCCTGTGCCTGGAAGCATCTCTGTCACGAAGCACCTCCTGCCCCCAAGAGAGAGCTGCCTGGATGCTTGCTCTGGTCTTTGTAGTAGGTGTGGATGGCTCTGGGTACCCAAAGGAGTAAAATAACTTTTTGTTTACGGTGTGTTATTCCTGCAAGTTTGAACCAACCAGACTGGATTTATTCTGCTGGTGAATCTTTGTCTACTTAGCCACAGGAATGTGAATGCCCTGGGAAGCATCAGGGTACCAGCACTGCATTAGAGAATACGAGGTTTGCACTTACAGGGAGAGGCATTTTTAAACATCTAATACATAGTAGCTGCCTAAAATAAATAGGAGATTTTTCTCAGTAACTTATGATCAAGGATTATACTGTATTTGAGAAGAGTGACAGTGACAGTGTCGCAGAATTCCATCAAATTGGATGTAAATTTCTCAATAATTTTTGTATTAATTTCTGCATGCAAGATGGCAAAAGTGAATTCAGAAGGAGCTGACTGGTATGAAAATATGTAAGGTTGACACTACAAGCCTAAGATTTTCCCCATACTGCTCAGTAGAGAATCCAGACAACAAAAACCAAAAAAAAAAAAAAAAAAAGGTTGAATTAGTGTCAAGCACAGGCAGTTAAAAAAATGATGGAACAGTTGCTGGGAGATTAGTAAATGTGGATCCCAGGCAACACCATTTCTAAAATAACTTTTCTTTGTAAAAGTGTGTTTAAGGGCTGGAAGTAATGATTTATGAAGAAATATGAAAAGAATTAGATGTGTTTAACTTGATAAAATAAATTAAGACTGTTGTACTTGTCCACAAGCATATGAAGAGCATAAACAGAAACTGTGGAGAAGAATTGCCTTGGACAGGGCCTAAGGAATGCAAATGAAATGTATTGTGATCATAATGCAAGAAGGAAAATGTATCTCAGATATCAGGTAATGTCCTCCATTAGCAAGATTTATGAAACCCATCATGATGGGAATATGAAGGAAATGATGAAAAGTCCATTGACTGAGTCAACTGAAATTGGATTAGAAGGTGTAGAACACTTCAGCCCTGAAACGGGAATTGTCACATGCCTGGCAAATCCTGCAGACTTGTGCGACTGTGGCAAAACACAGATGTGTTTCAAAGTTCCCTCTCGATGTCAGAGAGGCAGGTTCTGTCCTTGTGTATGAAGGCGGGTGGGCAACGCCAAGCAAGGCCTGACCAAGTGTGCCTTGGTTTTTCTCAGCTCAAGTTCCATATGAATCTTGTGGCAAAGAGTCCTCATAAACGATAGCATAGCAGCGTGCTCCCTCACCCCGTGAGTGTCCCTAGAGCCAGAGGGTTCCACAAACAAACTGGGGACAGAACCTTTGGATCTTACTCTACTGTCTGCCAGGTACCTGCCCAGAGGGCTTGCAGACTCCAGGGCTGACTTCAGCAGCTCAGGAGTGTTGATTCTGGTTGCCTGACACTGCCAGAGAACTCTGCCTCTCGTCTGGTGGCAAGCCTAAGTGATAGACTTGGAAAGGGTCCCACAGCTTTCCACCTTCAGCGGCTTGCTCTGCGGAGCCGGCCCTGCCAGAGCTGAGGCAGACGGCTGGTTTGGCATCCAGCACCAAGTGTTTCTCTGGCACTGCTCCACCTCTTATATCACGCTCAGCACTAAAGAAATTCCGAGTTTATTGAGCCTCTCTCCACAGCTGGCTTTATCACAGGTGTTGGGGTCAGCGCTTCTCTTGTGACAGCAGGTTTTGTTTAGCTCCTTACCCGAGATCATGGCTGCAGTGTTCAGCCCCTGGAAACCCCCACGGTAATGGCTGGTCAGCTTTTGCTCTGTTTTACATCCTTACAGATGCCAAAGTTGGTGGCTCCCTTGTGTCATGTCACCAGGGCTCAGCCTTCAGTACTTTGCCGCTTTCCCTTCGGGGAATCTGAGGCACCTGCACAGAATTGTTTAGAAGAATTTAGAAGGTTGGTCACCTTTGAAAGGTGCCTTGTGGATCTAGATCAGTGGTATCTATTATGGGATGTACAAGGCTATCTATTAGGGTACATGAAGAAATTACTTTTTTTTCAGTAATAAATTTTAAAAATTTAAATAGTGTTTCTTTCATCCTTATCCTTTGTAAATGCCCATTTTTGTGTATGCTTTTTAAAGTACAGTATACAGTAGTACGGGGAGATAATTTATAGATAAATACACATACATTGGTGTGCACACAAAATTTTTTTAATGATCAGGTGCACAATCAAGAAGAGTTTGGAGCCCACTGATCTGGATGTTCAGAGAAGGATCAGGATGATGGCTGTGGCACAAAGATCTTCCACAAAGAGAATCCTAAAGACTGATGATAATCTTTGAAGAGGGAATATGACACAAAGTAATGAAAAGTAATGAAAAAACCCTAGTCTGTGCTTCCTTGTGTTGTTAAGTAGGTGCTTGAACTCTTTCTCATGTCCATGGGGATGTAGTTTAGCCTTGTGCAAGCCCACAGCTGCTGTGTAGTCAAATGGCATCATCTATCCTGCCTTCTCTGCCGGGTTCCTGTGTCTCTTTCTGGGGGTCCAGCCTGGCTCTCTGTGTCCATCTGCTCTCATGGAGCATCCAGTCCTACTTTGGACAGTCAGGCAACCACAAGTCCTGGAGCGTCTATCCCCAGGAAAGGCCATAAATGGCTGGTTCCACTCGTGGGCTGGTGTCCCCTTTTCAGTTGTAGCTGCTATCTGCAGCCACAGTCTGATCATTCAGACCATTAATTTATAGTCTTTATTATGGCTCCATATATGTGGCCCAGGGCTTCAGCAGACTCATCCAGAGTGCCACAGCCATGCTCTGCACCTTTGCAGGGTGTGGAATGTGCTGACTACAGAAAAATGGTGTCAGTTTTTACATACTGGATCTGTGATTGGCACCTGCCATCTGATCTTTCTCCAAGGCAAAAACCACAGTCAGGTCTCGGCAGTTTCCCTCACACTATGCAGGCAGCATACCTGTTTGCCAAAGATACGTGCTGCCAAACTTTGAGCTGTCATTCCAAATTAAGATGTTAGAGCTTTCCTTGACTATGATAAGTCATTAAATATTGCTCAATTACCCTTGCATTGAGCCTCTTTTTAAACTCGAGCTTACTTTACTGAAAGGCATCCTGTCTTGATTTGGAGATATTAAAAGATGAAAAATCCTCCTTCCTTTGATAGGGCAGGGTTTTTAATGTCTAATCATTCTCACTATAAAACTGTGCCTGATTTCCAATTTAAGCTGGTCTGGCTTCAGCTTCTAGCAATTGGTTCTTGTTATGCCTTTCTTGGCTGGATTAAAGAGCCCTCTAGGACCTGGTATTTTCTCCCTTTGAAGGTACTTATACATCGTAATCAAACCATCTCTTGATCTTTTTAATAAACTAAACAGATCGAGCTCCTTAAGTGTCTCGTTCTCAGGCAGCTATTTCAGTTCTCAAATAATTTTTATGACTCTGCACTGTCTCCAATTTTCCTGTGTCCTTTTAAAAACATGGCCACCAGAAACAAAGGCACTCAGAGTATTTATAGTTAACCGTTTGTCCCTTTTTCCAAAATCCTTTAGATTTTCTTATTTCCATGCTATGGGTTCCCCTGTCTGGAGAAGACTTTCTTGCTCCTAGAAACTATGACTGCTGATGTAATTTGCTCCAGGTGAGCCAGAAGTGCTCCCAGACACGTAATCTAGCACAAAAAAAGCGCGTGGACCTTTGATCGGTGTAACTGTTCTTAAGCTTTTGCCCATTTGTAGGAGCTATTTAAAATCATTAATGCTCAGGAACCGGAACCTTTGTGTATTTTACATTCTAAAAGGACAAGAACTTGAGCTGTTTGGGGCTGTTCAAAGTCACCATTGATTGTAACTGAGTCTGTTTGTTCTTGTAGAGGAAACCGAGGCTTCTACCACTCTCCAAAACGGTCTCAGTAACCAAAATGATGTTTCAGTTCAGGCAATGGTCATAAGAGATAACACAGGGGGATTGGCCAGGGAGGACAGAGTTCAGGAACCACTTAGACTTCTCTAATGAGCCCAGGAAGCTGCCCTGGTTTGTACAGTGAATGACGCTGTCTGTGAGGATTTTCTGTCTAGTGCTGCTTCTCAGACTCGACTGTTGCTTTGTTGGTTTTGTTTTTCCTGCAATGTGTCTGTGTCTATTATGGGGACAGTGGATGATCACTCCCCACCCCCATAAAAAGGAAATTTTCCAGGTGTTACCTTGGTGAACTTATTTCTGTTAGAATCCCTTATCCCCTTTTGGTCCCTTTTCAGATTTTGTTCGTGTTATTAGTCATAGTTATCTTCTGCTGACTGTGAGCAAACAGGAGGCCAGATACGGGGTACCTTGTGTTGCCAACATTAGGCATCTTTTCTGTTGCACCAACCAGCCTCCAAGATATTTATCCTTGCAATTATCAGCCAGGTAGGCAACAGCTATTACCTGGTTTTAAGATAGGGAGGAGAAGTCGAGGTATGGGAAGCTTCAGTAGGTCAGGGCTTGAACTAAGATCTTCTAAATCTGGGGTAATTGTGCCTCCTCTCTGTTCCATCTTTAAAAAATAAAGCACACATGTTAGTTCTGAGGCTGGCTTTCATCTTCACCATTCTGCCTTCAGAAATCTTCACTCCTCCTCGCCGCACTGCGGTCGCCCTCCAAGAGTTGCACAAAGGCTGTCAGTCGCTTTGGTTCACTGTCATCAAATATCGAGGAAAAATAGGAACAATTACAAGTTTAATATTAAAAGAAGCAATTTCATTTCCTTTCTGGAGTCTGTAGTTTTATAATGCTACCTTGAAGAAGCAGAATCCCTTGTGCCTGGTGAATAGGGCTCATTTACCTCAGCTCAGGCCTCAGTCCCAGCGTGCAGGACGACGGGCAATGCATTGTTTTATATTAAATTCCCAGCTGGGACCGAGTGCCGAAACTGGGCCGCTGTTTTTTTAATTAAGGTGTAAGGGAGCAAGAAGAGCCACTAAAGGCCGCCGGACTGTGCAGGGAGCCACGGCCCGGGCCGGGAGCGCGGCCAGCCCCACTCTGGGCGCGGAGGGGCCTCGCACAGGAGATGTCCCCTCAGGGCTGTCCCCTCAGGGCCGTCCCCGCCACGCCGTGTCCCCTCAGGGCTGTCCCCTCAGGGCCGTCCCCGCCACGCCGTGTCCCCTCAGGGCTGTCCCCGCACACGCCGTGTCCCCTCAGGGCCGTCCCCGCCGCCCCTCAGCCGCCCCGCCCGGCGCGGCTCCCCGCGCGCTCCGGCCCGCCCTGCGGCGGCGGCGGCGGCGGGGCGGCAGCGCCCCCTGGTGCGCCGCGGCGGCCCCGCCCGGGGTCCCCCGGCACCGGCACCGGCACCGGCGGGACGCGCCCGGGCGGGCGGTGTCCGACCGTGTGTGTGTGTGACTGTGTGTGACTCTGTGTGTGTATGTCTGACTGTGTGTGTGCGTCTGACCGTGTGTGTACGTCCCGGTGTCCCAGCGTGTGTGTGTGTCTGTGTGTCTGTGTGTCTGTGTGTCTGGGTGTGTGTCTTACCGTGTATGTCCCGGTGTCCTGACCGTGTCCGAGCGCCTCCCCTGTGCGGGCACAGCCACAGCCCCTGTGCGGTGTCCCTGTGACAGGGACAGGGACAGGCGCCGCTCTGGGCTGTGGCATCGAGGGGCCGCTGAGCTTCAGGCAGCTGGCAGCGCTGTCACACGGAGCTGTGCCCCGCTGCAGTGGCACCCTCAGCACCCGGGCGGGATGTCCGCAGGGCTGGGCCGCCCGCAGGAAGCTGCAGCACACCTGCTCAAGGTGTGACGGGCATCGTGTGCTGTGACCCCGCCGCGCTCCCCACCTGCCAGCGCTCCCGGCTGCGCTGCAGGGGACAGGCCCTGGCTGCTCAGGGCTGCTGCAGGGCAGAGAACGCTGAAGCTGCCAGGAAAAAACTGTGAGGTATAAAAGCCTACAAATTGGGGAGAGCATTCTCCTTTGACAGAGTAAAAATAAAACCTGGAATGGGAAAGGAAAGGCGTGAAAGAGTTAGTGACAAAATATCATGTACAGCTGGGGAGATGATGGTTTTATTGGTATTGCAGGGGGGGAGGGAGAAGCTGAGAGGCAGTGAAAACACAATTTGGCCTAAAATTGAATTTCTCTGATAAGGAATTTCAGAAGCGGCTGCCTCATTCACTGTGCGGCCAAATAATCATATGCGCTTTAATAATCTTTATTTTACAGGAGTATGTTGCCAGGGCAACAGAGTGTAAGCAGGAGCACAGCACCTTGCAGATCACAAAGGCAAAGCTGCAGAAAGACATTTCAGCGAGTTTCTCTCTCCCTTTTGCAATGTAATGACGACTTATTTTTCATGCACTGATTTAATAATCTTATTGAAAGATCCTTTCCTGGTTTCTCTTATTCTTGTCTGTCTGAGCATGGACAAAGGCAAAAATCTGGAATTGTCAAGCCCACTGGGCTCAGCAAACTAACAGATGTAATATGTTTAGCATTTTTATGTAATTACTTTTTATTGCTATTTTACCCTACTTCTATTCCTCCCCAGTTAGATGCTGCTTCCCTTCCATTCCAACCCAATCAGGGGATGGAGAGGGGCTGGGGGAGAGTTGGTAATTGACGGCATTAATCGGGAATTATTAGTGGGACGTGTTTTCAGAGGTGGGGGTTGGGTGCAGCAAGAGACCTTTTAGGAAGGGTGAATTGAATTATGGGCGATGCAATAATGAAGCCTGTGGGCTGTGAGCTGTAGAGGACACTCATCCTCGCAGAGCTTTGAGTGTTATTTATCACGGGCTCTCCTCTCTGGGTGAAAACCAGCACGTTGCCCTACTGACATCCTCTGGATGAGGGGGTCTCAACTAGCTGGGCTGAAAAACAAGCTGATTTGGGATGATTAGAAATGGAAGCTTCTAGAGACCTTCAGCGTTGGTTAGACTGGGAGCAGGAATGCCACAAGCAGACCCTCGGCAGGGCGCAGTGTGGCCAGGCTGTAAATGTCAACATTTTGCCTCTTGCTCTTTCCCAGGGGCCAGGCTGAGGAAGGAAGCGTGTGAAAAGCAATCCTTGCAGGCTGCAGAACGGGACGTAGGGGAAAGATCTGTGGAATGAAGTACAAAACCCCTGGGTCATGTCACTTGGGCGGGGGAATTTGGAGCAATCAGGAACAAAGGCTGGCACCGGAGCTCAGCTGTGCTCTGGCACTGTGTGGCAGGTCTCGCTGGCACCAGGGAGCAGCAGAATATGTGGGTTTGGTGGGCTGAGAGACTCGGGAGAAGGACATGGTGATGAGGGTTTGCAGCCTGAGCTGGGAATGTCACAGTTTTGTAGTGTGGATGCAGGCTCACAGATGTTACTGACGTGGAACCTTGCTTCAGGAGGCCAGTTCTTTAAAGAACAGCACATAGATTCATGTGTTCTGCATTTTGAGAAAGAATTACATGAAGTGATATTTAACAATATATGTAAAATAATGCATTTAATATCTATAAAAATAATATTTAGGCCAAGCAGTATTCTCCCTACAGGATTACACTGTGGCACAAACTACTGGTTTTCTCTGAGTCAGAATCCCCCAGTCACTGTGAGTGTGAGATGTTCCCTGAACCAGGGTTTTACAGAGCAGTAAAAACTGCCCTGAAGCACATTGCAGAAATGTCTAGAAGCTAGATTTGGGAGTGGGAGGTGGTTCTGCAGAGAACAAGCAAACTTTGGGGCAGACATGGGGACAGCTGCAGGCAAGAGAGGGGAAAAGTCTGTTTGGAGGTTTGGGCAGGGGGCCAGTGATGTCCCTGTGTCCCCAGGTTCGGAATGTTCCCAGTCCTATGGAAGCACTAACAGCAATACTGTGCTGGAGTCTCACTACCACCAATGTCTAACCATAGTACAGACAAAAACTGCAGTTCTGAAGCCCAGTTAAAATTCTGTTGTTTTCTCTAAAAAAGATGAGCATTTAGACCTGAGCCATCCAAATCCAGGGAGGGAACTGTTCCTGGCTGCAGGAACAAGAGTGTGTGATTCTGTGCAGAGGGAGGTGAGCAATTAATGCTGCAGTGATGTGTCCAGTTTATTAACATTTGTTTATAAACCAAGTGTAAGGACATAGTACTCCCACTAACAACTTCAGCTTGGCTTTTAGAATATTTGCAGTGTTAATGCTAAACAGCACAGGACCAGATAATGCTGTGGTATAAAAATTACTCAATATAAGGTTCTGCAATAGAATAATGTACATTAAATATATACAATACAGAAAGCAATAAGATACCTTCCATATAATATTATATGTAAGTATATAGAATTACTCATTTGTAGTTTTGAATGTGTATGTAGATTGAGGAGCTTGGGAACAAAGGCAATTCTTTAATGTTGTCATAAAAAGGAAAAATAAAACCTCTTTTTTCTGAACAAACATATCCCAGGTTTCACCTTCCTGCTATTAAATGAATGAATTGCAATGATGTAACTACTGCTTAAGGTTTTATCTGATTAGAAAATTCAGCAGTGCCTGACGTTGAATTGTCCTATTGTTCCTAATCTGGAGATAGGCAGGATTTTCTACAGCCATTGTAATACTTGTCCCTTTTTTTTTTTTTTTTCATGGACAGGTCTGATTACTATTACCTAGGCTATATTTTCCTTATGAAGAAAAAGGCTTTTCATAAAGCAGAAAAGCCTTAATTATGTATAAAACTATTTTTACTGACTATAAAAGCGCATGAGCATCCTTCAAGTTGTGTTCCTAAAGCTCTTCCATGGCATGTGGGGTCAGAAGAGGGAATGAACAGAAAAGCTTGAATGCAAGATTCCAATGCAGTTTGTCTTTTTTCCCCACAGACCTGGAATCTGCTTCATCTTAGAGTCTTTATTTTTTTATATAAAAACAGTAATTTTTTGGGGTTCCCATAATATGACAAATATTTGGAAATTGATTTATTCAGAAAAGGGTTGTTTTATTTCTCTGGGTGTATCTAGAGAACGTATGGAGTAAATCACTTCTCTGCTGCTGCCTTTATGTTAGCAGAAAAGCCAGGAATGGGTGAGCACTCTGATGCTTTGGCACTGTTTGAGGACAGATCTCCCCTTCCCCATGTCCTCAGAGAGCTGGAGACAAGTCCACACTGATCTGAGGAAAGCCAAGTAGCTTCTGCAAATCACAAATCGGGCCAACAATGCAAAATCTGTCCCCATTCGGACTTAGATGAAGTCACTTTCCTCGTCGCTTTCACTGATGTTTAGGATTTGTTTATTATTATTATTTGGTATTAGCTGGTTTCTGTGAAATCCAACAGCTCTGCTCCTCTAGGCTCTAGCCAAGGAAATCTCAAGGAAACAGTTGTTGTCATCTCTGCAGCATTCATTTCATAGAAACACTGCACACTGATTCCGTTAAAATATGTAGATAGATCTCCTAAAAGCAATCTGCCATGGAGAGTGCAGGAAGGCAGCTGACTGCAAAGAAAGAGCTGTGCAACCCCTGCAGACACACACTGCACAGCATTTCTGTGTTTTGGGGAGACTGCATTTTAGCTCCTGAAGGCCAGTGCTGGATGAGAGACTGTGTGCTGGGTGTTCCTCTACAATTCTTAAATCTCTTTTTTTTCTGTTTTAATAATAATAATAAACTTTAAAATGGAGAAAGTGAAAAGGATTTTTATTGGTTCTTTGTAAGACTCGATGGAGAAGCCCAAAGCTGAAGCGAGGTGAAAGAACCTGTACTTGCTGCAGGTGGAAGCAGGGTTATTGCCATCACAATATTGAAAAAGTTTGTACTGATTTTCCTATTTTCCTTAGGAATGGTTGGATAAAATTTTGGTGAGAAATTGAAACCCAGCAGCTTAAATATCCACGTACTTCAAGCACAAAATGTGGGCAATTTGCTTTCCTCTTCCTGCTAGCTTGTATCCTGCTGCCTTTTGAAATGGAAACTCTTCTGACCTTCTAACCCTCTTGTTACACAGAATAAAACTCTTTTAATTGTGTTTTGGAGGAGCATGCAAGGAGCTCCCACACTACTAATCAGCTTTGCTGGTTTGGGTCTGTATCTCCAGGATTCATGTCAGCAGAATAGCTTGATATTATTGCTGCTCTGCATCACCGATTTAATGCTGAAGAACTTTAAAGGTGCAGGTCCCCATTTCTGTCTGTGTGTTGCTACAGAGTGAGAGCAGCTCCTGGGCACCCCTGGCACCAGCTGGGACCTTGCAGCAGGACTCGGGCAAGCCCTGCTGTTCTTTGGGGTGCAGGGCTTGTTATGGGCACAGCATTAACACAGACAGTAATGGATCATGTGGAATTGCAGGCCAGCTTTAGTGCCTGGCATCTCGTCACACAATTAAAAACAGAAAGCCCCAAAACTCCTCTAGGTAGAGTCTGTGTTCTGCACTGGCCAGAAGCGAGTCTGGATGGATTTAAAGGAGACCTGTCTTAAGCTGTTTGAGGTCATCTGCAGCTTTGGTTTGAAGATGGAAACACTGCCTTCCAGTGCCAGAACTTCAGCACTGGATAATACTGAAAAATCCTCCTTTATATTAGGAAAGTGGAAGTTGGTCAATATAAAATCCTGCCCTGCTGTAGCTCTCTCTTGGGCAGACCCTCACCCATGTAAGAAACATTTTAGCACTGTTTCTTACATCATTTGCCTTCTCACTGTCCTCAGAAAACACAAACGCTGCTTTAGCTTTTCACATTTCAGTGTGTGTTCAGCACTGAGGTTTGCCCCAGCTGCAGCCCACAGAGCTGCTGCCCATTTGCTGATGTTTCTTCATAGCTCTGCTAATGTGCCTCTCTTTGGCCTTCAGCATTCCAGGAGTGGAAAGGCCACTTAAGCCAAGTCCTAGCTCTCTGATCCTGTTTGATCAGGAACAGTGATGCAGGAGCTACCTGGGACAAATGACTCTACTGAGAACACTCCCAATTGCCCTTTAATAAACCTGCCCACGAGCAGGATAGAGAGGGCAGCAGTGATTGAGAGGTCAACAAGTTTGAGCACTGACAGCATGAAAGAAACAAATTATGATGCTGAGGCCGTGATGCTGAGAGTGCCCTGTGTCTAAATCCTGGCGTGGCTGGAGCCCAGGTGTGTCAGCATGAGTGCCACCCTGTGCTGGTCCCACAGGAGAGGAAGCAGGATCTCAGCATCCCTCCATCCTCTCTGTGGCTGAGTGCTCACAGGGTTAATTCACTCTGGAGACGACTCATGAGAAGAGATCAGAATTCCCAGGTGGCACAGTGCTCAGCTCTCTGTGCGAGAAGGAGCTCCAGCCTCCAGCAAACACGCCTGGATGTGTGTTTGATCCCGTCAGTTCTGGTGGCATGTGTACACCTGCCTCTGCTGGGCTTGAGCCAGAATTTGTCTCTTAGTAAGACGCAAGGAGAAACTTTTCAGTGTGTTCTCAGTATGGCAGGAAGATGGAAACAATTACAATGATGTGTTCTGTCACTGTGTCCGTCTGTCCCGAAGGGGACGGTCCTGGCGAGCTGGCTCTGGGCTCCTCCCACTGACACAAGGCTGGGACAAGCTGGCCAAGACGCCACCTGTGTGAGTCCTGTTTGACTTGTTTTAGTGAAACTTTTTATTTGCTGGGGTAAAAAAAAAAACTTTATGGAGCTTTTGTCATCCTACAGTTCTGCTGACCCTGTGCTCTTTTGGGCATTTGCCTTTTGAATTTGAGACCATTCAAATTCTGATAATTTGAGTTCTGGGGTTTGTTGTTTTTTTTTTTCCTGTTGTAAACCAAGAAATTCATGTGTTCATGCAACAGTCACATGTTTCCTGTAGGTTTAAGACTTAAGTCTGAACAAAAACTGCTGGTACTGAGCTGCTGGTTCAGTGTCCCAGGGAAACAGCCTACAGGGCTTGGAAGGACTTAATTAATGCCATAACCTTTGGGCTTTTTTTTTATTATTATAGTCTTTTACACAGATAGATCACTTAAAAGCTTGATCTGTTTTACTACCCAAAGCATGCATGAGATACTGTTGTACACATCATCATGTCTAAATGTGAAGTGTTTGCACAAATGAGTTTCAGAATACCTGCTGTACAGACTGCACTTTGGGAAGTTTCACGGCAAAGGGCACCATGATCAGAGATCCCTCCCAGCAGGAACTGGGGGAACCTGTGCCAGGCCAGCTCAGGTAGAGCCTACACCTGGTGCACCAGCACATCCACACTTCTGTTTTCACTTGCAGAGATTGATTTTCTCCCGTAGATGAATATCTAAATCTGGATGATTGTAACAGAGAAATGAGATCCCATGTACTTACCACAACTTGATAACCCAGGATGTGACTTCCTGACCATGGTTGAAGCCATGTTCGGGTGTCATTGCTCTTAAGAAGTCTTTTCTGATCGTTGTCATTCCAGGGTGTCCTGCAGGCCTTGCTGACACCTGCTTAAACATGGCATCCACAGACAACTCGCTGCTCTTTCTCAGACTTTCAGCCCCACAAGCAGATCTCTTGGGGGCAGGGTAGAAGCAATTATATTCTGAAGCCACAGAACCACAAACCAGGTTAAATTGGGAGGGGCATTAAAGAGGACCTAGTTCAGCCCCCCTGCCATGGCAGGGACACCTTCCATTATCCCAGGGTGCTCCAAGCCCTGTCCAGCCTGGCCTGGGACACTGCCAGGGATCCAGGGGCAGCCACAGCTGCTCTGGGCACCCTGTGCCAGGGCCTCACCACATTCATCACCATCATACTTGGCCTGCTCAAGAACTGCAGAATTACTCTGGTAATACTGGATGTTTTTCTGTCAGATGCAACTGAAGGAGAAAGAGTGGCTGTCAGGGAATTGTGACTACATGGTGTGAAAACCCTTCAGGTCAGCTGGAAAGTGATGTGTCACACACTCTGATGCATGAGTAAGGAAGAATGCAAAGATTGGTGGCAAAGTGTGGTTAGGTGGATCAATAAACCACAGAATGTTTTGGATTCTGGAGCTGTAAGGAACAGTGGGAGGCACTGAATACACATTGGAAAGTGTGTATTCACCAGCACCTAGGGACTGCTCCCATGCCTGAATGCAGGTATGAAACTAAGAAGTAGGAAATGGTGGCAGGAAGCCTCAAACTGGCAATGCCACAGAAAAAGTAGGGAAAACAGGAAACGGGACCCCAGCACATCCTTAAACTTGCTGTGCAGCAAGATGTTTGTCCGTGGAGTCTTTGTCCTTTACTGTGGGGGATGATTAAAGTAAAAAAGGCTCTTAGCCTAAAGTATGACATTCTTTCCCTCTTCTGTGTTCCTAGATTGTTGATGTTGTCATTTTGAGCAGATGTCTCTAGTAAGTAAGTGGTGATTCAGTTTTGCACTGGCCAAGTTCATGTTCTGGCTGTAGACAGGAGGGACACTCATTGCTTCCTGTGAAGCACCAGAGCTCAGCCTGTGACTCATTAAGTTGATGGTGGCCAATGCCCAGATTCAATAACTGTAATAATTGTGTTCCCTGAAAGGTACCAGCCATTCTGAGGAGGGAAAAGCCATGCTGGGATGGTCCTTGGCTTTGTGAGAGGTGACTGATTCCAAGGAGCATTTACACCTGCCAGCCTTCCCTACTGCTGCCAGTGCTCTGGGGATCAGGTAACAGTTCAGAAGAGAGGATCTGCAATGTTGTGACTTTTGCTGTAAGTGAAGAGAAGATAATTAGTTGCTGCCCCTGCATTCAGCTGGATTCAGAACAATGTTGATGCAGCTGCAAAAGGCCCAGAGCTGTTGGAGTGTGGCCTGTGATGTGGTTGGCTCAGCAGCTGAACTGAGGAATTTTATCTCTAAGACCTCTCCACTGAAACCAAAATATACCAGAACAGAAATCTCCCAGCACTTTTAAGCAGTCCTGGTTAAACTGCTCAGTAGTTTGTGAATTGAGGTGATTGCACTAATTGGATGTTGGACAGAGGTTGATTGAGTTCATGTCTCATGGCTGGAAATCACCAACACTGAAAGCTTAATTCCCCATGCCTTTATCACATCACCTCCTGTTTCAGGAACCACGGCCTTTGTTCATGCCAGAATCAAATTCGTGTGTGAATGGAGAGTGCTTCCAGCAGCCTGGGATCCGGATGCTTCTTTCCAGGAAGAGATGGGGAAAGGATCTGGGCCTGGACACTCATGAGCTGAGCAGCTCTGCTGGGTGTAGGAGCAGGGACAGTCACCAGTGTCTGATACTGCCATGGACTGGGGAGAGTTTCCTGGTCATCTGTCCTCTGATGCAGTCCTGTGCTCTGCAGGACTCTTCTTCTCTGCCTTGGAAAACTTCCTCTGTTGTTAAGTTTTCCGTTTATTTGCTAAATCAATTTTCCATGAACTGAAAAGAGACAATAAGGTTTTATTTGTGTATGTTTTGTTGGGGTTTTAAAAAATTTTTTGGTCCATCTTTCCTTGCTACTAGCTCTCTCAAATGAGGAAATTCACAGTCATTTTCCCTAGTGCCTTTCATACCCACTTACTTTGTTGACTATTTTGTTTATTGGATTTGTTATTTAAAATCTGTTTCCTTATGGCTCTCTCTTTAATTTCCTCTTCTTTATCAGGGCTGCATGAAGGTAAGCTGAGTCCCAAAGCTATTCTATCCTAAATTCTGGTATTTTATATATATAAAACTTCAGGGCTGATGGCATCTATACCTGGGATTATTTATGAGTTTTCATAAAAAAGAAAGAGGAAAATACAGAACTGCACGGCTCCTCTCTTCCTTCCCCAGCTCCCAACCCCCTCCCCACAGAGGAGTTTAATGTTAAATGATAAATGTGGAAATTAGAGACCGTCGAGAAAATCCAATTTGGTGAGGAGTTTTAAAAATCCCATAATAAACGCCGAGTGAAATGTATGATTTAATGCGGGGCGCCAATGGCTGCTATTATGTGCTATTAGCAAATCGGGGTTGAGAGTGAATCTTTATCACGGGCGCGCGCGGGCGCGGCCGCCGCATTGATTTGTGGCCGCTTGTCATAATGACACGGGGAAGCAATGAATGGAAGATGTGCTTTTGATAGGATTGAAGGGGTGCAAAGGGGGGAGAAAAAATTCAGCAAGTTTTCTATCTCTTCTGCCTGATTAGATTTTTTTCTTCTTTTAAGAGCTTTCACATTCCAATAAAAATGCTAAATCAGCTCTGAAGCAGAATTGTTAGGGAGTAAATAGCCAGTCACATTTAAAGGAGGAAAAGATCTGACTTTACAGCTCTGGCTTCATAGCAGCCCATGAGTCAAAAGAATATTTCTGGCTCCACAGAAATTACAGTAGTGGGTGGTGTGAGGGTGGCTGGGACCTGGTCAGAGGACCTGCAGGCAGCAGGCATCGACATCTATGGGATGCAGTTTGTCAGGATGCACAGGAATTAAATCCCCAGTGCTGCTGTTTAAGAGAGGAGAATGTTTCTGAAACAAAAGTGACTGCAATGGAAAAAAAAAAAAAATCTATAAGCCTTTGCCTTATAGTAACAACTAATAAAGGTCTCATCTGCATCTGGAAAGAAGATTTTTGTCACTTTAATTACAGGTGTTCCTTGTCAGAAACCCGACCCAGATTTAATGGGAAAGGAGTGCAATCCCTGTGCTGTTTGGGGAAAGTCGTGTGACTGTGTTGGGGGCTTTCCTGTGAGTCAGGAACCAAGAATATCCTGCCCAGCCATGGCTCTGGTGCACGCAGGAATGAGACAAAAGCCGGGTGTGCTCAGGAGAGGATCTGATCTCTGTGTTTTGGATTAGTAAATCCACGTGCTTTTAACTCCCTGTCTTCCAAACACTGCGTGCTCTGGGAAGGTAGAACTTGCCTACACCTCAAGGAGCAGAGCTGCACTTAGAGCTCCTTTGCAGCAAAGTCTGCACAAGTCATTACTATTATGATTATCATTGTTCTTGTTATTATTATTATTATTATTATTATTATTACTCTGGTTGGCCAGGCTGAAGAGCTGTGGGCTGAGTAAAGTTTGGAATTCTGATATTTGGGTCCTCCCTTTTGGCCTGACCAGCCTCAGCTGCTCTTACTTACAGAAACCCTCAAAGAGCAGCTGAGAGAATGTGGTTTCCAGGGCTCGCTCTCAGAGTATGAAATAGCAGATTAGAAATCAATGCAAAGAGTCCAAGTGCCCACTTCATCACTCAGGAGAAAGAAATACAGTATTCCTGGTCTGAGCTGTGTGCTCATTAAAATCACATCCTTTAAAACACCCTTTGAATTAAACAGTGATCAGGGGAGATGGGTGGATTTCATGTCACAGGCAGGCAGGCTGATGCCACGGTCTGACGTGGTGCTCACCTCACACCCACGGCTCTGACTGGGCTCTCCAGGTGTGCACAGCCCGTGGCCTGCACATCTGCTGCAGAAATTCAGCACAAACCCTTTCCTGTGTCAAATGCTGCTTTTTTTGGCAGACGAGCCAGAGAGTGTTAGCACCTGACCTGTTCCTGCTCAAGAGCATCGACTATGAATCACACAGGGCTGGACACTTTAGGAATCCATCTCACCCCTCAGGCCACTCCAGCACACTCATACAAAGAGAATGGATTATTCCTGCGGGAATGAATGAACAATGAACCTGTGGGAACCCTTTGCTAGGGGAAAGTGCTGTTTTGGGCCAGTCTTTTGTGGTGTTCGATAAGAAAGTAACAACTTGATTCTCTACATTTATTTATGAAGGTAAATGTGGGCTGGGAATCAGCTTTGGGAAGCTTTTGGTGCTAATGTGATATTGCTTCTAGAATGGTTGTTACTTGTGAACAGATGAGTCAGCAAAATTACAGAGGCAGCATTCCAGCTCTGGTCTGTCCTGTCTCTTGGCTCCTGGGTACAGATTTTATGATAACAGCAGAGGAGGCTGATATGACAGCAGCTTTCAAACGTGAAGATTCTGCTGCCAAGGGAAAAGCGAATATTTGTTCAATGTTTGGTGTTGGAACGTTTGTTTCCTGTGTTTAAGACTTAATGGCTTAAATAGCAGTAGGTTAGATCAGCACCTGGAACCTGGGGTCTCTGGACCACCTGGGTTCTTTTGGAAGCACTCTGTCAATCTGTCTGTAAGTGTTCAGTGTAACTGCTCATGTTGGATCACCTGTGTTCTGGGAGCTCAGAGACACCTTTCTGCAAAGTGACAGGAAAAGGCCAACTTTGGTCCCTCCTCGTTCCTGCTCATGTCAGGGGTGGGACCTCTGAAGTCCCTTCCAGCCCAAGCAGGGCTGTGAGTCTGTGATCTGTATGTTTTACCCCAGGTGTATGGGGGTTGTGTGGCCCACGGCATTGGGTGCAAGTTCTGTCAATGCCTGATCACTGTTTAGATCCCTGTGTGGTGAGACACAAACAATCATGCTCTTTTGCTTAGTATTTCATGGATAAACCTGGGCACAGAAAACCCTAAACCCAGAGTGAAAAGGATAAACAATGGAATGGCAAACAGTAACATAATTTTGGGAAGATGCTGTTAGGAGAGTGAAGCTGTGGAATTCCTGAGCTATTGTTTTCCTTCTGCCCCTCTTTCTTATGTTTTTCCTTGGTTGAAAAGGGAGAAGGAGAGAGCAGGTTCTAACAGCAGCTTCTAAAATCACCTCTCTTCTTTCAGTGAGTACAGGTGATCTATGTCCACGGGCTCCTAAAAGCACATTGATCATTTTCAATTTGGAAGCTTTTCTGTAATAAAACTGTTTTGTTACAGCCGACAAGTTTGGGGGTGTTTATTGTGTTACTGTGGTGTGCTGATGTGGGGAGAGGTGAGAGCTGGGCTGGAGGAAGGGAGAATAGGGAGAAAGGAACAGTGAAGCTCAGCAGATATTGTCCTGGTTTGGGATCGTCCTTAGGGGTCCTGGCAAGGCTTAGTCAGTGGTGGAGCTTGTGCTGACAGCAGCAGCTCTAGCAGCACAGAAACAGCAGATTTTGGTTATGGAGCTCTCTGGGAGGTACCACACTTTGCTGTAGAAACCCCTGAAGCTAACAGGCTCTGGGCTCAAGAGAGAGAAACCACTCAAGCAATCCATCTGGAACTAATGGGGTTTGTGCCTTTGATAGGGCTGTGCTTTTCAATACACCTTCTGTAGCCTTTGAGTCTGGTGAGACCTGAACCTTGCTATAATCATTTCCATACAGGACAACAAAGGTTGCTATTTAACCCAAAAATTAGTCTGATATACCCTCTCTGGCAAATAAGCTTGAGTAATTACTTAAAATTATTGAAAAAAAAAAAATCTGTCTTAATTACCTCTCAGAGGATGAAAATCTCCCACCTTGTCTCAGTGCAGAAAGAGCAGATGGCAAATGGAGGTTTCTCTCTGTCTACTAAATGGAATCTGTCTTCACCAACCCCAGACAGTTCTCAGCCTGCTTATTCTTGTGTTAATTAACGTTGGCACCTCGTAAGGACTCACCTGAGTCAGGAAGGAGGCAGCTCCTTCCCCATGTCTGGCAGACCCTGTCTCTGTGTCAGAGCCTGCTCTGCTCTGCCTCGGGAGGGTGCCAGCCTGAGCCACGGGATCAGCAGTGACCAGGAGCTTCAGGTGGGTCTGAGTGCTGATGGCTTGCAAAGAGAGTGAATTCCAAATGGTCCTGAATGCCTGGACCCCTTGGGAGTTTCATCCACCCCACCAAGCTTGAAACTGTGGGGACAGCTATTAGGAACCTGCCTGGACGTGACCAAAGGCATTAGTTCACACTACTTTAAAAATCACTTCTGGGCCTGGGCTTGACTGCACAAAAATACAAAGTAGTCTGGAGAGTCTTTCATCTGCACTAGTAACAGAACAGCAACCTCCTCACGATTTCTGTGACAGATGTCTGTTGGAAAATAAAACTGTGTGTTCCATGCAGGAAAAAATCAGCATCAGCTGCCGTTTCCCCCAGTGTTGGCAACAAAAAGGTTTTCCTGTCCTTGGGGTCTGCCATCACTGAGTTGTTCCTCTTGCACACCCTCTGAAAATCTCAGTTGTTCCTTGCAAGTGTGCTGTGTCTGTGATGGAGAGAGCTGCTGCTCTCCAAACTCGAGTCTGGGTGCTGCAGAGGACAGCTGGGGACAGGGAAGCTAAACCTGGGGCTGTCCCTGTAGGGAAGGGGAGGGGAGGCAAGGGCTTGGCAGGAAGGGGACCTTAATCTGAATCACAAACTTTAATTTTATTGGAAATGGAAGATTAGCTGCAATAAAAAGCTAAAGAGGGAAATGCCTTGAAAATTCCTGAACTTCCTATGAATAGATCTGTGTTTAGAATAAGGTGAAAAATCAAAGTTCTCACTGAATCATGTGCATTCCCATTAGTGCCTGGCGTGTCTGCAGTCACACAGCTCCATCTGGCTCCATGCCTCCTGTGCTGGCTCTGGGGTCATGGTGCAGCAAGAACCTTCATGGGCTCTGTAGCATCTCAGCTGTGGAGATTCATCACTGGCCTGGTGATTGTATAAAACATTTGTGTTCTCCATACTTTATTAGTCCCTGACAGACTCAATGTTTATAACATACTTCTCAGCAAGCTGTTTGCAACTCATCGCCCTGCTTGCTTTATAGTCTATAAATATTTAATTCTTTAATAAACTGCTTATATGTAATATCAAATGACTGATGTACTTCTCTCCCCTCTTCAGCAGTGCTACTATTTGCAAAACAATTCTTTTGGTGTTTTGAATAGCAATATATTCGATAAATGCTCGAATTTCCTTTTCCTAACTAGCAGTTTCTTCAGGGTATTTGGTGAATTGACAAACAACACAATGGCTCCTGCAGGGCTCTAGGAGCTGCCCTTTCCTATAGTCTCCATGGGGAGACTTCCAAATGGTCAACTGACCATTCCAATGGCTGCAATCTGAGCGTCCTGGACCCTGGGGTATATTCCTGGTGATATTTCCCCCGTGCCTGTTGGGAAGTGGCAGGGACGGTTTGAGCACGTTGGGCACTGTGCAGAGCAGGGTGCTCCATGGGGTGTCATGGGTGAGCATCCTGGCTCTCACTGTGCTGCACCCCACTTCTTCTGCCTCCCCCTGTATGCTCCACGCCCATTTTCCCAGCACAGAGCTCAGTCTCCTTCCTGCTGCTCTTTGGTAGCACTTGTGGGAAGAGAGACCCTGACTGGCTTTGGTCCTAAGCTCTGTTCCATCTTCCCTGGGGGTTTCTCCCCTGAGCAGCAGGCAGCAGGCTGCTGGACTCCTCAGCCCAGTCCCCAGCCTTGGGGCTCCCCTTGGAGTGCCAGATCCTGTGACATGCAACGGGAGCCTTGAGGACTGCAGGAGAAGTGTCAGCCAGGTGAGGCCATGGCTGGAGCCATGGATCTGCTCTGCAGCCTGCTCCACATCTCAGAAAAAGATCAGAAAAGCAGAGGCTGTTAGGCAGCCATGGTTAGGTGACGGGCTGCACCTGGCTCACCTGGTTAGAGGGGACAGGCCTGTGGGGCTGGCAGGGAGGGCTGTCCATCAGCACAGACACGGGCAGGGATGGTGACACTGTGTGGTGGCACCACCACCTTTGTGCCTCCCAGCCTGTCCAGGAGTCCTTGTCTTACCCTGCACCTTGGGGCAGGTTTGTGCTCAGGCTTTGCCCTGTGAGTCCCTTCCCTAAGGCTCCTGGCATGCCAAGGCACCATTCAGGATTGGGCATTCAGGACTGGGCACCCTGCTCTGCCAAAACCAGGTGGCTCTGCGCCTGGAATGGTGACAAGGGCGTGGTGGGGGCATGGCCTTTCTGTAGAGTCACTTCCTGCTGGTTTCAGTTCCACATTCCAGGCTCTGTTTGGTCTAGACTCTTGGTACTGAGCTTCCTTGAGGCTGGAGACCGCAAAGATGAGGCAGAGCCAGGCAGCACCATCGGGGTTGGTGTTCTGCAGCATCCAGAGCAGCAGCGCCACAGTGCTGGGGGCAGGAAGCCACTGGCTGATGGGGTGGAACTAGATTTTCATTAAGGACCTTCTGACCCAAACCATTCCATGGTGTGATTCTGTCATCTGCCCGGATCCTTCCATCCAAGCATGGCTGCCCTGCTCCTCACGGGCAGCTTTGGGCTCTCACTTGGGTCCAGGCTGGTTCCTTGTCACCAGGGTGGCAGCTGGCCTTAGCCCTGCCCCGGAGAGGCTGCGTGGCACGGACAGGACATTCCCACACAGCTGCTGGGCCAGGTTGCCAGCTGGGTTATCCTCGACGTCCGGAATTTTTGCAGGCAGTTTGTAGTGGCAAGCCCAGGTTTGGAATTGCTGCCCAGAGGCCGTCCTGGTGTCCTGGTTTTGATCAGACCTGGCAGCCTCTTGCCTTTTCTCAGTCTCCTGTGTGCCCTTGCAGAAGAGGGAGTGCAGAAGGGACACATCTGTTGAGATGTGGGAAGGCAATGGAGGGAGGTGGCAGCTGGATGGGGCTGTGGTCAGGAGCCTGAACAGCACGGGGCAGCAGCTGCCAGCTTGTCTACAGCTCACTGCAGCCCCTGCACACGGGCCCTGGCACACAGAGCACAGTGTAACCCTCCTGTCTGGGTGCTCCTTTGAGGCTGGCCCGCCTCAGGGCCCCTGTGTGCCCGGGGGTCACAGCCTCCTCTGGGCAGGCTCTCACACCACTGCTGTGCCTGTGGCAAACAGCACACCCTCAGAGACAGTGGGGCCACCCTGCTTTGGCCACCAAGGGACTGCTCAGGAGCCTTTCTGGAGCCACAGGTATGGTCTGTGCATGCCCGGAGCATGGGTGCAGAGGAGGATTCTCTCACAGTGGGTCCCATCTGCAGCTGACCCTCCTCTCCACCTTCCTCTCCCTTTCTGAGTGCAGAGGAGAGCAGAACTCTCTCCTGGGACCACGTCTGTGTGCAGCCCGAGCCCTGCCCAGCACCAGGGGTGCCAGGAGGCTGCAGAGCTGTCCAGGATCAGTGCAGGGCAAACACGAGGCACAGATCCCTGAGCTGATGTCACAACAGAGCTGCTACTGACTGCTGGCTCCCTCTGCCTCTCTTTGTTCACTCCTTGCTCATGGATATGGGTGCAGGTCCCAACCCGGAAAAGCAGCTGGAGCAGCTGGAGCAGCCAAGGGGTCCTGGTCCCCACATTGTACTTATTATACTCAGGTACCATTGACTACTCTGAGGAGAATGGGTGAGGGTGATCCGACCAGCTCTGGACTCCCTGTCCCCAGCAGGCTGCCCAGCGGCCAGAGCTGCTCTGCCCCAAGCCCCCGTGTCCCACTGACCTGTGCTGGGACCCACAGCCCCTGTGTTGGCGCTGTCCCTGCATGCCAGCCTGGCATCAGCCAGCCCCTGATGGCCTGGTGTCACTCCATCGCCGAGCTGTCATCAGTCCCCTCCTTTGTCACCAAGCTGCGGCAATGAAAACATTCTCCCTCCAGTTCCTTTTCTCCTGTCCCCCTGCACCGCACACTTCGTGGAATTTCTGGATGGTAACTGGGAACCACCCAGGCAGCTCCCAGCACTCCAGGTCTCCAGCAGCGAGCACTCCCGGTGCCCTGGCTGAGGCATGAATGATGATAAATAAGTAAATCACATGGTGGGCTGAACGATTTCCCCAAATGAGCCTGTTTGTCCCAGGCACCGTGCAAAACCCTCTTCTCCTTGGCGATAACCTTTCCGTGTGCTCGCATTATGCATGTATTCATGTGACTTCCTCTGCCTCACTGCCACCTCTTGATTTAAATAAAAATAATTTATGTGGACATTCCTTCAGTTAGGATTCCCCCCCCAATAATATTTCGTTGATGCTCTGAACCCAAATGGGGTCGTTATGCTTTTGCATATCATTAGGGCTTTATGAAGAACAACAGCGACATCTGCATGTGCCGCAGTGCCACGGAGATGGGGGGAAATACGGAAAACAAACCCCAAACGAGCTCCAAGCTCATCTGGCTCTATCTTTCCTCGGTGCCTTTGCCTCTATCACGGACACAAGTAATTGTACAGTGTAATCACATCACGGCTCATCTGAATATTCATAACTGACACAAAGACTTGGAGAAGAAGAGAAGTGGGGAGGAAAATGAAGGTAATTTAAATATAAAACAGCATTTCATTTGGAAGCAAAGTTCCCCGTCCAGCTCAAGAGATTGTCTTGGTGCTGATTCTCTCTGTCCATCTCCTGTACAGGAGCGAGGGCAGTGGGAGCGTCGCACCCGCAGCCCCCGCTGTGGAGGGAGAAAATAAAGCACAACAACAAACAGCAGCAGAACTGCCCCCAGCCAAAGGGATGTTTGAAGAGTCGCCAACAGTGGCTAACCAGCTGCTGGTCTCCAGGAAAGAAATAGTCTATTGAGGGAGCTTTATAAAGACCCCAATTAATATGTTGTGCATGTATAAGATCTACAAAGAGCCCACTGTGTTCCTCCCCCCACAGCCACCACCTTCTCTTCCTGATCAATGCCAGTGGAGAAGGATCTGTGCTACCAAATAATTGATTAATCACTTCAGCGGTGAAAACGCCCCTCTCCAAAACAGAGAAGAAAAACAAACACAAAAAGAGGCAACAGTTCGCTAATTAGCGTGTAAATTACCGCTGGTTCCATCCTTCTTTGTGCCTTTAAAAAGGAAAAGAAAAGGGAAAGAGTAAATATAATTCCCATCTTAATGTATATGCTGTCTTCATTTCTTTTGTATTACTTTGGTATCCTTCACCAGTATGAACACAGCAGTGTGGTGTTGAAGCTGTGGCTGGCTCTGCTAGTTCGTTCCCCAAAGAGCTCCTATTTCCATTCCACTGGAGCTTATATTCCTTTAAATGTCTAGCGCAGCATCATTTCCCCCTTTCTAATACATCACTCTGCTGGAATTAGAAGAATCCAAGGTTATATCCAACTTCAAAGGTTTCCAAGTCATCATGATTTTAGTAAAAGTAGAAGACAGATCATGGAACAAGTCCCTGGCTTTTGAAGATAGGCATCACAGGGACCTTCCTCCCTCTGTCTCGTTCTCGCTCTCCCACTCTCTCCCCCCAACTTTGTACCTCTCCAGCTCTGAATGTCCCGCGCTAGCGTGGTTTAATGATATGCAAATGAAATATGCATAAAACCATTCTACTGTATGATGATTAAACACTGGAGACATTAGCCGCCGACGCTTCACTGTTTGACTATAATAATCTTCCCCGAGCATCCACTTTGACTGCGGAGTTATGGAAACCCATAGCAGTTGGCAGAGAGCGAGTAAGAGAGAGCGAAGGAAGGAGAGGTGCAGGGATGTATCACCCATCTCTGCATTTATCCCACTCCAGGAGACATCTCCCCTCTTTGTACTGCGTTCCTACTGCTGTCTTTTGTAATCCATCCATGCGGTCGCACCAGGGCAATTAACGGGAAAAAACCCTCTTTTCTCTTAATGTTTCAAAGCTCATTAGCCAAACGATTATTCCTCATTAACAGCGAAAGCTCATTCATTAAAAGAAAAAATATGCCCAAAAGATGCCAGCACTGTTAATCCCGAGCCCTGTAGCTGGGCTGTAGATCCCATGCTAGTATTTTCCATGCAGAAGGGAAGTGCACCAATCCACAAAAAAAAAAAAAAAAAAGAAAAAGAAAAAAAAAGAAAAAAGAAAAAAAAACCCAAACCTAAAAAACAAACCACCAGGCAAAAAGAAAACATTTTGTGAGTTTTGTAAAATCCGCAAGAGAGGCAATTAATATTCCCATTGTATGACTTTATTTTTTGTCTCTCCCTTTTGTCTCCAGTGCCCTTGCCTGGCTCAGCGCCCAGTGCCACCAGAGCACCTTGCAGGATCCTCAGCAGCGCAGACACCGTGAGTAGCCAGCTGTGCCTTGTCCAGGAGCCCCCGCGCCCTCCGGACCCCGTGGAGCGCCCGCACGGCTCCTTCCCCTGCTCGCCCTCCGAGTGCCACCTGGGCTTCACAAGTAGCACCTTCCAAATCTCTCTGTCTTCAAGTTTGTGCATGTCTGTGTGGCATCCCTCCTCCTCCTTCACTCCCATAGTGGATCTCGTGAAGGGCTTCAGATCGGCCCCATTCATCTCCCTGGTGATAGCAGTGAATGTAGATAAATCTCTGCTGCCTGCTTGCTGCTCCAGTATGATTTTTATTTTGTCTTCCGTGTACACCTAGGTCAAAAAGTGGGATGTATACTGACGGTGGGTGAGTGTGTGTGTGTGTGTGTGTGTGTGTCTGTCTGTCTCTTGCTCACTCCCTGTCGTTCTCTCTCACGGAGGCACACAAACACTCATCTCCCTGCGTGTGTTACACGCGTGCACACAAATAAACACCGCACACGGACGCGCCTGTGTTCACAGAGCACACACACATCTCCTCACCCCACTCACAGCTGCTGTGCACCCGAGGGGTGCGTGCGTGTGTCTGTGTGTCTGTCTGTGTGTGTGTGTGTCTGTCAGTCAGTGTGTCTGTGTGTGTGTCTGTGTGTCAGTGTCAGTGTGTGTGTCTGTCAGTCAGTGTGTCTGTCAGTGTGTCAGCGTGTCTGTCTGTCAGTCAGTGTGTGTTTGTGCGCCTGTGTGTCTGTGTCTGTGTGTGTGTGTGTCAGTGTGTGTGTCAGTGTGTCTGTGTGTGTGTGTCAGTGTGTCTGTGTGTGTCTGTGTGTCAGTCAGTGTGTCTGTGTGTCAGTCAGTGTGTCTGTGAGTCAGTCAGTGTGTCTGTGTGTCAGTCAGTGTGTCTGTCTGTGCGCACTGCTCCGTGTGCATACTCAGGCATCTCGCTACTCCGTCAAACATTCCCTCTCCTCCCAGCAGAGGCTGTGTGCAGGCTGATCCTGCCCTGCAAGAGCCGTATTCCTTCCTCCCTTCCTTCCCTCGGCTGCTCGGAGACCTTCGCGTTCCCTCCTCGGGGTCCCTCCCGAGCTGCAGATTTGGCACCTTTCCCCGGGCTTGTCCAAATGGCAAATGGCATCGGCCGGAGCTCGCCTTCTTGCAGCTTCTCTGGGCATTTCTCCCTCCATGCCGACTACTCCCTTTTGTTTGTTGTTGACTGGGCTGGGTGTGGTTGGGGTTTTTTGGCATTAATTGTAAACGAACCTGAATGGCAAAACACGCCAACAGCTTGCGGGGGAGAAAAAAAAAGCCAAAAAAAAAGCCAAAAAAAAAAAAAAAAAAAAAAGCAAGCCCCACACAAACGCCTTCTGCTGCGACAGATGCCCATGTTGCCCCTGGCATGGAGAGCGGGCACAAGGGGTTTGTTGATGAGGTTTTTTCGATTGCTGTGTTTATTGTTCGCATTTCCCTTTTCCATTTATTTTTAAAGACTCCAAGATGCCGGCCTCGGCTTGGAACGGAGCGGTGTCATGGCGGAGACGACGGCCTTTGTCTCGCAGGGTGTGAAAGCATCCGTTGTGCTGGCTCCACTGCGGCAGAAGGATGTCTAAAGGGGGAAAAGTGCCGGAGGTCCGAGCAGTGCGGCGCTGGGGGGGAGCCCCATCCCATGGTGTGCGTCCGAGCAGGGCTGGCGGAGCAGCCCGGGCTGTAATCCTGGCACTCGCGCCTGCGGTCGCTGCCTGCGTTTGCTCCTGGGGGTCTGGATAATCTCCCCTGGCTCTACGGCAGTGTCTGGCCCGCGCTCAGGGCCCCCGTAACATATACCCGCTGCCGCGATCGCAGGGAGCTGTGGCGTTGCCACTGAATGGATGGCACTGTGCCAACTCCGCTGCCATCCGCCCTTGCAGCTCCTTTCCTCCCTCCTCCCTCCCGCTCTCCCCTCCTCCTCCTCCTCCCGTCGACTTGATGTTAATTAACACACGGGTTAATTGATTTTAAAAGCTGAAGAATTACAGTTAAGTTTTCCCACAGGGTACGGCCGCCAGCCGCCTGGCACGGCTGCGCCTGGCGCGGCTGCAGGGGCCGGGGGCGCCGGACCGGGGCTGCCACTGCCACCGCCACTGCCACCGCCACCGCCACTGCCACTGCCACGTCCTGACTGCCACCGCTGCCTCCTGCTATCAGCAGCCCACGCCGCCCCTCCCCTAGGCTCCCCATGCACCTGTGCCAGCCCGGCGCTGGTGCGGTTCTGGCGGGGCAGCTGTGCCCCATGGCAGCCCCATGGCAGCCCCATGGCAGCCCCATGGCAGCCCCAGCATCGCCCGGCGCTCCGCTCCCCTGCCCGAGCCCGGCACGGGCTGCTCCTGCCCGCCACAGCTCGGCTCCCCTAATCGCCTGCGATGTGTTGCTTGGGGCGAAGCATCAAAACCAAGGGAAAGTTAGTTTGTTGTAATTACCAGAGAAATAGCCCACGAGGGCTTTGGTTTTTCACTCTCCTTTGCCCCAGTGTGCGGCTGGTGAGGGTGACAGTGTGGCAGGAGGAGGCGCAGCAGCTCTGGGAACTTGAAGCTTTCACCTTCCTGCGCTTTCATTTTATTTCATTTTGTTTTTTAAAAGCATGAAGCAAGTGAAGCGACAAGAGGAATCCATTATGCAAATCAAGTCACATTTGCATAATGTCTCATGACTGGAATATGCAAATGACTTGTATAATTTATGAGTGCCAGTGTCTGTCTAAAAGTGTTTCCCAGAATTTATAAAAACTGCGGCGTGGGAAGGCAGCTGCCGGCTGCCCTGCCAGGAGGGTCCACACTCGCTTTGCAAAGTCTGCTTGAGTCTGGGAGTGCAAACGTCTGGGAACGAGAGCTGAGCCCCCCTTCCCACCCCGTCCTCTTGCTTTATTTATTTCCCATTTCTCCCTCTACCAAGCTCCCACCTGCTCCCCTCGAGCTTCTCTGGGGATGCAGGGCCGGGGCACCGGGCTGGATGGCCAGGCAGTCCCACAGGTGGCTCAGCCGGGGCTTGCTCGTGTCCCCTGGGGCTCTCAGCAGGCACAGAGCCCTGCTCTCTTCAGGTGAGGGAGCTCGTAGGCACTGAGGAGCCGCTCGGAGCCTCTCGCAGTGGGATTGCTGCTGGTTTGCTCTCGCCAGCTCCAGTCCCTGCTTGGATACGAGCCCTGTGACCTCGGGAGAGCTGCAGGGAGGGACCCTGAGGGTCCTGTCCAACGCTGCAGCGCTCGGGGGCAGCACTGGAAAGGTCTCTGGAATATCCCGACATTCAGGACAGGTATTAAGACATTTTCTTTTCTTTTCTCCCTCTTCTTTGCATGTCTAGTGATCTGGGGAGCACCGAGAGTGCATTTGGGCTCTTGCACCTGGGCGAGCCACCGTTCTGAGCTGTGTGCACAGGGAGAGGATAAATAATAATGTGCAGGCCCCTGGAAAGCTGCGTGGGTCACAGCTGCCACTCTGGGCAGCATCTGACTCCCAGCAGCGGGCTGGGAGAGCCCAGGGGCCAGGGCAGCTCAGCCTTCCTCAGCTCTGTGAAGTCCCCAAAAGGGCTTTTGGGCAAGAAAGGGTGATTTGCTATTCTTGAGAGTCTTCGCTTCAGTTGTAAAACCCAAATGTTTATCTCCCTGGTTCCAAATCACTTTTGGTGTCAAATGCCTCCAAAGCGAAGAATCTCACACTTTCCATCAGTTTCAAAATACTGTGGCTCTGTGTGTGGTTTGTTTAGTGGATGCAGGTACAGGCTGTGACAGTGAGAGTCACACTGAGCATCCCCAGGACAAAGCACTGAGTTCACAGACTGTGCTTTTTTACCTGTGGCTGGAGATTTCTGCTGTGGGAATATGAAGAGACCCTCCACGTCAGGTACAAGGCAAACCAGCATGCAGACTGTGTGACACAGGGGAGGAGAGGAGAGGAGAGGAGAGGAGAGGAGAGGAGAGGAGAGGAGAGGAGAGGAGAGGAGAGGAGAGGAGAGGAGAGGAGAGGAGAGGAGAGGAGAGGAGAGGAGAGGAGAGGAGAGGAGAGGAGAGGAGAGGAGAGGAGAGGAGAGGAGAGGAGAGGAGAGGAGAGGAGAGGAGAGGAGAGGAGAGGAGAGGAGAGGAGAGGAGAGGAGAGGAGAGGAGAGGAGAGGAGAGGAGAGGAGAGGAGAGGCAGCAGCACAGCCAGAGTCTGCAGCATCTTCTGCTTGTTGCTGCTCAGGGCTGGTGCCTACCCCCACACTAAGTTTAGCCATGTGCCCACTGGCATTTCCCACAAGGGTTCCCACTCAACTTTGTCACTCCACTGCCTGCTCCCATTCTTCCAGTACCGGTTTGGAGCAGTAGGGTACAGTTACAGAGAGCCCCCAGCAGCTGCAGTTTCCTTCCCACCTCTCCTGGGTAAGGCATGCACCCTTGGGCAATGCCAGCATCGGCTGGATGGATAATCCCAATTTCCCACTCCTCTGTGCCAAGCTCTGTGGCAGTGGCAGCTGCTGATGCCAGTGCAAATACCTGAGCTGGCAGCTCTTTCCCTCCCTTACTCAGTCTTGCAGAAGGGTGATGTACAGACGGACTCTAAGCACTGTCTGAGCAGGTCCACGAGGGCACCAGTGTGCCAGCAAAAAGCATCAGCCATCAGCATCACATCACCAGCCTTGGCACACCTGATGGATGTGCCCAGCATTAGGAACAGCTTGCCTGCATGGGGCTTTTTGCCTGATGGTTATAGATAAAAACAGTTTTAAGCAAAGTGTGTAAAATCTTTAAATCTCGAACAAATCTCTAATTAATCCCAGCTAAGTAGATTAAAAGTGACCGCAGGCTTTAAAAAGAAGCAAGCTGATCACTTGCAGGACAGAGAAAATAAATAAAACGAAAACAATCACACTGTAAATGCGCAGCTCCCTTGTTCCTGGTGTAGATAAAATTCGGGTGGCAGGATTGCAGCCAGACCACTGGTCCTGGGTTTGATGGAGGCAAAGATTCAGTGAGATGAGGCAACACAGCACAGTTCTGTATCAAAACAATTACCCAAAAGCATCAAAGATGCTACAGGCAGATTTTGTTAGGGTGCTTCAGACTTAGGGAACAAAGTGGTGCTGTGTGGACAGCATCTTCAGCAAAACAAGGCAGGCTGCTGAATTCCCAGGTGGAAATCAGGATCCTTGTCAAGATTCATCCTGATGTTAAGGTCCTGAGCATCAGACCAGCCTGTTTGTGGCTCTGGTACTCTCTTCACAGTGCTCACTTCTGCTGATCTGTGTTTGTAAAGACCGCTCTGATTGGAAATTACATGGTTAATCATCTTGGCACAGTGGAATTCAGCCACTTAGACTTTTCTTCAGTAACTGAAGGAGCAGATTTTGCAGGATTAGGCTCCTAGCTGGAGAGATGTGGTGTTTCTCTTCCTTAGAACCACGTGTTCCTTTCGAAGTGTGTATTCCAAGGTGTAAGGGAGGGGAGCATCACTGGCTGTAGCTGTCCCAGCACAGGTGACAGCCTCCAGCCAAGAGCAGCAGTGCTGCTGCAGATCCTCACCGTAGTCACTCAGCATCCAGTGCCAGCTGTGCCTGCTCACACAGTGCCTGTGGCTGCTTCTCCCCAGACACTGTCACCCTTTCTCAGGTTTTGCCCAGCCCAGTGATTCGGTTTATTTTGTTTTTGCCACTGTCACTGTGCTGTCCCCAGACCCAGGACCTATATGTGTGTGTGTCTCAAAGGCAGCTCCATGATAACCCGTGCTAAAAACTGCACCAGCATCTCCTGCTGCTGTGATCATATACTGGAATGGAAGCTCTGGTGTTTGACCCTGAAGATCCAGGATAACAGCAAGTTTTTGGGGTCTGGTGGTGAGCCAGAGGAACAGGTGATGCAGGATAAATCTTCTGAAGGGACAGAGAGTGCTCAAACCTCATGAGCATATGCCCAGAGAAGGGAGGTCTTGGCACTCCCCCACTTTGGCGGGTGGTGTTTGGCTCTTGGAGGGCAGCTGAGATTTGGGAGGGTTTTGTGAGCAGGGTGGGTGGTCACGTCCCTCTCCCGTCCATGAGATGAGCAGAACAGACCTGGGACAGGTGGCTCAGCCTGGGCCCTCACTGCTCAGTCAGAGAGCTTCAGTGGCACAAGGAAGAAGCTGCAGGTTCCAAAGCCCCAGAAAAGGGCTCCTAAAGTGGTGACCCTTCTGTTCTAATGAAGTTACACTTTGTCTCTTCACGGAAGGAGATGGCTCCAAACAAGGATGGGAGGGTGCTCTGCCTTAGCCCAGCTCTGCCAAAATGACAAGAGGTTCATGTTGCTGCTCTCAGGTGACCATAGGATATTGTACCCAGGTATTGTACTGAGATGAGATGAGATCTGCTCCCCTTCCTCCCAAACAGGCTGCTTCCTCACCCTGAAAACTGCCCCAGGGCACAATAAGTAGGTTAATGCTTGCTTTAGGGTTAGCCTGAGGGTGAGGGTTCCCTGCAGGAATAGCAGAGTGAGGTTTCCTCTGTGCCTGTGTGAGTTCATATGTCGGGATGCCTCCAAGGCAGATGAGTTCCTACTGCTCCCATTCATCAGTGTGTGCCTCTTCCTCCTTCTTTGGGATGGTGATGTTCCTTGGGATGACAAAGCTTTGATTTTAGTTCTGCCAGGCTCACATGCTTTCCTTTGCATGGTTTTTCCATTTGTCATTCGTTCTTCCATTTCCCTCTTTCCCAGCCCTGGTTCTGGCCAAGGAGCTCCAAGGGAGTTGCATTGGCCACGCCTCGTGCTCCAGGCTGCCTGGGCTCTTCTAAGGCCAGAATGGCTCCCAAAAAGGAAAACAAACCAGAACATGTCAGTGGTTTTGAATTACAAATCTGGGTGTTCAAAATGCATGAAATGAGACATTTTGGATGCTGACTGCAACATGAATCCACCCGTGTTGGACATGAGTGGTGTTTCCTATTTATGCTCAGACTCCTGAATACAAAGTTAAAACAGACATCAAGGCAGCTGTGGGTGGGCAAAACAGAGCCAGGTTGGAGAAGAGGGAGGGTTTGGTGTGTTCAGCATTACAGACTTTGGCTGTGGCAAGGGAAAGTTAAAAAGGTGCCTAGAACCAGGTATTCCAAATTAATTTCCTATTTACATAGTAATGTGTGAAATTCCTGTGTTTAATTTACATATAAATATTGACTCATATTTTTACATAAAAGTAGTATTGACATTTTTCTATGGGAATATGCTCTTTTTGGCTGCTTGCCATTTCTTGACCTACATTCCCAAGCTACAGAGCCTGCCATGCTGGTGTGATTCAGCCCAGCCCCACGTGTGAGTGCCTGTTCTTTGGTGACCTGCTGTGTGCACAGATCCTGCCCTGGAAATGGATCAGCACATGCCAGACATGGTTGCCACGTGAGGGATTCCTCACCCCTCTGCTGTGGAACCTGGAAGTGTTGGTGGATGGCAAGCAGTGGCTTCAGAGCTGCCTGGTGGGGAGCCTTCAGTGACAGACACAGCCATGGGCTCGTTGTGGTTGTTGTGTTGTTGTGGTTGTTGTGGTTGTTGTGGTTGTTGTGTTGTTGTGGTACTGCAGGTAGTGGATCCTTGCAGGTAACTCCTTGTCTTGCACAGCCAGAACAGGAGTGTATTTCTTTGTGGAACTGCTGAGCACTCATAGTGTTGCTTGAAACATATGAAGTGCTATAAATTTGTTAAGTGTTTCACAAATTAGAACTAGACACTTTGAACCAAGCACCTAAAATTAGAGGACAAGTCTTGGGCTTGAGTCTCTCTGTGTCTCTGTTTAGCACTTGGAAAGTGCAGATGATAAAACTTCTTTCTTGCAGGGTTGTTGAGATTAGGGACTGCCCCTGGAGAACTGAGAGTGATGAATGTCATAGAACATCTACAAGCAGATTAATAGCAAAGTTCTGTGAAAGGTTTGAAAAGTGGGCACTCAGTGCAGGTTGGAGCTGGAGCCTCACACTGAGCTGTGGTAGGAAGCACTGATTGATGCCTTTTCTGTGCACGTGTGAATTAATAACTACATAATATATAAATACTACTACTAGGATTGTGTGAGATGTGCATCAGAGCCCATAGCAAATGCTTATGCAGGAGATCCCAGATTATGCTGGCAACCTTGATTCTGTCATATCCAGTGTTCTAACAGTGTGTTGTGATTGTTGTGTTTTTCTAAAATAGTTCTACTGTAAGCACTGTTCATAAATTAAGACATTCCAGCTGCACTTGTGCATGTTTCCATAGTTAGTCCACCTAATGAGAACTGCGAGGTTCATCGTCCTCTGAAAGCTTTCTCAGTGGTAAATGTGATCAGAGACACCAGAGCATTCTCTTGGCTATCAATCTGCAGATAATAGAAGGTCCATTTCTTAAGTACACACAGAAAAGGAGAAGAAGAAATACTGGCTATGACATAAAATGAATTGTCTTCCTCCATGCCCTTGTAACCTAGGGCATGTAGTGCAGGCTGCCAGCCATCGCTTTACAGATTTAGAAGTGCTGGAATCTCTGTGTCTGTAGCAGGCTGCCTGATGGATTGGTGAGTAATGGACTCAGGGAGTGCATTACCAGCGCCCAGACTAATGGCTAGCACTTGCCCATGGCTTTGGCTATAGATCATCCACTGTGCTATTCATAAGCTCTTGCCAGTCTGTGTCTGGCACTCGTGCTGCTGCTCTCACAACTGCCACGTGTTCAGAAGGTGAAGAGTAAACGAGGAGAAAGGAGTGAGTACCAGTTCTCCAGTTCTCTTGCTCTTTGGAGGACAGGTTAAAGGACAAGGCAGTAGCCTGGAAAATACATTTGGGCTTGCTGCACACCATGAGGCACCGTCCTGCCACTGCCTGAGCTCCCTGTGCCTGGGATCTTTTCTTTCCCAGGCAGACCAATGCTACGGGTCATGGCAAGATAGGAAGGGGAGGGAGAGGTGCTTGGGGTGCTGGGTGTGCCTCTGACATGACCTCTGCAGTGTTGGAAGAAGTGCCTGGATGGTGCTGTCAAGATTTGTCTGTTTGTGAGCTAAATGAAGTAGAACCACCTTCCCAGCACAGACCATCTCCAGGGCTGACCTCTGGGCTGGCTCGGATGGACAGGGCAGGCTGTGCAGAGAGGAATGAATTGCTTCCAGTCCTGCCTGGCTCAGGAGCTTTCACCCTTCCTTTAGACTCCATGGCATGAATAGAACTCCAGGGTTGTGTTCCTTGTGTGATTGGGATGAGCTGGATTCCTGTCTCCTCCTTTCACCTAGACCAGTGTCCAGCCATGAGAAAAGAGCAATCCAGTCAGCTCTGGATTTAACCTGGTGACCCACCCCACTGCCAGCTGTGTGAACCATGCATGACCCATTCCAGTTCCTGAGTCCAGGTGCTTTACTGATAGTGAAGGTGTAAGCCTTGCTCTGCTATTCTGGGCTCCTTGGCCTTGTATTTTTTGCAAGAAGTTACTTAAACTTCTGCAGTTTTTATTAACATATTCCTGATGAGGTTTTGGAAAGGAAGAAGCTTTCATCTAAGGAGTTTCCTCTACAGTAGTCCCAGTAAAGACTTCTGCTATAACCAGGCAGCAGAAGCAAAATTGTAAAAACACTGCAGATGAGGGAGGGATGTTTTTCAGTTCCAGGAGTACCGTGCAATAAGAAATGGCCCAGACTGAGCAGGAAACACTTTACATTTTCTAGTACTACTTTACTTCATGTCTTAGGGATGTGGTGCCTTTTAAGGGGATAGTGGCAGTGACACAGATGTTCTTGGGGGTGCTAGATATTGCACTCTTTTAGAGAAAGGCCTCTTTGTACCAGGGCTTTAATTGAGGCACTTCATAGAGAGCTTGGGCGCCTTTCCATTGCCTGGAGCAGGGAGCAAATTCTGGTTCTTTGCATTTTTCACATTAATTCCACCAAAAGTCTCCAGTAATTCACCAGAAGTCTGGTGGGATATTTTGGATACAGAAACAGATGGCAGATTCAGGTTGTTGCAAAGAAAGGTGATGCTGCTGAACAGGAGAAGCTATAAATCCAGAAATTCCCAGTGAGTATTATCCATCAGTTTATTTGTCTGCTATTTTGGGAAATGCTTCTGGTAATAAAGCGTCATCAATCTATTATTTCTTTTGGCCAATCTCTCTCAGCCTGCCTATATAAAACTCTTTGTGGCCTATATTTAACTGAGAATAACCTCTGCTTATTTCCTCTCTTCCACCATGAGTTTTGTTCCTTTAACAAGCACAACAGCAGGCTGCTCTGGCTTCAAAAAGAAAATTAATTCTGTCCGCAAAAGGGTCAAGTGCTGGAAAGTGCATAGCAATGCAGTTTGCATGGCAGGATCCAGGAGATATGATGCTAATAAGATTCCAAGATGAGAACAGCAGACTGGCTCTGGGGATTCAGATGAAGGGTTCTGTAAATTTTAAAAGAAATGGTCTCCAAAAACTAATGATGTCTGCTTTCCAATTCATTAATAATGTGAAGCAGGGAGATGGGAGTGAGAAGCAGGCCATGCTTTGAAATATCAGAATGTAACGAGGAAAAAACAGCGAGAGCTCATCTCACCGGGGTCATAAAGCTCGGAGGAGCAGGCGGGCTGCAGGGGAACACAGTGTCGGTGCCTGGAGGGAAGGAAATTGCACTGTGTGTTCTGCCATGTGTAATTTATGCACAGACTCTGCCAGCACTGATGTAAAATTTCTATGCAGAAAAAGATGCTGTTGTATTGACAGATCTTTTTCAACGTTCTTGTTTAAGGTGACTTAGTACACAGGATATTTGATGAGTTTTAAAAACAGATATGAATTGCCTTAGCATATTTACAAATGGCTTTTGGTAAACCTTCCCCTTCACCTTTCTGCATTGCATGCACGAAACCTTAAGCTTGTTTGTAGTTAATATTGGAAGAAACCCCTCAGGCAAAGCCTAATGAACTGAGAGCAATTCTGAGCTTCCCTGTGCAATATCTTGAGAGCCTTTGCCTTTCTGAGGGCTCTTGGACATACCTGTGACCTTGTTGCTTTGCATCACTTCCATTCCTGCTGCAGCGTTTGGTGGTGCTGCTGCTGTGCTGACATGCTGTGGAGCCTCTCCCTGCTGCCTGCAATGGGCAGCCAATGGAAAATGTCTGTGCCCGAGCACCTTCCAGAGGGGGAAGCTGTGAAGCCGAAGGATTTAGCTCTGACTTTTATTCTGACAACGCTAGTGTGATTGTAGAGTGAGGTTCATGCCTTCCTCCTATCTTTTCCTTCCAGCTCTGTGATACTTTCCCATCTCACCTTGAAACCTGTCAGCAATGGCAGGGGAGGCTCTGGGAGCAGCTCAGTGAAGCTGGGAGCAGTTCAGAGGGAGAGGGGCTGCAGTGCCAGCGCTCAGAGTGCCCGTGGCACTGCCACTCCCTGGGACCTGTGCCAGGCTCTGCACCTGCCCGTGCCAGCCTCAGCCCGGTGCTGCAGTGCAGCTTTTAGCCCAGGCTGGATCAGAGTCTGCTCTCTGCTGCCCTGCCCTGCCCTGCCCTGCAGCCCTTTGCCTCGGGCTGCTCTTACAGGGCCCCTCTGCTTCCTTCAGCTCAAGCTGCTCTCATCATTCTCTCTTCCCCTGGCCTTGCTCCAGACAGGTGACCTCTCCTAAATGCAGGGTTCAGAGGGTGCTCAGCAAGGGGCAGCAGGAGTCCCTGTCCCCCCAGAGGAGCTGCTTTCACGAGGGCTCCTGCTGAGCTGCAGAATCAGGGGTGTCTGGGGTGCAGGGGGTGGTTTGGGTAGAGAGCTCACACAGCCTGGGAAGGAGACTGGAGCTGAGGTTTCCTTCCTTGCTGAAGCCATGAAAATGGGTGAAGTGGGGCTCTGCATCATGGCTGCAGCATGTTCACAGAAAAGGTTTCTCTTACAGCGTTTGTAAGCACTGTGTATTTCTTTATCCAGAGATGATGGGGCTCTCAGTATTGACAGATGTGCCTCAGCTGTCCCTAAAGCAACCACGGAGTCATTGGCAGCAGCAGCTTCAAAAGCCACAGTCTTCACCTGTGGGGCTTTTTTTTGCATGCCCTTGGTCTCCAGTGAACATATATAGACTGACTTTAAAACAGGGTGATACAGCCATGGGTACCAAGTTCTCATATTTGCATCTCAGGTGTTTCCTTGGGGAATTTGTGTCTTCAAGAAATCTCAAGAATTTCCTTGAGGGCTTTTCCAGTGAAGCTCTTGGTTGTTATTCAGTATTTCCACACTTGCTTACAGCTGTGGTCAGCCATTAGAAGCAGGCAGGTGCTCAAAGCTGCTGCAGTGGAGGCACAATTGTGAGCATCACAGTGTAAAGAGCTGGAAACCAGCTGGTGTGGGGAGCCCTTTTTGGTGCTGCTCTTCACCCAGACACCGAGCAACTGGGTTGATTTCTGTGTCGATGATCTTCCATCAGAAACTGCTCTGGTTTGCAGCTGGGCAGGAACAGCACTGTAGCCACCAGGACCTCAGAATAAACTGCTAAATTTTTAAGGTCTTTGCTTACTCCTGTGTTTGTCCGTGCTCCTCTGTCTATTCAGTCCAGCATTCATCTTTTTTTTTTTTTTTTCTGGGCTTCCCCTCACTCTCGTGAGAGCATGTGCCTGTCAGTGATGAGTGTAGTCATTCTACAGCTTCTGCTTCCCCTTCCTCAGCACCCAGCATCCCTGTGATGCTCACAGGAGCTGCACAGATCCATTGCTCCTGAAAACCAGACCCTGTGCTCGTCCCTGCAGTGTGTGCCCAGTGTGTCCTGTGTCATCACCTGGGATACAACCCAGCAGGGAGGGGAAATGAGTGGTGGGAAGAACATGTTTGTACCCTTTGCCCAGCAAATCAGGACACAGGAATATCAGGCAAGGAAGATTTATATTATCTGAGCTGCCTAGTTGCAGATTTCTGTTTCATCAGAAAAGCCTGACTTTTCCACTGGTGCCATCCAGAGCTCTGCCAGCTCTGTGTCCTGGTGGTGTTCAGATGTTGCCATAGGATCCCTTTTCCGCTCCTCTTCACACACACAGTGTGTGAAAACACACATTTTCCCAGCAGGCCCCTTTCCAGTGCTTCAAACCAAGCCAGGCTGTCTGATTATTCCTCATGACAGGTGTAAAAATGCCAGATCCACGGCAGAAAACCTCTTGTGATGAGGAAGCTCTCACTGCAAATAATGAACCAGATTTCTGTGGAAACCTGCACTGTTCCAGACCCTGGACCGGCCACCAATTCTACAGCAGGATTCTGTTCTCCTAACAGATACCCAAAGGCAGATTTTCTTTTAATTAAAAATGAAAATCTATAATGCAGTCAGCATGATGCCTCTTGGTATGTTTATTTTTATACTCCATTTATTTGTTTTGTTCTCAACATCTCCTTCCGTTGGGAGGGAATTTTCCATCCCATCTGTGTATGAGGAGTGAATGGGACTGAAGGACTATGGGAGCAAGACAGAGGTCAGTTGTGGTTTTTATTATCTGAGTGGAAATGGGCACCATTTGCAGTTGTGGATTAACACACTAACTGGTCTTTTCCATAGAATAATATTGACGTTTCAAAGTTGATATTTTTAAGCAGTTGTCTTTAGGTTTCAGTATTACCAGGCTTTAGAGTCCACTGAAGTATTTCATTTCTCATTACACTTAATGCTTCACTTTCTGTCTCTACACTTAGAAAAAAAAATTATTCTTTCAGTAATATTCTGATAATATTTTATTATTTTTCTGAGCAGCCAAAGGACAAAAATAATTTAATTTTCCCAGCATGAAGATAATGCCACGAATCCCAGCTCTGTGGAGGGAGCTGCTCCCCAGGACTGCCCAGGAGCCTCTTCCCCGTGTACAGACTCCTTCGGGCTTTTAAATCCTCTGTGGCTCCCAGCTTTGACTCCTCCTTTCTCTTTGCCTTATTTTTCCTTTTGACTACTTTTCTATGCCCTAAGGTCAAGGGTTTTCCCTACGGAAAGAAGAAGTTTAACCTTTCCTCCACCGTTTGCCCACATGGCATGACAAGCCCATAGCAAGGCTGGCAGCGCTGGGCACACAGGCACGACCCAGGTGAGGGGCTCTGTCCTCTCCCTTCACCTGCAGCAGGTGAGGCAGGAGGGGGCTGTGCCCCCCGTGCCCTCCCTGGTGCTGGAGCCCAGCACGGCACAGACAATGTGCTGGAGCTTTCTGTCTGGGGGACTTTGGGGAGGGGAGAGGGAAAAAGGCTGTTAGATCTATCGCTGGCAATTTAGATTCAGAGACATTTCATCTGCAGTTCCCTCAAGTGTTGAATTGAATAAAACCAGAGCAGCGGTGGAAAAGGAGGTGGGGGAAGGGCTCCAAGCACTCTCAGCTGAACAAAAAGAGACAGGCAGCTCATAAAAAAGGAATTGCATCCTTGAGTTGAAAATCTGGACTCACAGGGCAGGGAGGAGGCCACGTGGCAGAGCCCACCCATGGGCAGGCGCCAGGCAGCACTGCTGAGGGCTTCTGGCACTCCTGCAGCCAGAGCAGATCACAGGGATCATTTCTGGTTTTCCTGATTTTCTGTTGATTTTTTGAAGCTCCTGTTGTAAAATCAAGCAGGAAGAACAGAGTCCCAGACTTTGGTTGCAATTAAAAAAAAACAAAATACCCTATCCTTCACTTTGCAGTGCTTCAGGAGAAAAGAACAAAAGCAAAACCCTCAAGGATCAAAAATTCAGAAGAACAAGTAACATAGCACTTATAATTTCGTAAACAGTTTCTGTTGGAGACCAGACTCATCATTCCCAAATGCAGCTGTGGGATAGTAGAACTGTTCTCACCATTAGGGGCTTTTGTTCCTCTGCCTTTGTGGGAATTGCTGCTGGTGGCTGCTCTGGCTATGCACTGCAGCACTGGATTTCTCTGGGTCTCTCCTACTCTCCTATTCTCCAGGTGCCAGGTGAGAGTGGTTTCACAGGAGCACTCGTCCTGGCCAAGGCTGGAGGAGAGAGAGAATTGGGTTACAGGGGACCTCCCATCCTTCAGGTCTCTCCTGCCTTGTGTGAGTGATGCCAACGTCTCTGCGGTGCCACAGGGGTGGCTGTGGCTTCCTTCGTTTGTCTTTTTGTTGCCCCCCTCCCCACCTTCTTTATTTCCCCTCTGCTCCCTTGTAACATGGTAGTGTCAGATCTGATGCCTTACAGTTTGCTGAGCCCTGCTTCAGGCTAGGTACAGGTGTGCACACAAAGAGCTCATGTTCAGCCAAAGCCTGACCAGCACTGAGGTGACCGTGGTACAGCTGGGCAACCTGGGCAGGTGTGTGGCACAGGGCTGATGGCAACTGGGCCCAGTGCTGTGTTTGCATTACAGTGCTCCCTGCCGAAAAAGTGTCCTCTGCCTTCATGGTGCACCTGCAGAATCCCATCTGAAACACAAAGGTAGGACCAGGGTGAGGAGCTGGGACTCCTCAGGACAGCACTGACATCTTCCCTCCAAGCTATTTCAGCAGTAAAACAAAGGTCATGATTCTTACCTGCGTCACCAGAATTTGGGAGTCTGATTAGCCACATCCTGTAAAAGACTGAAGCAGCCTTACTGTAAATCCTGGACCAGAGACCACAGAACAGGAGAGGCTGTCTCACAGGCATGTATTTATGCTGCCCTGTTTCCCTGTGCTATCGATCCAACGGCTTGCTAAGATACAGCCCTGCCTGCTGTAGTGGTCTAATTCATTTTTAAGCATCATTATTTTTCATGTTGTGGTCTTCCCCTGCTTCGGGTGCTTCTCCCCACCCATCTCCAAAAATGCCCATCCCTGTCTGTCTCTGGGTGTGTGATGCTCCCACATGTGTGTGTGCATACCAGGGGGATGGAGAGGCAGCTTCAGCTACACTAAGCAATTAAACTCCAGTAGCTCAGGGATGAGCAGGAGGCCGTGATTTTCTTTTCCTTCGCAGTAATTGCCTCTGCAATCAGCTTTGATCACCCGAGAGCAGAAGAGATGAGTGCTGCAAGTTGACATCAGTGGTTTTAATATATCCATTTACATATACAGGAGCAGTGCAGCATACAGCTTTCCATAGCGCCTCTGACCTGAAACCATCGCCGCTCCATAGATACCTCATTTAATTTAATACTTCACCACCACTGCGGAAGCCACACGATGGGGAGGGGAGGGGGCATAATCAAGCCCTCACTCTCTCGCTCTCCGTGCATGTCTGTAAAAATGACATGAAAGTAATTGCTTTTGAAAAGCAAAGCAGAAATGGCACAATTGATTCCACTTAAATGAGAGGAGAAGGGGTGGGGGTGGGAGATGCTCACCCTAAACATGCCACCTTCTTTCCTTCTGCACGCTCATCGCTGCGTGGGGCTGCGCTGGGACAGGAGAAAGGTGGGCTTGTCTAACCGGCATGGGAAGGAGAGAAGCTGGAGCAGGCAGTGCTGCTTTGGGCAGGATGCAGCCCTTGGCGACCTCGCACCCACAGGCAGAGGCTGCTCCATGGTTCCATGTGACATGCCCTGTTGTCACAGGCACTCCTGGTGCCTGAGAGCTGGCAGGGAGCTTCATTGCACAGAGAATCCTAGAATCACTCTGCCTCCCAAACCCACTCACCTGCCTGGCGGCTGGGGGAGGGGGATGATGAGGAGACATCAGCTCCTCTCCATCTCTAATGTGCCTCTCATTATCCCTGTTGACAAAGCTTTGTGAGCCGATGGTTTTGGAATCTATCCAGTCTCCTGCTGCTGGTGGATGCTCACCCTTACACCAAGGACTTCCCAGTAGCCCCTCTGTGACCTGGCACACCACTCAGCCCCCATCAGTGGGAGCCAGGACCCGGCACCATGGGCTGCACACTGCTGCCGTGTGCTGAAATACATCTTTAATGTAGACATTAACATGATCTCGTGTTAATTACATGCAAATTGATTATTAGTATATTTATTGAATGTTGACAGCCGGGTGACAGTCTTCAATAAATCTGTTTTACTAATCAGTTAGCATTAATTAATATCAAAATCCTCTCTAGGTTTAGCAAGTCAGTGAACATTGATGGGGCCCCTGTGTTGCTGCTGGTGTTGGTGGATGTTGGCAGTGCTGCTGGCAGCACTCAACTGTTCCTGGCAGCAGTGTGGAGCCCAAGTGGGCCCAGGGGGTCCAAGGGCAGTGGCAGTGCTGGAAGGACAGATGGACACATGCCCAGAGGGAGAAGCCTCTGGGAAACATTGCTCTTGGGAGAGCCCTCCATGCAGCAGGGCCTGCCTAGGGCAGGAGGGCTGCTTGAGCCAAGGCGCTGGTGGCCAGGCAGTGCTTGTGAGAAGCTCTGGTGACCCCTTTCTCCAGAGCACAGGGCTGCTTCCAGGTATATCTGAGCAGCAGAAGCAAGATGCTGTTCTCACCTGCACACAGGACCCTTGTTCATGGCAGGGCATGGCACAATCCTCAGCCAGCAATGCAGAGGAGTTCTGCTGAATTTAAGCCACCAAGCAGACCAGCTCCTAAGCTGTGTGGCCAGCATTTTCTCTTGTCCCCCATCCTTAGCAGGGCAGGAGCCATCCAATGCCTGCTGGCTGTGGCTTCTCTCGCCCATCACAAGAAGATGAGCAGCATCCCTGAGGAGTACATGGCCAAGGCAGTGAGGACAGTGCTCCATGCTGGGGTCCATACTTGAGTCTTGCCATGCTAATGCTCCTTGGTTTACATTTCTGATTCTTCCCTGCTTATGCCCTGTGAAAACACCTTGGAGCTGGGACACCAAGACGTGAATATGCTGAACCTTAGAGCTGCTCCTGTTCAGGCAGAATGGGAGGGAGATGGATGGGCTGTGGGGTATACCTGAGCCCCTTGTGCTCTGCTCCAAGGACAGCAGACACAGGGAAAACGCCTGAAGAGCAACACGCAGCTGCAACAGGAGCTGCATGTTTGGTTACTGGTTAGAATAATTTTGGTCTTGCTCAGTTGCTCTTTGTTTCCCTCATCACAGGAGTCTGACACCCCTTATGTGAGCAGAGCAGGTGCCCCAGTCAGCAGAGTCTCTGCTTTCCCGAGCTGGACATGTCTGCCTGCTGCGGGCAAGCATGTCAAATCACACCTACCATATTGGCTTCCTGTCCCCAGAACATCAGATTTTTGCAGCTAATGTGGGGGGGTGTCTCCTCCTGCCAATCCCCACCCCCATCAGCATTAGGTCTGTGCTGTTCAGGGTTTTGTTAAGCCGTTTAGTATTAATTGATTTTTTTTTCCATTTTTTCTTTCTTTCCCTGGGCGGGTCAATAGCTGGATGCTCAAGAGCAGAGGATCTATCAACTGCAGACCAAGCAGAGGGAGAGGCAGGCAGACCTGGAGCAGAAATGCAGCCAGAGCAGCAGCTGAGCCAGGACCTGGGGGCCAGCCACCAGCTACGGAAGGGAGCTTGGAGCAGGTAGGAGAAGATACCAGTCCACTCTAGCTTGGCAGCCCAGGCTGAGAAGGGAACTCTATTTGATGCATTCACAGCAATAATGATAATCTGCTGCTCTTGTTTACATGGCAGCGTAGGGAAAGGCTGAAGGTGTGAGAGTAGAGTCTGTCACCTCCCAGTAAGGAGGGGAAGGTCGGAGGCAGCAGGGAGATGGGTTCGGCTCTGCTGGCTGTACATGGGTGATGGGATTGCAGTTGCTGTGGGGGTGTGATGGCTGTCATGCACAGATGTTGTGGGTGTTGCTCCTACTGCTGGCCTTGGAGCCACAAGAAGAGGATGGCCGCAAAGACATTGCCTCAGGACAGAGCTGTCCTGGCTATTGGTGACATTTACGTGCTGTGAGCCTGGAGATTAGGATTGCTCAGACCTGTTCAGCCACGTTGCTGTGGATGAAACCCTCAGCTTGCTCCTGGACATCAGGGTGGGAGCACCCTCGTTGCCTGCTGGAGGCCTGCAGGGCAGCCTATGCCAGTCCACCCCATGCTGGGTCTGTTTGCCCCTGCCCACCGACCCCTGCATTTCAGAAGCTGTAGAAGTCAGACCCTTTGCTCAGTGTGTTCCCCTGCGTGTGAGCCTGGCTTGGGAAAGCACATTGCTCCCAGCTCTGCAGCCAGCAGGCTGTCTGCATGATGTCTGCTCAGGCACCAGCATTCCTCAGTGGACTCCAACCACAAGGTCTCATTGGGATCCACATGGCAGCAGGGGTGAGGAGAACTGATCTCGAAACCTGGGGAACTCCTGCTGCTGCACACTGCAGCATTACTTGCCACCGCATAAGCCATTAAAAAAATGTGTCTATTTTAACAACTTGCTAGTGAAATATGCTTGGGGTTCTGGTTGAATAAACCAGGTACTTTTGGCATTAGAGCACCAGGTACCAGCATATTGGATGACAGGATGAGCTCAGCGCTGCTGGTTTGTCTAAGCAGCAGCTCAGAGGGCAGCATTTAAAATAGGGTTGGGAGGGCTGTCCCCCTTGTTAGTGAAAGTGGAGACATTTTGTTTCATTTCACGTGGTGATGAAAAATATATTCCTATGAGTATGTTCATATATCTAATGATACATACATTGCAGTATATATGAACACAATGCACTGATTACATTTAGTGCATTTGAAGGAAAGTTACAAGATGCTCTATTTATTCTCACATCATCCATTGTTCTGTGTGTGAGGAGCCAGCCCAGCATGTGGGCTGAGCTGCGCGTGGCAAGCCCGTGTTCCAACTGCCCATAGTGAAGGTGGGAGCAGGATGTGTGTGCCTTTGTCTGTGCTTGTGGATGGTGGCAGATGGATGAATGCAGGAGAGGGTCAGCATGTGCCTTTGTTTTGTTGTGCATATGCATATGGATGACCGTGTGTTGATTTGTGCAAGGACAGCATGGCAGTGACACTCTGCTTCTTCCTATTCCCTTCCCTTCCCTTCCCCTCTCCACACATTGATACTGAATTCAGCTGAGCCTTGCTGTTGGTTTCAGTGTGAAAGTGGCAGACAAAACAGCTCTCAACTTTCTCTTACAAACCCAATTAAACTCCCAATTAAAGTACTGAGCACCAAGCCTTGTTATATAAAAATATAACACTACTCTGTGGCAGGACAGTGTTCCACCTGGCTCTGTGTCCAGCAGCATCTTATGGCCTTGTCTAGGAAACAGTTTTTTTCCCCTGGGAAGAACAAGGGAAGCTCGTGAAGCTCATCAAATGCTCACCCACCTTCTGTGGTGAGGGGGCTTCCTGAGCCCAAGGGGGAGCCTCTGTGTCTAACAGCCCTTGAGGAACTTTCATCCATAACTTGTCAAACTAATTTAGTAACTCAGATCTTATCCAGCTTCTGCAAAGTCCTGTAGCAGTCAGTTCCCCTGCTTGGCCATGCTTGGATAAGAAGCCACCTCCTTCGTTTTGTTTTGAACCTGTCCCCTGACAAATTCTACCATTTTATTGGAAAAGGCCACAACAGCTATTCCTTAATCATCTTCCTATGACACTTCTGATCTTATAGATCTTGGTCATATTTTCTTCCCTACATCCTGCTTCTAGATAGGACTCCAATCTATTTTTCTGCACTGGCCCCAGCTGCTGATACATTTCCTGTCGTGGTGCCCTGGGCTCCCAAGGCTGGTGGTCCTGGGTCCCTGCAGCAGGCAGCAGGATGCCTGTGCAAGGAGTGCCAGGTGTAATTTAGTACTGGGAGCAGGAGTCATGGTCCTGCCCTTTACAGAAACACTGGCAGCACAGCCCTGCTTGTCAGCTTAGTCCCCCACTTGATCATGAGCTCTCCTAGTGAATGAATTAGGATTTGGCATATCATCCTTTAATACGGCCCCCATGCTAACATCTTTTTGAAATGAAACTGAGAAAGCTGTTAACCTCAGTTAGCCAGTTGTCCTCACCGTGACCTGGATAAATCATCCAAGCAGGAGCACTGAGGAACAGTGCTCTGGCTGTTTTGCAAAATGGAGTTGGAAGGGAAGGACTGTGCTTCCAGCTCATACCATGAGCTGCACCAGGGCTGTGCAGCAAATGGACCAGGGTGTTCTTACACCAGAGACCCTGGTGGGGCTCCAGGCTGTGTGTCCACTGGTACACTCCCTCCCCTGGCAGCCGCTGAGGGGTCACAGTGTCACACCGCAGGTGGGAAAAGGTGATGTGTTGTGTCTGGAGAAGACAGGATGGATTCCCACAGGGACCCCAGGGACACATTCCTTCTGCTCATGCCATTGGGTCTGTCTCAACGTCCAGCCCTTCTTCGTGACCATGTGGTTTTCCACGTTCCTTCCCTTCAGCTGGGGGCTGGACTTTCCCCAGGGATGTCTCCTCCACCACATTCTGAAGGCAGCTAGCCTTGAGCTGGGAAAAGAGATGAAGAGGACGCTTTGATGGCTGCCACCAGCAGATATGGATCTACAGGAGAGGGAATTTTTCTCCGTCAGCTGTTTTGACTCTGGGACCTGTTATCTTTATAAAGGACTTGTTACTTCATCTGCTTCCACAGGGCATCTGCTCTCATAGCTACTGCTCTGTGTGGCAGGGAGTTCTACTAGACAGGGTTTCATTTGTGATTTATGATCTGGCTGTTTTGTTGGGGTTTGGGTTTTTGGTTTTTACTTCTGCATGATTGAGGGAGATCACAACACCAGCTGTATGTAAGAAACTCCTGGAAAAAAGAAAAAAGCCATTTTCTCTTCACATTGGTGAAGGAACACTCACGAATTACTAGCCAGAGCCTGCATCAGGAAAGATTTGGTTTAGGAACAGTTTTCTAAAGGGAAGGAGAACAGAACAGGTGAGCAGACTGCCAGGGCCCAAGGATCCTGCATCACAGGAGAGCTTTAAGGACAGATACACAATACACAGGGTACTCCTAGGTTCCCCTACCTCAGAACTGGAAGATGGACTATCAGCCTCTTGACGTTCACACCAGCATTGCTCATTTCCTAAATCTACCCCTGCTCCTACCTTGTAATGCAGCTCTGCCTTTCCCAGAGCCCCATCACAGTCTCCTTCAGTGTTTCCCCTTTGGCTGCCACCCTGCCTGGCCCCAGGCTGTAACACATGCTGGAAGGAGCAAGCAGAGCCTGGAGGAGGTCAGTGGGTGATGAAGGCTCCAATACCACCATCTGCATTTCATGTGCTGCTGTGCCACAGGCTTTGGCCAGAGTCCCACCCATAGTGGGGAACACATGAGTGGATGAGGCAGAGATGGGAGTGTAGATATACTATCAGAACGTTTGGATTCAATTTCCCTTCCCAGCAGAATAGCTGTGTGCAGTTTCTTACATGTGCTGCTCTGCGAATGAGTTGTGCAGGACATGGCTGCTGTCAGAGACCACCTGGAGAGCATGATCCACTTGGGACATGCAGTCTGGCTGTGCAGGGCTGGCACAGGCAAAGGGCAGGGTCTGGCTGATGGACAGAGCTTCCCTCAGCTTCTCAGGGGCTGTAGGAGTCTGCAGCCCTTTGCCTTGCCCCAGTGTACAAGAGCAGCCACAGAGCACTCACAGAGGAGGGAGGGATGGTGACAGGCATCATACCCTATACACCACAGACTGTATATGATACACCACATACCCTATACCACATACCAGGACGGTATACCATATACTGTATACCATACACCACAGACTGTATACCATATACTACATACAGTATACTGTATACCACGTACCAGGACTCAGAGCTGTTCACAGACACCCTGTCAACATCAGCAAAGAGACAGGGACTGAAACACGTGGCCAGGACAGTCAGGGCAACTGTGAGCCAAGGTGAGCCATGTTATTTGTGTAGGTACCAGTGAGGAGCCCCACTGGGTACCTGTATCTGAGAGCCAGTTCTATGGCACAGTCATTAAAGAGGGAATAAAGAAAATAATAGAGCATTGATTAAAATGGTTGGCAGGGCTGATTTCTCTCCATGCAGCCTCTGACGGAGCAGACTTTGGGGCTGGGGAGGAATAGGCAGCCTCCAGGCTGTGAGGCTAATGCAGAGCCATGGCTGTTTGTATAACTGCAAAGCTTTTAAGAGAGACTTGGGAAAACTAGCTTGGATTCCAATGAATATTTACAATTACACTGCTCCAAAGCTGAACCCAATCACAGCACTGCAATGTGCAGGCTTCCTGCATCAAAAGAAAATGAGAGGAAAACAGGAAAGATGGAGTTGCCTTTGGAGGGACTTAGAAACACAGATCTCTCTGCTTCTGGCAGAACTAAAATGCTTTATTTCTGATAGGAGCAATTTATTCTTCAGGCATTTTGCTTGATATTAGAAAGTGCCTGGCTGGTTTTTGAAGTGAGAGTCTTCAATAAAAGATCTTTAATTCAAAATGAAAGTAAGAAATGGAGAGTGTTGTGGTTTGTAATTTTGATATTGTGCTAACAAACTCCAGAAATAAGGAAGCATTACCAAACTGGAGCAGGGGCCCCTTCCACTCCCTGTGTTCTTGATCACCATGTAGAAGCAGGCTGGGTATTTAAACCATGCTGCTAATATGGAATTTGGCTGGCTGAGCATTCACTACAGCTCAGTATTGGCCTCTTCTTTCTTGCAGTAGAAGGTATGCCAAAATAATGGTGATGGGGAAATGACCTTGATTAAAAGATGGAAAATCTGTGACTGCCAGATCACTGCTGAGAGCAGTGTGTCACAGAATAGGAAGTGTGTGACAAAGCAGACACCGCCTGAAGTAATAACAGAACAGCACCACACAGGCCTTCGTCAGCTGCTGCTCTGGTGCCCTGTCTGCACTGGCCAACCTGCCCATCCTGCCCACACAATCCATGCTGCCTGCAGCTCTAACCTACAAGATTAAATAGTCAGTGGACTCGCATAGCACGAAACACTACTGCTCTCAATTAATTTGAAGTATTTAAGGTATAGCATTGCATTCCATCACGCAGACATTCCTTAGCGCCACAGCAGCACAACAGCAGGTGCTTCGAAAGAACCAGATTAGGATTTACACTACAAGAACATGCAGTTTGTTTGCCATGGCGTCTGCTGACAAGCACACGACCCAGGAAAGCCACGTCTGAAGTGCAGGCCCCCTCCTTCCCCACAGCCCACCAGGCAGGGTGTCCCAGCCCGGACAGAGCGCAGCAGGGGGCTGCTTCCAGCCTGCACTAATCCCTCCGTGTGGTTTGAAGATGATGCTGTCTTCTGGTGCCTGTCACCTCGTGGATGCACAGATCTCTGCTGCTGGATAGCAGTCTGAAAGGATGCTGGTGGGAAGTCCCGGGAAGCTGGTTTCTGATCTGAGTCAGTCACGCTGCTGGTGCAGAGACACGCTCTATCACACGCAGGCATGGCACGGGGTGTTCCCTGCAGCTTGGCACAGGCTGGAGTCGATAGCCCTCAGCAGGAACTTGCAGTCAGCATTATACTGTCTAAGAGGCTTAAAATCAACTGTGAAGTTTCAGTATAGCTACAAAAAACCTGTTTTCTATTTCTCCACTGGTAGCTTGTTCCAGGAGAAGACAGTGCAATTTGGTGATTGATTCCTGGAGTCTGGTTGGTGAATCCATGCTGGGGTACAGAGGCTGCAGATCCCACGGTGCTTCCCGGAACACTCTGCCAGCCTCAGCCATCCACAGCTCGTGGGCTCCAGAAGCACAAAGGGGTCCTGCATTCCATCGATGTGAGTGGGTATTTTTCTCCCGTTAAAGTGTTTAATTTATTTTTGAATGTATATGAGCTTTGGGGGTGCACCACATCCTGTGTGAAGCAGTCTGACATAGCATGACATTCAAAAAAAGATCCGTTTTTTGTTTTTTTGTTATTACCTGCTAATTTATGGGGTGCTGTGGGTTCTTATATTGAAGGGATGATGAGAAATCATACTGCAGGCAACCTCTATTTGCTAAACTTGATACTATAATCCTCTTCAGTCTATTCTTTTCCAGCCTAAAAAGACTATCCACTTTTTCCTCACATGGAAAATCCTCTTTGTATTTGATCATCCTTGTTGGTCTTCTCTGAAACACTTCCAAATCTTTTTCTTGAGAGAGGCAGACAGAGCTGCATATAGAAATCACAGTGCAGCTTTCACTATGAATCTGTTCATTGGCAGAACTGTGATCTGCTCTCCATTATTTTCCTGATAATTGTTAACAGTCAGTTTGCCTTTTGGGCTGCTCCTGGGCACTAAACAAACGTTTCCACAGATCCATCTCTCCATCTTCATCTGATTTTATTCTAGCACAGCCCGAAGCCCTAATTCCTGAGGAGGAACAGAGCTACAGCAGCTGAGACTGCAGTGAGATCTTGTGAGAAAGATGGTGCAAAGCCCCAGTAAGGGGTAGGACCACCTGGCTGTGTCATACCTTGGAGACTGGGGACAGCTGCTCAACATCTGAAAAATCAGAAATTATATAAGGTCAGCAGACCTGGCCTCTTCCAGAGAGATCTACCCTCGAGTGTGTGCCCATCTGAGGGGCTGAGTAATGCTGTGGAATGCCGATGTAGCCAGATGAATCAGTGCTGGTGTGAAGTCCTATCCAAGAGCACAAATAGCATCGTGTTCTTGTGATCCTCCTTTGCATTTCCTTCCTGTAGATTCCCGGGGTGAGCAGGAAGGGCTTGGGCTGCCTGACCTCCTGTACCTACAGTCATGAAAATTCCACCCTGTTACTCTGAAATCAGTAACTTGTCTGAACTAAATAGCTTCAGACAGGCCTTTAGCTGGGCTTGAAGACATCGAGAGATGGCAAATGCATATCCCTGGCAGTCAGTCCCTTCACATCACTCCTACTGTTTTGGTTTCTTTTCTCTCACGACTGCTATGCCAACAGGGCTAATGAAGCTTTCTATGCAGCAGCAATATGGTCTCAACTTTGTTTCCCTTGGGTTTTGTCCTTTGTTTTAGAATACCCCTTTCTTTTGGGACAGAGACTTAAGGTTAACTATAGAGGGAAGGGAAGGGAAGGGAAGGGAAGGGAAGGGAAGGGAAGGGAAGGGAAGGGAAGGGAAGGGAAGGGAAGGGAAGGGAAGGGAAGGGAAGGGAAGGGAAGGGAAGGGAAGGGAAGGGAAGGGAAGGGAAGGGAAGGGAAGGGAAGGGAAGGGAAGAGAAGGGAAGGGAAGGGAAGGGAAGGGATTTTCTACTGCCTGTTGATTTGCATCTCTTGGTTCCTTAGAGGAACACATGACAGCTCCTACAGAGTTTGTGTACGTCCTTAACCCACAGATTCAAAAAACTGAGATGCCGTTGGTAGAAGCAGCAGTGGAAATAGTGCCGTGATGGTGAATACACAGCAGCACCAGCAGCGGGCAGCGGGCAGGAGATAGCCCCAGGGACCGTGCACACCTGTGGGGTCATTCCCGTGCCCATCTGCGCCTTACCCCTGCCCTGGGGGGACGTGTTTAAACCCAAACAGGCCAGCCCGGGGCAGGACAAGGGGATGAGCCAGGTGACCTGGTGTTTGAGCAGTGGGAATGTCAGAGGGTGGCTCCTGTGTGACTGAACATGGGTCCCTCTTCATGCACCAACATTCCCCACGTCGAGGTTTCGCGGGAACATGTGGTAGCTAGAGGAACAGAGAGAGGCAAAACCCTGATGTGCACTCTGGGATGTGTCATGGCCTTTCAGCCTCCACTAGGAAGACAGCATGGAAGAGCAGGTCCCGACCCGTTATTGCTACTGTGGCTGTTTCCCCCTTCTATTTTAACATATCCAGTTTGTTCTCTCTCCCTTCCCTATCCCTAAAGCTGCTGTGGTTTTAATAAGTATTTTTCAAGTAGCTGGCCGAGACCCCCGCAAGGATAATGAGATCATTCGCACCACAGAATACAAAGGCCTGCATGTCGCGATTGTTGTCGCTCCCGGTGGACTATGCCCACACTGCCTGTATTTCTGCCGCTGTTCCTCTTCCCAAACACAGCAGCGTGCCCGGCATACCGGATGGGATCGGGCCGGGGTACGGCTCCCTGCCAACACGAAGGGCCGAAAATTGGCACTGGAACCCCTGAGAAATAGCCTTTCATTAAGATTCTGCCGACGAAGACGTTGGTCCCGCTTGCCCGTTCCCAGTTCAAGAGCTGCCAGCCCTCCGCCTGCCCCGGGTTGAGGTCGAGCTGCGGCGGGAGCGCCGGGCACACCCGGCGCGGGCACTCCCATCACCGGGAACCCGGCTCCGGGCAGCCCCGGCCCGGCACGCCCTGCACCTGCTCCCCCGGCACGGGCACCCCCATCCCCGGCCAGCCCCGCTCTGGGAGCCTCGGCTCGGCAACGCCCGCCCCGGCACCCCCGACCCGGGCTGCGGTCTCCGGCCCCCGCCCAGCCCCGACCGCGACTGCCCGAGAACAAAGGCGCCGGAGGGTGCTCGGGGCGTGCCCGGGGGGTGCTCGGTGGTGCTCGGGGATGCTCGAGGGGCGCCCGGGAGAGGTTGCTCGGGGGATGGCCGGGGGCAGCGCCCGGGGGTGCTCGGGGGTGCTCGGGGCGGAGCCGCCCTCACGGGCAGCGCCGCGCGGGCCGAGAGCGACCCCTGCCGGGCGGGAACCAGGCGGAGCAGAGACTCTCAGCGCGCATGCGCGAAGCACCCGCGCGCAGCTCCCGGCACTGCTGCCCCCGGGGTGCTCCGGGCACGGCCGGTACCGCCGGCACCCCGAGAGCCCCGGGAACCCCGGGAACCCTGAGAGCCCCGGGAACCCTGAGAGCCCTGAGAGTCCCGGGAACCCCGAGAGCCCCGGGAACCCTGAGAGCCCCGGCACCCCGAGAGCCCTGAGAGCCCCGGGAACCCTGAGAGCCCCGGCACCCCGAGAGCCCCGGGAACCCCGAGAGCCCCGAGAACTCCGAGTACCCCGAGCCCCACTCCGGGCACCTCAGCTCCCTCTCGGCCCCCGCCCACCACTGCCACAGGTGCCCAGATCAGCTGTGGCTGCCCCTTGATCCCTGGCGGTGTGCAAGGCCAGGCTGGGCAGGGCTTGGAGCACTCTGGAAGGTGGAAGGTGTCCCTGCCCATGGCAGGGGGTGGAACAACATGAACAAATGGGGAATCCTGGCTCCAGCATCAGTATCTGCTTTGGGATCAGGGACTGATAGAGCTGGAAATGAGCCATCCAGACTTGGTGCCCAGTGGCCACGGATGACCCATCCACAGTGCTCAATTTGCTCTGCCAAGAGGTAACCATTCCTCTGTGTGCTGAACTCCAGTTTCAGTTTGGTTTGTGGCATCTCACAGACATCTGGCCGGGGTGCACATCTGTCTGCTGATTGAAGAGCATCCTTCTGCTCTGTTCCCACTTTCCTCTTGCATTCTCATGTGTGACCAAATTACCCCTTGCTCTGCACTAAACCCTCACACACCACGAGTTGTGCAGGTTGAGGCAGTGCCCAGGGCCCCTTGTGGAGCCTTTCCTGGAGCTCCCCGTGCCCCCGCACCACGAACACTGGTAGCACACAGGTTCCCCCTGCCACGAAGGGCCACAGCACTGCCACAGCTGGACGCTTGGCTGCACGAGCAGCCACCAGCGTGTCCCACACACTGCTGGGATGTGCCAATGCAGCAGCTGCTGCATGAGCTGCTTGTGCATTCATGTAAGTACAAGCAAGACCTTAAGTCATCTCTTCTTCAGCTCATCTGTGTGAAGCAGGGATCACAACACTTGTTTTGCAGAGGGCTCCTGCAATTTGGTTCATGAATATCAAGTGGTTTGAGCTCCTGTGATGGAAGATACTGGAGATGGACGAAGGGGCAGCAACAACCTAAAGTTGATGGAGGCACAAGCAGTGGTCTCACCCAGCTGCACTGTGTTTGCTAATCCAACTATGTAATCAGCACACGCAGGCAACGCGTTGGCTTGGGCTGTGTCACTCACAGCAACTCAGAACACTCTCACTGTGAGCTCCTGCTCCCCAAGAGGGGTGATGGCATCTGCACAGCCACCGAGGATGGGCGATGTGCAGGGAAGGATGGAGCTGGTGGTGGCAGGATCACGAGATGGGAGTCATCGACACACAGCCATGGCACAGAGAACATGCAAACCTCCTTCCTCCCCACCCCCTCTGCCCGCCAGCTCTCCTGAATGAAGTCCCAGCTTTGTTTTTCTGATTTCCATTTTGTATCCTAAAATATTCACTCCAAGTTCCGCTTGACAGACATGCCTAATCTAATCTCCATGTCTGCTTTCTAATTTTCGCAGCCAGGATAAAACAAATTGGCTGGCGTTAATTGCCTGTGCAGCGGCCTGGAGCTCTGAGCTGTGATTTACGAGCTCAGAGCAGGCGCTCTGCAACACATTTTTCTTAATTTATTTTTAATGAGTCTCTCAATTAATTTTCTTGGAAACATCTTAATGATGTTGGAGGCGGATGTTAATGAGGTTTGTAGCAGCACCTCATTTTGCATATTTTAAAGTACTGAATGGCATGAAGCAAACTCCTGGTCCTAAAACAGAAAAAACCCCTAAGACTGGAGAGGAATCCTGGGCTGACACTGCTGCCCTGGCTTGAGGCTGAGGCACTGCGTGGGCAAGTTGGTGACAGTGAGCACTGTGAGGCTGAGGCTGGTTGATGGTCACAGGGATGGTGGGACCCTGGCACCACGGGGGGCCCGAGGAGCCACACTGGGTCACGGTTGGTGGCTTCATGGGATGAAAGCCTGGACACACAGAACCTGGGCACTGAGACCCCTGTGCTGGCATACCCCACTCTGTGGGCACCCCGTTCCCTGCACACCCCCAGCCAGACCTTTTGGGCAGGAGCTGTCCAAGACACAGGACTAGGCTGCCTGGGGCTGAGGGCAGCAGGGGGCTCTGGGGTGTCTCTGCCAGCCCACAGGGTCACTGGTAATTGCTGATGCATGTGCCAGCAAGAGGCAGCAGCTGGATCGCCTTTGTTTTCTCCCAGCATGTCAGTCTTCATTAAACTGGAGGGGAATGAAAAAGGATTCACTTTTGTCCCAGCCTGAACACGGCAGCTGTTTAATATCAATTAAGGTGGCACTGAAAAGAGTAATATTACGGCAGTAATTAAAGTGAGACAATTCCCACCCCCAGGACTGTGCTTACACAGCAGAGGGGCCAGTTTGACCCCCCATCCTCCCAGCACGAGCTGACTATGGGCAGGCAGCTGTGGGTCAGAGCTGTGGGGCTGCCCCACACGCTCACACAAGGAGCTGGAGCAGTGTTGAGCCCTTCAAGGCAGGTGCTGCCTGCCGCTCAGCACGGTGTGGCACACCTGTGGTACAGAATAGCACTGCCTATGGCACCATGCAGCATGGCACGGCACAGCACACAGGGCGTGAGGCTGTGTCCTAGAAAGGCTCTGTGCTGTGGATGCTCTGTGCTCTGGCTGTCGATGCCTGAACAAGACTGAAGTCTGCAGGGAAATGTTATTTCCTCACAGTGGCAGAAACTGTGGCTAAATTCAGTTGTGTTCTGGAAGCAGGGGGTTCAGCAGCCCTGCTCACAGGACTGTTGGTGCTGTGCCTGCTCCCATCACCCGTGACTGTGACCCGCTGGTGGAGAAGGTCGTCATGGCAACTGAGTTCTGCTATGGTACATCTGCGTTCACCTTCTGGGCCCAGTTCAGCCTTGGAAATTTCCAGTTAAAACACTTACCTGTGAAACTGCACTGAGCGTTGGCAAGGGAGCACACAGAGCCCAGGGATTCCCATGCACTGGAACAGGCCAGCAGCAGTTTGTGCTCACCTCACTGTGCATCCACAGCCAAGGCACCATTGGCACGCAGAGACTCGAGCCACTGAGCCACCTGGCACTGCGGGCTGGCCCCAGGCAGGGCAGGAACCCCAAACACATGCACTCTCAGCCTCCCCTGGACACAGGGGCCTGTGGCCCGTGGCCCTGTCAGGATGTGCCCCTGCAGTGGGTCCCCCCAGCCCTGTCCCTTGTGCGGGTGGCTGACCACAGGGCACAGCCCTGCTGCCATCTGCAGTGTCACCTGGCCCTGGCGACAGCCCGGCGCTGTGTTCTGGGACTGGCCACACACTGAGCATGGCCTGAGGACACTGCAGGGGCAGCAGGAGGGTGGCGAGGCCCTGCCCTGGCACAGGGCTGCTGCCATGTCCTGGACCAGTTCTGAGGATGACGCCCAGGACCTGGTGACCTCACAGTGGCATATGGGGTAGTGTCACACAGCATGCCAGGGACACAAAGATGGTGAAGAGCATGGCACAGGAAGGCTGCAGAGGGGACTGTGGGCAGCAGCAGGACCAGGTACTGCTGAGGACAGGGCCACAACCCACACAGCTCTGCCCTGGAGCCCCAGGGTAGGCCTCTCCTGCAGGGATCAGGTGCTCCTCGGACAGGAAGTGGCAGTGCCAGCACCATGGGATGGTGGGGCTGCTCCAGGCAGGGCTGAGTGACATCCGTGGGACTAAGAGTTGTCTGGGGCTGCGAGTAAGGTTATGGTCCTTCCAACAGTGAGAGAGTGGTGAAAATTTGGTACACCGGGGGAGGTTCCTGCACCTCAGAATCAGCCTGAAGGCTCCTGAAGAGGTATGCCAGGGGAAAAGGAGACAACACCAGAGCTGACCAGCTCCATCCAACAGCTTCAGCAGGAGACACAGGCCTGGCAGCCCAAGGTGAGCAGTGTCAACCGTATGCTCAACCCAAGCACTGGTTGCATGGCCACAGATTGGTGGCCAGGTGGTACGGGAAGCCCTGGCCAGCCCTTGCCTGCACCACCAGACACCTCGGTTCCCCAGGGCTGGGGAGAGCACAAGGGCTCAGGGGGATCCAGTCCTGCAGTGGCTACACTGGGCCCACTGCCACCATTTCCCACAGTGGCCACAGTTTACTGCAGTTTGGAGGGCCAGTGGTGTCAGAGGTTTGGCTGTGAGCCCAAAGGAACTGTCAGAACATGCACACACATGTGCAGTGCTGCCTGGTGGGGAAGGGCTGCACCCACCCATTGGCAACACAGGCCATTGCTGCTCTGCACAAAACTAGGACTGCCAGCATTGTCCAGCCCCAGTGCCTGCCCAGACAGGAGCTGCGAGATGGGCTGGATACAGCAGCGAGCTGGACACATGCTGCTCATGCCACGTCCTAGGGCCAAAGGCAAGCATTGGTGCTGGAGCCAGAGCATGGGGAACCCAGAGCATGTCAGGACACACAGCAGGAAGATCTGGACCCAGCTCAGGTGCTGGCCATGATACAGGCATTGCAGCTGGACCTGGACTTCTGCAGGGACACAAACCACAAACAACTGGTCCAGCTGCAGGAGCAGGAGCGTGCAGTGGAGCAGGAGCACCAGGAGCTGGTCATTCTGATGCAGCAGTTCCAGGCACTGATGGGCAAGGTACCAGTGCTGGACACAGCAGCCACAGACCGAGCTACATGTGTCCCTCACTGCCACTCCACCACAGGCTGGGCACCATGCCTGCCCCGCAGCCTGGGCAAACACGTGGTGGCCCCTCGGGGAGGGTAGAGAAGATGCTGCCAGCCACATGCGGCTGTAGCACCACCTGTACAGAGCAGCCTAGCCACAAGGCAAGCCTGGCTGGCACAGCCCAGTCCACCCAGCTGAGCAGAGCTGGAAGAATGCAGACCCTAACAACCCCACTGACACCCTGGGCACCATCCCAGGGCTGGTGGGTGCACTGCAGTGGCTGCACTGCTGCAGCCCACAACCTTGCCAATGAGCTCTCCCTGTGCCCCTGCTCCACCACTTGTCAGGGACCACAGGGATGGCTTTCCAGGGCTGCTGGGTGTCCACCAGATACTGCCACAACAGGGAGGGTACTGTGGGGACTGCACAGAGAGGAGAGGGCCAGAAGCCAGCAGCCTTCTTGCCTCCCACCTGGTGCAGGCCACATTCCTGTATCACAGTCCCTGCACAACAGCCCATTGTCCGTGGGTTGTCCCAAAAAGATCCTTCTGCAGCCTCAGCTCTACACAGCAGGGGCACAGGGTGATCCCACACCCTGCTGGGTACTCACAGATCAATGATGCACCCCTCGACCTGAAGGACCAGGCAGTGCAGACAGAGGTCACCTTCTACTTGGCTGCCCACAGTGATTTTGACACCAGCCACGATATCCCACAGGAGAGCAGAGAACTGCTCAAGCAGGTCAGTGCCAGCAGCTCCCCAGCAACTACACCAAGCCTGGGGGCAAGCAGCCAGAGGGGCACAGGAGCCATAACAACCACACTGCAGGGCTGACCCCTACTCCCCTTGCCCCAGAAACCCTGGGACATTGTGGGAGGCAACAATGCCAGCCTGCCCCCACCATCTCACACAGCCAGGCACTGGCCAGCCCTGAGCATCCTGTGGCACCTGGAGAGCAGCTGTACCTGTGCTCAGGGAAGGGCATACAGCACAAGGCCAACCCACCAACACACTGCCTTCTGTGCAGCTGGGGGCATGGCAGCAGAGCCAGGGCCTGCAGCACGGCCCAGCACGGCTGCTGGAGCAGCTGGGAGCCACCCAGGCCCAGGAGCAGCAGGGTCTGCAGCAGCTGAGCAGAGACAAAGACGCCATCCAAGGCCTACACCGAAAAGTGGCAGAGCTGCAGCAACAGGTGAGGCAAGGTAGGACAGGACAGGGATGCAGCCTGTCCCAGACCCGTCTCCCATGGCCAACCACTCTCCCTGCCCCACAGCTTTGCTGGCAGGTGCAGGACATGGAGGACCTCCAGGCAGAGCTGGCCCAAGCTCAGCAAGAGAGCACCAAACAGGCAGAAAAGATTGCAGCCTACAAGACACACAGGCAGCAGCTTCATCGGCAGCTGAGGAAGATGCGGAGCTTCAAGGAGCAGAGCAAACAGCAGGTAAGGATGTCTCAAGTCTTCCTGTGAAAAACCAGGAGTCTGTGCTCAGCCTGTGTCTCACCGTGCCATGGACAGATCTACTCCCTCCAGGAGAGGCTGCAGGAGCTGAGCAGCCTAGTCCAACACTGGCAGCAGCTACACCTGGACCGTGAGCAAACTCTGGCTCAGCGAGAAGAGGAGCTGGTTGTCTGCAAGGTGGAGCTGGCTTTCCTTAAGGAAAAACTCAGCAAGGTGACAAAACAGGTGCAGGACACAAACAGGCATTCAAGAACACACTACAGGATGCAGGAAGAGAATCTGTACCTAATGTTTAGAACACCTGAGCAGGCCAACAAGTGTGAGCAGCTGAAAAAGTGAGAATGCCTGGTACAGCCTGGCCTGAAACAGGGCTGGGCCAATGGACCCAGGTGTGCAGGGACAGCTAGGCACTAGCTGGCCGTCCAGGGCATGGGCTGTGAGAGAACTGCCTTTGCAGGAGGATGGGCCAGGCTTGAAACAGGGTCAGGCTGTATTTGTCCTGAAGGTCACTTGAATTTTGTGCCCTGTTCCAGGTTCTACAGGGCAACAACCTGAAAGCACCAGCCCTCCATAATTCTGTAGAGCTACCTCCACCCAACGTCCACCTACAGGACAAGCAGCAGTGCAAAACAAAGCAAGGATTAAACTGACAACCTTTAAACAAATAAAATTCTTTCTGTTCTGTAGCAAAATTAGTGCCAGGCACCAAAGCCTTCCAGGGCCACAGGCTGCAGAGACCTCAGAATATATTGATCAGGGTAGCTGGGCACTACCTTAAGCCTCAAAGCAATAGGTCGTGCCTTCTTAGAGACCAAAGCGGGCTGGGGTGCGTCGTGGCGTCAGGGGCTCCCCCTGCTCCTTTCGCCCAGGGGTATAGATTTTAGTAGATCTGTCAAAGAGGAAAAGGGCAATTAAGGAAAATGAAACCTTTTCCTGCACCAGAATTCCCACAGGGAAGCTGGGCTCCTCCACACAGGCAAGCCATGGGCAGGCAGGGCTATCACCCACCTTGCACTGCCCAGTGGGTTACGGCGCTCCTGCTCCTCCCGGCGGGCACGCAGCTGCTCCTCTGCCAAAGCCATTTCCTCCTCCATGGCAGACACCTCCTCCTTGGCACGGCGGCGGTTCTCCTGGAGCAAGGCAGCAGCAGGTCAGGGACAGCAGACTCCCTGCAGGCCCACAAGCTTGCTCCCTTCAAACACACATGCACAGCAGCAGGATGCAGAGGGCCTGCAGTTTGCCGGCTCATCCAGGACAGAATACTTACCTGGCGTGACTTGCCGGCATGTTTGATACTGTAGAACATGGGGCCCAGCTCTGCCAGCCACTCTCCATCCACAGCAGTGACACACTGCATGTATTCCTGCAGGGACAGAAAGACCAGGATAGCAGGATGGCATCCTTGGGGCCTGGGCACCATTCCCAGAGCCCCAAGCTCCCTTCCTCTCTCAGTTGCTGATGGCACTTCTCAGGCCGGGACCATACCCCTTCCAGACAATTCCTCCTGGCCTCAGAACCTGCTATGGGTTGGATTTGATGAGACCACAAGGAGGATCAAACATATCCCCACAGAAACCAGAGAAAAACAATGAGGGAAGGGACAAACAGATGACATAGACCTGCCTAGTTGGTATAGATGGGAGGCTGATATCTGCCACTCACAAGGATCTCAGTCTCACAGCAAAGTCCTCCCATCTCCCTTGGAGCACTCATCATCCTTCCTGCTAGCCTTCAGCTCAAGCTCACCTTGGTAGTCATAACCAATTCATGGTACACAATGTAGTCTGGTGTGTAGCCCATGCCAAAGAGCGAGCTCGTGGGGTGCAGGTGGCAGGGCATTCCCGTGCGGATGTTCACATACTCCCCAATGCCCTGCAAAGACAAGTGTGCTTAGTTCACCTGTTCCCGGGCAGGGCCTTGCAGCCCCCAGGCAGCTCAGATACCTCTCACCTTCAGCTTTGCAGCCTGATGGAAATATGCAGCACAGATGCACTTCCTCACAACATCCCAGTCTGTACCACAGGATGCCAGGCTCATTCGCTGCTGCACCATAATGTCCTTGAGTTGGGCACGCACCTCCCGCACCTGCAAAGGTGTGTGCTGGTCAGATCGCTCTTCTGCACAAGGCTGTCTCCTCCAGCCTTATGGCCACAGCCTCACCTTGCGCATGGCCTTGGCATGGATGAAGTGCTGATTGCACCACAGGGTAGAATAGCTGTTGTTTTTCCACTGCAGGTAAACATTCAGGTAAGTCAAGTGATCGCTCTCTGGAACAGCAAATTTCTCCCGCACTTGGTCACTCTCCTCCTCTCGGCCCTGAAGGGCAAGCAAAGAACACGGGTTAGTCAAAGGGCAGGGAAGGGCCCTGAGCTGCTGGAATGGCAGCATCTTGTACCTTAGGCCGATAAAAGATGGCAGGCACGGACAACATGGAGACAACAAGCAAGATCTCAGAGCTGCAACCCATGTCACAGGAGACAATGAGCATTTTGGAGAGTGCAGGGTCCAGTGGGAACTCCACCATGAGACGTCCTGTAGAGGTCAGACCACCTGTAGGAACAGAACAGTGATCACTGATCAGCAGCTGGGCAGGCCCCAGTTCCATGGGCTGGCAGCTTACCCTAGAAGCCAATACCTGTGTTATCCAGGGCTCCCAGGATCCACAGCTGGTACATGGAGTTCAGCATATTGTCCTCAGGGGGCGGATCCATGAAGTGGAACTGCAGCAGGTCCTGCACACCCAGGGACTTGAGCAAGAGCACTACATTGGCGAGGTTGGTGCGCTGGATCTCGGGCACCGTGGTCGTCAGCAGCTCATTCTTGTAGGCACTCTGGGTATAGAGCCTGGGAAGAGATGCCAAGAGCATGCTCCTCCTGTTCCAGCCACTGCATTCCTTATAGACTTGCCAGCCTCTGCCCAGCCCAGCCCATCATGGCACAGGGCAGCAACCCTGCACGCAGCAGCAGGACCCTGGGGAGGCACTTGCAGTCCAGCCAAAGCGTGGTCTCCCCAGCACACTGGGGTGTTTGGGCTGCAGCACAGCACATAACCAAGCGTGCCCTGCCCTGATCTCACAGCATAGCCTGGGAAAGGCCTTTGGCTTGGCTCTTATCCTGAGGGCATCCAGGGCAGACCAGCCACAAGTGAAGATGGGCACAGGAAGAAAGTGGAGCACATCCTTTTCTCTGCAGAAACACTGGGTCCAAAAAAAGGCCTTCAGGCCTGCCTACTGCCCACATAGTTCAAGATAATGAACAGCTCCAGTAAGAAAAAAAATACATGACCTGATGCCAAGCTGAGGACACAACAGGAACACCAATGACATGCCTACCTGAAACAGTGGCCTGGGCCTGTCCGGCCGGCTCGGCCAGCCCTCTGATTGGCATTGGCCTGACTGATGGGGTAGATCTGCAGTGCATCCATGCCTATACGGGGGTTGAAAACCTTCAGGGCACAACAAGACCAGACAGAAGTTAAGAGGAAGGCTGAATCACGACCTCAGAACTGCCTCAATCTACCCCAGAAATCAGAGACAGACAGCAGAGAAAACCCTGGCTCACCTTCAATTTGCAGTAGCCAGAGTCAATCACAAACATGATACCATCCACTGTCAGTGATGTCTCTGCAATGTTAGTGGCAACGATGCACTTCCTGACCCCATCAGGAGCCTGCAAGCACACTACACATGAGTCACACCCCTGGGCATGGCTCTGCTCCACTGAGGAGTGCAGAGAGCGACAGGGGTGACTCTTGGAAGTGGGGTGGGGTACATGTTTTCTCTCACCCTCCACATGCAATACCGAGGTACATGTACACCTCTCATCCCTACTCGGTACTGTCTCCTGCTCCAGTTTTCCCTGTCCCCACCCTAAACACAAAGGACACATCAGCACCTTCTGAAAGATCTTGGCCTGCAAGTCCGAGGGCAGCTGAGAGTAGATGGGCAGTACAGCAAGAGCAGGTGCCTTCTCCAGCTCCTCAAGGTGCTCCACAATTTGCTCTGAGGTCACCTAGACACAAAGAGGGGTGAAAACATCAGACTGAAACAAGGGGGGAGGATAGTGCCTGTTCGTCCAACTCACCTCGATATCTTCCTGACCAGGCATGAAGACGAGGATGTCTCCAGGAGCACCAGACAAGTGGACTTGCAAAGCTTGTTTCACTGCAGCCTCCACATAATCTTCCTGTGGGGTCTGAACAGCACAGCCCAGGTTAATCTGGACCAAAATCTTTATCTGCCCTGTCCTGTGTGCAAGACTGTAACACACCACAACCACTCCTACCTTGTCCTATGTGGCCCCCTCAGAGTACAGCACACCTAAGTCACAACCCTCTCCTGCCAGCAGAATTTCCATCCACAAGCTTAACTATACCTTGCTGAAAAGAATATCCACGGGGAAAGTGCGCCCAGGAATGTGGAAAATGGGAACATTCCCAAAGAAGGAGGCAAACTTTTCTGCATCCATGGTGGCCGAAGTGACAACAAGCTTCAGATCCGAGCGTCGGGCGACCACCTAGGAAGCAGATGAACAATATGGAATATTCATGCCTGGCTGTGGCTGTTTTCATTCTTACTGACACAATGGCATAGGACAGAGCTTCTGTTGTACTCCAGAGGCACTGGCTGTGCATGCCAGGGAACACTGATGCTCAACGGTCAGTGCAGTTAAAAACACCTGCCAACCTCGGTCCAGGAAACATTAATCCAGCAAAGACTTCTGTATTGTCAGTTCTGACATTCAGCCAGTAAGACTCTGGTAGCATTACAGGAGACCTAACCCCCCAGACCCAAGCATGCTGGAGCAGTCAAGCGCAGACAGAGATGTGGCAGCTCTGCTACCCTCTCCTAGTCCTGGCAGAGAAGGGCTGTCCCAGCTCACGTGCCCCACGCTGCTGTCCGCTAGCCCAAGGTCACACACACCTCTCGAAGCAGCCCGAAGAGCACATCAGTGTTGAGCGAGCGCTCGTGTGCCTCGTCCATGATGATAGCACTGTAGTTGTCCAGGTCAGCCTCCCGCAGCGACTCCCGCAGCAGGATCCCGTCTGTCATGTACTTGATCACCGTGCTCTCCGACGTGCAGTCCTCAAAGCGGATGGCATAGCCGACCTGGGAGGGCAGAGATACCACAAATCTTCCAACAGTCCCATGCACTCGGTGTCATTGGGTGGCACCCTTGCACTCCCTGCTCGACTCACCTCCTCCCCCAGACGCACGCCCATCTCCTCACTGACCCGCTTGGCCACCGACATGGCGGCCACCCTGCGGGGCTGTGTGCAGCCGATCATGCCATAATCAGTGTAGCCATCCTCATGGAGATACTGTGTCAGCTGAGTCGTCTTCCCACTCCCTGTCTCCCCCACCACGATCACAATGCTGTTGTCTCTGAAGAAAAGGAAAAGGTATTTCTTCATAGATCTTCAAAGAAGGGCTTTTGTGTTCTCTAGCTAAGCATCATCCTACTCAGGCGGGAGAGCTGAGTAAACACAAAGCAATGGGTTGCTTCCTGGGAGTACAGCTTCCCAATGGCCATGTTCCACAATTCCTCAACTGAGTTCCCAAACAGAGGCCAATGCCCTGGGGATGCCCTGGCAGCCATACCTGAGGATGGAGAGCAGTTCCTGCTGTACAGCAAAGATGGGTAGGTATTGTCTCTGCTCCAGGATCGATTTCTTCTTAGCAAACTCACTGCTGGCTTCACTTTTTTCTTTCATGTGTTCAGCAAACTTCTGCTCTGTTCTAAGGAAACAAACTTAGTCCTGAAACTGCCTCTCCACACACTTTGCTACGCCTGTAGCCAAGCAGAGTAATACAGAGCAAGCCCCTACTTGTAATCCACTTTGCCATCTTCTGTCACCATCTCATCCTTCTCCTCCTCTTTCTTGATCCCCATAATGTCTCCCAGTTTGGTGCCTGCCAGCTCCCAGTGTTTGTGCTGAGCCTAAAAGGAGTGAGAGTAGCATAATTTTGCCACAGCAAGCACAGACAAAATTCTTCCCCAATCCTACTCCTAAGATTAGGAAAAGGATATTAGTACCACAGTTCCCCAATGCAGAATGCACATTCCATTCCTACATCACGTTCCCCTCTTCCAAATGAACTGAAGCAGAGCTTTAAGACGCTAGAATGGACATAGAGACTACAGACAAAGGATTACCAACTGCCTCCTAAGAAAATAGTTCCAGCTGCTGACTCTTGCATTAAATTTGAACTTAAACCTACACAGATCTGAACCAGATAATCTTCCTGCCCTTGCCAAGCGCTCACAGGCTTTCCTCCCACCTCTGCTGTGAGTTTAGCTACACCACCATTCCACTCATAGTATAAGGTCAAATCCAGCCCAGTTTCAATGTACAAGGAACATATCTGTACTTTCCCCACAGCTATTGTGTGAGCTTTAGAGAAAGTTCCTAGAAAACATCCCCAAAAACTAATCCGCTACCTTACCCCATACTCCTCCTCATTACAACTCTTCTGCTGAGACATGACAAGATACATCCTGCTGCCACACTGCCTGCTGACAGTCTCTAAGCTACCTGACATTCTTCCATCTGCTTCCTTCTCCCATAATCCAAATGTCCAAATGCAGTGATTCATGTCCCAAAGCAGCGCCCAAGAAAATCTCACCACAGCAGCTGCTATGAGGCAATGCAGTAAGCTGGGCTGCCAGGATGTCCCAGCTCACAAACATATGAACTCCTGCTGCCAAAGCCTGAATGCTGCAGAGTCCAAACAGGGCTGTGAGGAACTACCTAACGTGCACAGTGGGCAGTAGCCAAAGGGCTGCAGCATACCCTCTTACGCTCCTTTTGCTCCCTGTGCTTGCGCACCAGCTGGCTGCCTTTCCGAGCTATGATGGCCAAATCCGAGGTGGCATCCTTCACAGGGATGACTGGCTCTGGCTGCAGGGAAAAGGCATTACTTCACTAAAAAGGCCTCACATGTACTGATGGCTTCCTGCCATCAGTGCTTTCAGCCATAGTCTCTACCTGCTTGGTGAAGACAATCCTTCCATCTAGGAAAGGGGGCACTAGATTGTGCACCAACAAATGCACTTTAGCAGAGTTATCCTCCTCAAAATCTTCGTCCACTTCAATCCGATGGACCACACCACTGGTCAGCATGCGATTTGTCTCCCAGCGCTCATTGTCCTACAACACATCAGAAACACAGTGAAGCCACACAGAAAGTCACAGAGATCACACCAGCACACCAAGCTTTGTCCTGGGCATTGCACTGGCAACAGAATGGTTCAAACCTAGTGAGCCTGAGCGAGTTTCCCTGGGAGCACTCATTCAGCCTGGCCTGAGAGTTTACTCCACCTGAGAGCAAGGGCTCAACAAGTGGATCTTTCAAGAGGCAGCCAACCGCACGTGTCCAGAGCAGCCAACCCTGCCTCTTGGCCTTACCTCATTGATCTGCCGCCGCTGTGCCGAGATCCGCTTCTGCCTCTGCTTGTGCAAGTGCTGCTCGCGCTTCTTCACGTACTCCTCAGAGGAGTAAGCCAAAGGATTGTGAAACTCGTCATAGCCTTCATCCATCATGTACCAGTCCCGGTCAGCTTGCTGGGAAGGCAGAGGTACAGCACTGAGCTCTGCCCATTCCCCACAGCCTGGTGGCCCCAAGCCCCTGGCCTGTCCCAGGCTCTCACCCGCTGGTCATCCTCCCACTGCTGCCGCTCCTCTTCTGTCTCGAAGGCGATGCCCTCCTCCCCTTCCGTGCGCCGCCCTGGGGTGAGCCAGACGGTCCAAAGAGTTCCCAAGGAAACCCCAACTCTGTGCCACAGGAAAGGGGATTCCACATTGCCTACCCTGGGCAGCTCAGCCCAGATTCCTCACCTCTCCCTCGGGACAGGCGTGGCGTGGCTCCCAGATGCCTCCGGTCGTCAGCCCATTCATTGTATTTGTACGATGGGGTCGGCAATGGCGTCTTATCAGAGTACCGGCTCCTCACGGACCTGGAAACACAGCAGATGGAGAACTGGTGCCCACAGGCAGACCTTTCTCATACACACAGAGTCCCTGTTCTGCAGCTCCACAGCTCACAGCACAGCCTCAGGCATTGGTACCTGTCCCGCTCCCGCCGGTCTGTGTCCCGCAGCGATGGCAGCCGGTGGCTACGCTCTGAGTCTCGATAGGAAGGTGTGGGAGATGGAGATTCCCACTGCGAGCGATGGGCACTGCTGTAGCCACTATCATCTTCCTCCCAGCTGGAGCGAGATGGTGTGGCTGCATCTGTGAGAAGAGATGGGATTTGACACCTGTTGTTCAAACAGTGGCCCTGAGCACCTGGAGCCGCCTAACATCTTCTAAAAAAGGAGCATGGAGAGAGGGTTACCCATTGGCCCTCCCTCTAAGAGAAGGGGCGGACCTAATGGTTGCAAGCAAATTCCAAAGGAACGTATTTCCATCACACAGACTCAGAACAGACCCTACCGTGCAGAGATCTGCCAGAGTTTCAAACACACACAGCTGGCACATTGCTCCCAGACCCAAGCTGAGCTGAAAGTTTTATGCTTGCCCTAACCACAAACATTACAAGGTACAAGCTTTTCTACCACTCTTGTCCTGCAAAAACAGCAGGAAGCATAAAAAACTCCAAGCCTCTCCCTATTAGGTCTCACAAAAGAGCTCTACCAGGTCCCACTCCCACCTTTGGGCCGATGTCGGGGGCTTTCAGGTTCACTCCTCCTGCCACTCCGCTCTGACGAGCCATCTCTCTCTGATCTGCTGTGATGACTCCTCTCCCGCTCCTCTGCAAAAACAAAATAGGATCAGGTGCTTATTGCACAAACAGGCTTCCCAAGTCTGCTGCAAAAATCACCACGAACATTAGTAAAAACTATAGACAGGGCAAAGGACAAGCCCAGACCCAAACCAAGAAGAACCACAAAGGTGTCTTAGCAATTACCACGGTCTCGTTTCCGATCGTGGTCTCGATCCCTACTGCGTTCCTTCTTCCGGTCCTTCTCCTCCTTGGAGGAGGCAAAAACTCCATGTTCCCGACGCTCCCTTTCCCGCTGCCGGCTGCGTTCCAAGAACTCCTCGCTGACACCCCCAGTGTAGGAAGGCGTCTCCACATGGACAGAACGGTAATGTCTGGGCAGGCAGAGCAGAGAGAAGAAATGCTCAGAAGAGCTGAGCAACAGCTGCCTTTCGGCTGGTCTCGTATAGCTCCAGCTGCAGCCTCTGCCACAGTGCCCCGCAGCCCACACCGGAGGCTGTCACCGACTGCGCTCATCCTGCGCTCCCTACCCGCCGGACGCGGCCCCAGGAACCGCCCTGCAAACGCCACCTGTTCCTGCGAGCTCTGCGGCTGCTCCGGTCGGCCTCGTCCTCTTCCTCTTCCTCGGCGCTGCCCGCCTCGTCACGACCCTCTTCCCAGTCCTTATAGGATGCGACACGGGATCGCTTCCCCCCGGCCGCCTCCTCCTGGCGCTCCCGCCGCTTCTGCGCCGCCAGCACGTCCAGTCCCAGCAGGGAGACGCGAGGGGCCGGTGCCTTAAAGACGTGCTGCTCGGCGCCCCGCGGCCGCAGTACCAGCCCGCCTGCCTCGCCGCTCGGGCTCGTCCCCGACAGCCGATGCAGTGACTCCTCGCTCGCCGCCGCCATCGTGGCCGCAACGCCGCGCGGGCCCCGCAGTTCCTTCAACGACCGTAACCCGGCTCCCGGAGCGCCGCCATAGCCGCGCCACAGCGCTCGGCAGGAGGAGCCCCTCTGGCCAAGCGCACCATAGACTCGGTGGCCAGAGCCTATGGGAGAGCCGCTACCATAGAGGCCCTAGAGCGCTAGACAAGCCGCGCTGGCGGACTTCCGGCGGACGCGACCGCCCCAGGGTCACGTGGGCGCGGGGCGGAGGCCCGGGCGGACGGGAGCGGACGGGGTAGCCCCACGCTCCTGCTCTGCTCGCAGCTGTGGGCTCATGCCCCGTCCCGGTAGGAAAAAGGAGCAACTCCGTACCCAGGGGCTGCCCATCAGACAGCCGTGAGTCAGACCTAGACCCTGCTGCTACAGAGGTCAAGGCTGCAGTTTTGGGACCCAGCTGCTTCCAGGCCCAACACTGGTCCTCTGAAGGGCCAGATCTTCAGCCAGGCAAGGATAGACACAGCACTGGGCACATTTAGAGACATATTGGTGTTGCTCACCCCATGCTCATAGCAGCCTCCTCCTGCAGGCCCTCCGTGCTTGGGGCTTCCTCCTCACCCCTTTTATTACCATCTCCTTCGCCCTGGTGCAGCCCATGAGCTCCAGATCGGACCCTGGTGCCTGCAGCCAGCACAACTCCCCGCCCCAAAAAAAAAAAAAAAAAAAAGCAGAAACAGCCCCACCTTGCTTAGCATCAGCCTAGCAGAGGTTCGCAGGAAGCTGCCAAGCCCTGACAGGAAGCCAGCGTGCTAGGAGTTTCCCAGCAGTTGTAAACAATTTTGGTGAAGTGCTCTTGTGCAATCCTGTTCTACAAGGTGGATTGTGAGAGGCTGCTGAGAGAATGCTTTGTGCAGGGCGAGCTGTTGCTCAGGAAAAGCCCGAGATGCAGTGAGTTTGGGCTGAAGGAAAAGTCAGCACCAGAGGTCCCAGAGACAAAACCAAAAACAGAAGCACCTTTGATCAGGCCCTTTCCACAACTGACAGGTCATGACTGCAGCCATCTCCAAACAGCTGTGTACTGGCACCCAGCACCATCTCTGCCTTCCCTCCCCACCTAGAGCCTGGCCTCAGGCAGAATTCTCTGCCAGGAGAGGCCTGGTGCACTTGTCAGTCCATCCCAGAGCTCCAAGTGGCTTCTCCCACCAGGAAAAGTGCGAGCAACATGGAGAGCTGATTCTGCTTAGTTGAGGAGAGCTACGCTGCACCCCTCCAGCCCATGGGGTGTTCCCAGAGCAGCACACAGGACCAGGTGAGCCAAATGTTTATTGACACTCAGTTCTGCTGTCCACAGGGAAGCCAAACCACAGTCCTGAAAAGCAGCACTGTCATGAAGGCCCTGTCCCCTGCTCCCCACCAGTGCAGCCCCTGCTCCACCCATCAGACCCTTCCCAGGGGGTGGAACCAGGATCTTGTTTCAGTCCCAGTCTGCCCAGCACTGGAATTGTCACACCCATCCCTGGTCAGCCATGGCTCCTCCCAGCTAGACCTTCACTGTGCAGCATGTCAGCAGCGGTGATCTGCTCCAACTGCCTCCATGACGTTCCTGAAGCCCTGCTCCCTAACCAGTGACAGTGTGTGGTGGGACTGGGCTGGCACTGCGGCTCAGCCCCACAGTGCCACTGCTTGGCCACCAACACACAGCTGTCCAGCCCTGTCCCAGGACCAGAAGCTCTCTGGGGATGTGCCTGGCCTCCACTCACCTCAGCAGCTCCTCCAGTTCCCGCTTCACTGCCCCCACCACGGGTGGCCCGTGGTACACAAGTGCTGTGTACAACTGCACAAGCGAGGCTCCGGCACGGATCTTCTCCAGGGCATCCTGCCCACTGCTCACCCCACCCACGCCGATAATGGGCACCCGGCCTGTAAGCAGGGCGCAGGGTCAGGATGGCACAGGCAATGCTGGCATGCGTCCTCAAGCCCTGCTCTGCCATCACCTTGAGTGAGAGTGTACATCTCCCTGATGGTCTGCGTGGAGAGCTCCCGCAGGGGCTTCCCACTGAGGCCTCCCGGCTCCATGCGCTGCCTGCTCCGGAGGCTGCTGGGGCGGCTCACGGTGGTGTTGCTGACTATCAGTCCATCCACACCTAGCTGCAGGGGCAGTCATATGAGGACACAGCTTCCACAAGCAGCCCAGCCCTCCCCTTCCCTCCTGCCAGGTCAGGACCGCCCAGCACACACCTCTGAAGCTTGCCTGGAGAAAAAGTTGCCCCTCACTGCCTGGGTCACCCAATGCCTGGGTGACACACATAGACCCTCACAGACTCTGCTCGACCCCGGACACCATCCCTACAGCAGCCAGAGAGCTGCAGGCGTATGTGTCTTTCAGAGAGGTGACTAGCCAGGACCACCACAGTCCTGCCTCCAGTGGCCTCCTGTTCCTTCCTCCTCACCTCACAGACAACGCTGGCAATGTCCTGCTTGTCCTGTGCAGTGAGGTCAGGGGCAATCTTCACCAGCACGGCTGGCTTACGCTTGCAGGGCAGCAGGTCCCTCTCCACCAGCACCTGTCAATGCACATGGCAGTGCATGGCAGGGAGATGCCTCCTTTCCCAAGTAGGAGCTACAGACACCCCTTGCCACAGGCAGTACAGAGACAGTGCCTGCTCCTCTACACAGCGCCAAAAACAGGAAAGGCACCCTTGACACAGGGCCTGGAGCACACAGCAGGCAGGACCCCAGCAATGCCTGAAGTTGTGTGATGGCTTGCTGCCCTCTTGCAGGAGCAAGTGGAGGGCAATGCCCCACTGCTCCTGAGCCCTTTGTTGGGATACAGTGCCCTAGTACACCCCACAGCAGCAGCTGACAGGGACATTTTAGTGGTCCTACCTGCCACGTGGGAAAGCCAGTCCCACTCTTCCCTGTGCTCGGGTAAATCCACTGGCTGCAGCAGTGCAGATGCTGCCAGAAGATGGGATGCATCTAGTGCTGGAGCTGTGATTTGGGCTGGCTGGGGGGGGGGCACCCACCTTGCTCAGCAGGTCCCGCAGCTCAGCCTTGCCCTGCAGGTCCCGCAGCCCTGGGGTGTTCGGGCTGGACACGTTCACAACAAGGTAGTCAGCCAAAGGGCCCAGTGTCCGGACCCCAGCCACGTAGTCAGCTGCAGCATCAGTAGAGCTCTTGTTCTTGCCCAGGTTGACTCCAAGAGGCATCCCAGCTGGAACACAGACACAGCTGAACTAGGGCAACAGGACCACCCACCACCCAATGGCCAGAGCACCTGAAAAAGAAGGTCCCAGGACCAGCTAAAGTTAAGATGGGCCTGGAACTGTCCTGCAACCACAGAAGCACTACAGTCAGCCCAGTCAGCAGCTCCCAGCACCACAGCCTTCAGCCTGGCAGAGGTTGCCTTCAGGATCTGCCCAGCTGGGGTCCTCTTGCTTGTCTCACCAGCAGTGAGCCTGATCTGTGTCTCCTGGCGTGCTCGCAGCCTGCGCTCCACCGCGACATGGCCATGGCTATTGAATCCATACCTGCACCAGGGCAGAGGCGGTTCAAGGCTGGGTTATGTCTGCAAGCCCTGAGCAGGACATGTGAGAAACACAACGCAGATGTGTGGTCTCTGCAGCTTTGCTCAACACATCCAACCAAAAGCCACCACAGCACAAACCAAACACCTGGAACCATCCAAATAGGCACCCTCTCTCGCGGCGGGCAGACTGCAGGGCATGGCACAACAGCTGTCCTCACATCCCACCTGTTGATAACCGCTTCGTCCTCTGCCAGCCGGAAGACCCTGGGCTTGGGGTTCCCTTCCTGGGGCTCGGGCGTGACAGTCCCCACTTCCACAAAGCCGAAGCCCATCTTGTACAGCCCGTCCACAGCCTCACACTGCTTGTCGAAGCCAGCAGCCAGGCCCAATGGGTTGCGGAATCTCTGCCCGAGGACTCGAACCTCCTGCGGGGCGGGGGCTGGGTCAGAGCACACAGACTCCAGGAACCATTGCCAAAGCCCCTCTCCAACCCCCCTCCCGACAGACCCGGTCACCTCCCCTGCCCTTACTGGGTGCCTGCCCGAGGGTCCCTCGTCACCCACCGCGGAGAGCGACGGGATCTCTGCGCACCCCGCGACCTGTCACACCCTATCCCTCTGTTCTGGCCGCCCTTCCGACCTCCCCACTGCCCGCCCTGCGCCGCGGTTCCCCCTCCTCCCCCGCCCTCGAGACGCACCAGCGCGGGGCCGTCGGGATGGCCGGAGGGCAGCAGCCCGAGGGCGGCGGCGCGCAAAGCCAGGCCGTGGGCGGCCTCAGGGGGCAGCGCCCGGAGCGCGGGCATCACCGCCGCGTACAGCCGCTCGTCGCCCGCCGCCAGCGCCGCTCCCAGGAGCACCGCGCAGCCTCCCAGCGCCAGCGACCGCAGTCGTCCCTGCGCCAGGTCGTCAGCAGGGCAGCCGCACCGATCCCCTACCGGCAACCACTCCCGTCCCGTCCCGTCCCGTCCCAGCTCCCTCCCAGCACGCCTGCCCCGATCCCACACCACCCGTCTCATCCCATCCCGTCTTTTCCCGACCCGCCCCGGCCCTGCCCGCTCCAGCCGCAACCGGCCCCGCCCGGCTGTCCCCGGGCTCCGGGTCCCCCCAACACCCCCGGCCGCTCACGCGCAGCGGCGCCGCCATCATGCTCAACCCAACACGCGAGGGCACTTCCGGGAGCCCCCCTCCGTGATTGGCGGAGGCCGTACCCTTCCAACCAATAGCGACACAGCACGGGTTGCGGCAAGAGGCCCCCGGCGATGCGCGCACACGGCGAGCCCCGGAGCGCGCTTTATTGAAGGAGGAACAAAGGGCCCGAGCCCCCGGGGAAGCGGACAAGGACGGGACACGGGCTGTACAGCCGCGGGCAGCGTCGCGGACACGTACGGGAGAGCTGCAGACAGTGCCACCAACACGTACATTACAGTCCCGGAATGCCTCGCCCGTGGCTCGGGTAGGGTAGACAAGGTGCTGCTGCATATCCCGTAAGACCACGCTCCATGCCTCGTCCCCTCACCTCAGTGGTCCAGAGCTGCTCAGCACCCGGGAGAAAAGCTGCTGCATCAAAACCCCGAGGCAGCAGCAGAGCCTCCTTAGCTCTGCCTGCTGTGGGGCCCAGGCAGACAGTGCCACCCTTCCACAAACTGCAAACAGACCCCACTGATAACACCGTGAAGGCCATCGAGGGCTCCCCAAGACAAAGCCTCTGCTGGCAGGCACGGAGCCATCATGGAGGCAGCCAGGAACGGTGCCCAGAACATCATGCACAGCTTCCCCATACAGCTACCCAGACTGACAGGGGCTCTTCCCTGCCTCACTCTCACAACATTCCCCACAGTTCATCTCCTGGAGCAGCAAAGATCAGGAAAGCAGTAGCACCTGGTGTAAGTACAGCAGGAAGAGAGCTCAAAAAGAAGACCACGTTCATTGGAGGTTAATACAGGAAACCAATTTCAAAGGGAGTCTGTTTCAGAGAGATGTCACAGCTCCTTCCCCCGCAGCCCAGGAAGTTTTATGTCTTCTTCTTCAGCTCCTCAAATCTCCGTGAAAGATCATCGAAGTCAATGTCTTCTGAGGCAGAAGAGTTGGCGCCAGCAGATGCTGTTGGTAGTGTGTCTGGCACAGATGGCAATTCAGGCAGCACAAAGTTATCAACGGTATTAGGAGCTCCAGCTTTTGGTTTAGGAGAAGCTTCTGGCTTGGGCTCAGGCCCTGTTTGTAAGAGAAGTATCACTGCACCTCACCATCAGCACACACTTGTTGGGCCAAACGGAGCCCCACAAAGGAACAGTCATTCTAGCAACAGGCAGTACCAGTGGGTTTTTCTGAATAGCCCCTAATACCCCAGGTTTTCCAAACCTCTACATACTCACCAGGTACTAATGCAGCAGGATCCTTGTCAGCGTTAGGCTCATCAATCTGAAAAAGACTCTCAGTCACTACAGCTCTGTCCCAGCAGACACGGTCACACCAGCACACAGGCACAGGCAAGAGGCACAGCTCCAGCAGAGCAGTGCACACTCCTCCCCACCCCTAGCAAGCAGCCATGGCTTTGCAACAACCTGCCTCTCTTCCCAAGAAACAGAGGCAGCTCTTCAGCTTTTCTCTCCCTCTTTGTCAACTAAAGCAGCTTCACTGACCTGGAACTGGATCAATTGAGCACATCCACTATCAGATCTGAAACATTTATCAAGGCCGCCAGTGGCAAAACACTACCCCCTTCATCCACATCATCACAGCTCCTTGCTGCCGTTCTTCATAAACCACTGACAGGCCCTTGTGACTAGCAGCAGGCTATGAAATGACCCATCTCAGGTCTTGGTCTGTCTGGGAAAAAGGCTCACAGCACACTCAGCTGTGCTAGTAAAACTTCTTATTCCCCACATGCTGCAGCCCTCAACAGCCATTCCTACCCAGTTCACCTGCACCTGTGAGAACACAGTGTCAGCACCCACAAGGCTCAACTGTACTCCTCCCTACTCAAGACAATGCAAAACCAAAGAACATGTCACCAAAAGCAGAGTGAGACATGATGACAAACTGCAGCAACAAAACCACAGACAAGCATAGAAAGGGAAGTCTCCAGCCTCTGCTTTGCTGTCCCCAAGGACTGAGGAAAGTCTGTTAAAGGAAGTCTTTAAACACACAGCATCTGGGTGAGCCAAAATTGTCATCCAGGCTGTTAATTAGTTCAAAAGCCATAACCAAACAGACTCAAAGTGATAAACCCTTCACACTGCAAAAACCAGAACTTTTGGATTCTGCTTATTAACTGTTTATCACCACTTTAACAAAGCAGCAAGAGAAATCTCAGCTTTCCTTTGCAGCCAAAGCACAGAGCTGAATGAGAAACTTCTCTCCACAAGTCATCCTTCCATCATATGCACTCAGTGATTCACTACACCAGCAAGTACCATCCCAAAAGCTCCAAAGATTGGCAGCAGTATCCTTTACAAACATTTCCCTTCTCTGTAGCTGTCACTACACTCTGAGGATCCTTCTGCAATGGCCATTCAGCTCAGGCACTTACGGACTCATATGTAGGTGGGTTTGCCGGAATTGGTGGTGGATGGATGTTAGTGAAAGGCTGGTAGGTCCCCACTGGCAGGCCACTGAAGTTCTCCTGTACAGAGAGATCAGTCATGCACCAGACACCACATGCCTACAGCTGCCACAGGAGTCACAGGAAATAAGAGTCTTAGATAAATGCAGGCAAGTTTCCAAGCGGGCAAGAGTTTATGCTTACAAGGAAGAGATTCCCAAGTATTGAGTCAGATGCAGTCACCTGGAGCAGGCAGCCCCAGCCAACTGGAGTGTGGGTTGTTCTAAAGAACCAGTACAGGTAAACATTTCATCTCTCAAGGCACGAGAAATACCAGCCCAATAAAGGAAATACTCTGCCATTTCTGGCCCTATGTGTAGTACTGCAGAATAGGAAAGAAGTTTCTGGCTCACACAAGGCTTTAAATTGCCCTCAACAGCACCTCTAGGACCCAGACCTGCCACAAGCCCTCAGCATGTTTATGCCTGGGCCAACAGCCAGCTGATGATACTTGGCCCAGATTTTCCACAAAAAGTACTTCAGCACTACCATATTATATTAAGACTCCAAGCCATCCCACTATTCTGCTCTCCAGTCTACATAGATAACCTGTTCTCTGAATTAAGTAATTAACAGAGTTCTTTTCAGCTCCTATCTTCCACCCTTAAAACAAATCATCTGCAAGAGCCATTGGCTCAGTCTTCTCCCCTTGCAGGTCTGAAGGCAGGGGTCTCCCACATTTTTCTGTGCTATTCCCACCCCACAGCACTCACCTGATTTCCTTGACTGAATCCTGGCACACTACCAGCCTACCAACTTCAAAGTGCAGCTCCAACTCCTGGACAAAAGCCTGGCAGTCAGAGACTGCCTCAGGAGTTAAGTCTGGACTCCTCTGTTCCCTGAAGGCAAAGAGGGCTGGCTGGAGAACAGGGGTAGGAACCTCCACAGTCAAGAAGCAACATTAAGCTTCAGCTGCACTGCCAACAGCCTCCATCCCATGCAGTCTCACGCCAAGAAGATGGCCTTCTGACACACTGAGCTACCAGGTACAGTCAGTGGGCACAGGGCTAAGCACCACAATGGGAGTCTTGCACAGAAAAAGGAAACACACAAAGCCCAGGAACTTACCGGTCCCTTTGGAGGTGGATAGGAGAAGGGTGGATTTGTTGTTGGCATGGGCATAGGCATCATCACAGGCATGGGTACTAACCCATCATGACCTATCATTGGGCCTGTAAATCCACCACCTCCGCCACCCTTCTTCACATCATCCGTGAAGCCCACATCAATCAGATCTGCCTCTCCGCCTGCCGGGGCTTCAGCCTGGAAAGGATGGGAGAATTCTGCTCACCAACACACCTCTTTTATGATCACAGCCTTCTGTACAGCATTAGATGCAGCATTTGTCAATGGACAAGATGAGAATACACAACAAGAACAGAACAGAGAGCAGCTATAGAGTGTATTAATGGGAAAGAGAACAGGAACCAGGCTGTAGTACATGTAACTACTGCCACATGCCATAAGGGTGTATGAAAGAACAAGGATCATGCTATGCTGGGGCTGTCTAGAATACACCAAAGCACAAGGACCACCCAGTTCACTGAAATGCCACATCCTGGGACTCACTCACCATCACCACTGAGTCAGGCTCATAGGGCACATTGTAGTTTTTTGCAATCTCGATGAGGTATCTCTCCACCAGGATCTTGGGTGGTGCTTCCACACTCAGCTTGTGCATCAGCTGGAACAATGCAGGGCAATGCAGCACTCAACAGCTCTGTACCAGTGCCATCCCAGCCAGGGCTACCAGCTGCAGGGAGCAGCGGGCAGCCCTGGGGAGGCCTCTCCACCCAGTACAGCATGCTGCAGGCAGCAACAGGCCAGGGCTCTTATTTGCTCTACCCTTCCCCATCCCCAGCCAGCAGAGCAGGGCCTCAGCACCATCCTCCAGTGCAGGTGGGCCCTGGCTGCACAGCACCTGCCATGCTCCAGAGTGACTGCAAGCATCAGCCACTAGCCACGGGTCGAAGGGGCAGCAAGTCTCAGTAGGTGTGGCTGCTCTACCAGCTCTACCTGTTCTACCAGTTCATTACCCTGTCATTGACTGTCCCAATCTGGTTTGTCCGGCACAGCTTCCCGTACTCCTTGCTGTACTTAGCACACAATTGATCAGCAACCTGCAGCAAGAGAGAAACTCTAGAACATGCACACCCCTGCTTTCCCCCACCTCAAACCACATACCCACCTCCCTCCCCCATTGCTCCCACTGAACACCCCAGTTCAGCAGCTGCAGCCACCCCAGATGCTCCAAGGACATTTGGTTTCTATCTGCAGAGCCCATAAAGTCCTCTGTTTTAATGATACAAAGTCCCAGACAAGGACTTCCATCAAGATCTGGCAGTATCACTCCCACCCTCCACGTGCAGCATCCCTCAAGAAACCCTACTCACAATCTTCAGCTCGGCCACTTCTGACTGGAGGCGTGGTGCAGCCCAAATCAGTGTCGATACTGCCTCTGCCAGGCCAGAGTCCAGCTCCCTACGACCAAAGAAAACAACTCTCTCTCCACCTCATACACCCAGCCTTGGCTGCCTTCAGTCTGCTTAGCCTTTAAGTTTCCATCCCATACACTAGGCTCCACAGCCTTCCCTACACAGGGGAAGAAAAGGTCTCTGGAGAGACAAACACGGGTGCCCTTCTGTACCGCAGACATGCCCCCAGCAGTGCCCCTTCCCGAGTCCAGGACCCTCTCAGCCAGAGCTTACTTCATGGACTGGATCAAGCCAAAGCGGGCAAGCAGCAGATCACAGTACAGCTCCAGGATCTCCATGGCCTCCACAAGGTAATCTTCACGGATGATGTGCTCCACACGAATCCTGGCACGCTCATCTTTTCCAGCTGCCAGGTAATCTGCAATCTCCTTCCTTGCCTTCTGCGCCAACTCAGCTGCAGCACACATCCCGAGCCGGGTCATTGTGCTGGCCTGGGCTGCTGCCTCCAGACCGCCCACAGTCCCCATCACACATAAAGCCACCACCCTCCTCTCCCCATCAAACCACTCGGTTATGGTTTGGCAGAGCCCTCGTGTCCAGGCCTGAGCACACTCAACTCATAGGAGAAAGGAAAGTGGACTTCAGGCTGCTGGAAACACTCCTGCAACTACAACCTCCCTGCAGAGTTAGCCAGGACCACAGACCTAACCTGTGTCAGCGCAGAGCAGGTGGGGAGAATAACCCACAGCACCCAGGGAGATCCCCACTGTGCTGTTAGCACACACAGCTACCATCTCACAAACTGCACTCCAACAGCTATCAGGAAGGTGGACAGAGGCCAGACTGTGGACAGCCTCCTCTTCCAGCTCCTTGTGCACTGGAGTAGGCTGTAAGACCTAGGTCCAGCAAGGGAGATCAAAAAGCTACTCCATACTTGGCCCATGAAAGTACCCCGAATGAAGAAATACCTTCTCAAGCCTCCTAAGCCCCAAAAGCATCCTGGGTCCCACCTGCTCCCTTAAATACTCACTCTTTTTTTTCTCCAGTAGTTTGAGGCGATTGATGACCAGTCGCAGGTTGACTCGCAAGCGCTCCGCCTTGAACCCAGAGCCCAACATGATTAACACTTTCTGTGGAGAAGAGGGATGGTCACTGGGACCAAGAACTGCCAGTCAGCACACCAAACGCTGTTTTACTGCGGGAGAGGCCAAGAAATTCCCCAAACAAACAAGCCTTGGTCTGCCAATCCTGGATCTAGTTAATTATAAGTGACTGAACCTCGAACGCTCATTATTACTTTTCCCACTTCACAATCCTGCATCTAACCAAGACCAACAGGATTAGCCTTAGAAACTTCGAGGAAGCTTCCTGGACGTTTTTTAAAACACAGAAAAGTCAACGGAAGAGCCAAGCCCACCTCTGTCCTATCAAAATACAAGTTATAAACCAGCTATATAATTCACTCGAGGACTGTAGAAACTAAGGTTGTAACAATCTCGTCACCAGAAGGAAAAAGCTATCATTCCACCCTCCCCACATTCTTCCTGCCTAGTGAACACGCTCTTACTCTCCCAGGAACCAGTTCAACGTATTAACCCTACAAAAAGTAAGCTCTAACAGTACTTAATTCTGTTTGCCAAGAACCGTTCATCAAAAAAAAAAGCTTTTCCTTAAAAGATATCACATAGAAAGGCCTCAGTTTGCATCTCACATCCCCATCCCTTCCTGCCGGCGGCTGCACTGCCCAGCGCGGAGCGAGCCGTGACCTGATCCGGCTGCCAGGGCAGCCGCCAGGCACACCAGCCGCAAGGCGAGACTCGCCGAGCCTGGCCCAGTGCCCAGGGACAGTGCGCAGGAGGCCCCGCAAGTGCTCCACCGGCGCAGCTGCACCAGAGCACTGAGGAAAAAAACCCTTCTTCCTCCCCAACTAAGTGACACCAAGGGAACATCCCACAGCACGAGCAGAGCAGATGCCAGGGGCGGGTCCCAGGACTGCGGGACACCCTGGGGCAGGGTTCCTCATCACCTCCTCAGACGCCGAGCGCTCCCCACGGCCCCGCTCACCCGTCCCACGGCCCGGCCACGGCCTCACCTCCCGTCGCTCCGCAAGTCTCTGCCACCCAAAATGGCGTGCGGCGTCTGCAAGCTTTCATCTCGTGCGGAGTGATCCTCACAGCCGGCACTCTGCGCACCCAGTCCCGGCACTCCCCGCACCCAGCCCGGGGCACAGTCCAGCTGGCGCGGCAGGTGCTGTCCCGCTCGCTTCCGCAAACGCAGCCCTGGCGCAACGGCGGCCGGGGAGGCGCAGGCACGGTCTGGGAGAGCGGCGCAGAGGGACTACATGGCCTGGCGGAGGAATCCTGCGCTCGGCCAAATGGTTCCACGCCTGATAGACGCCCGCCGGTGCCCGCCCCCGGCGCGGCGGTTCCGGCAACGCGGCGTTCCGCCGGCTGCTGTGACCTGGCCGCCGGGTCCTCTGCTCTCTGAGGGCCGCACGGCGCCGGCGCCACCGCCAAGCAGAGTCGCAGCGAAGTCCAGCCCAGGCCTGGGCTTGATGCCGCAGCCCCCGGGTAAGCGGGCCCAGCGGGCGTTCCGAGCGGGCCCGCTGATCCCGCGGCAGCGCTCGGTGGTCCGCGAGAGGAGGTGGCCCCGAGCCCCTGGGGCGGGGCGGTTCTCCCCTCAGCAGGTGCGCGAGTTCATAACACGCGCGGTGGGTTTAAGTTAATACGAAACCCGTGCATTTTGGCCTTGTAGGGTGTGCGAAATTCTGGTGAGCCGGGGCGGCACGAGAGCTCCCGGTGAGCTGCTGGCGGAGGCGGCCGGAGCAAGTGAGCCTCGTCGCAGGCACGGATGAGCTCCCTCGGGCGGTCCGGAGTGACGCGCTGGGCCGGATCCATGGCAAACAGGTGAGACGATTCAGCTGACGAAAAGCCGGCACCTGAGGTCCGCGGACGAGCCGTGGTCCCCGCGCCCGTGCTCCCGTCGCGCACTCCGGCGGCGCCCTCCGCCATCTTGCCCGTCCGTCTGTCCGCTGCCCTTTGTCTGTCCGCGCCTCCCGGCGCCTGCGGCGGGGCTGGGTAAGCCGGGCCGGGCTAAGGCTGCCGCCCGCGAGGGGCGGAACGGGCCCCGCGGCCGGACCTCCGCTGCCCGGGCTGGTGTGTCTGTCAGGGATGCCCGGTCGGGACCTCGGGGGCCCGCGCAGGGCTCCCGCCTCCGTGGTGATGCCAAAGGAGTCGCGTCCCTTTGTCTGTATGTCCGGCCGCTTGCGGCCCTTCCTTACTGCCGCCTCCGTGTGCTGGGATTGCCGGCTGGATCCCGCTGTCTGGGGAGGTTGCCGAGATCTTCGTGTCCATCTATCTGAGAAGGCTGATGGATCCTTGTGTCCATCTGGCAGTGCGAGGCTAACAGGATCTTTTTGTCCGTCTGTCAAAGAAAGCTGATGGCATGTCTGTGTGTCCCTTGTCAGCGAGAGGCTGATGAAATCCGTATGTTTGTCCCTGTGAGGAGGCTGACGGGATCTCCGTGTCCATGTGTCTTGTGGGAAATGGGTACAGCTCCTCCTTTTGTCTGTCTCTCTGAGAGGACTGCTGGAAATGCCACCTTCCTCTGTCGGTTCAACGACAGGGATGATTATTAGGCTGCAGGAATGGGCAGGAGGGAGAAGGGTGTTGGGACTGAGGTTACAGTAATTTTTGAAGAGGACACTCACCTTTTGAGAGGGGCAGAATTGCTTAAACCTTTGCCTGAGAACTGGGTACGACTGCCCATGCACAGTGCTTTGTGATATGCTTGTGGATTGTATTGGATGCTGGCCTGGAATCCAGGTGTGGTGGTGCAGAACAAGCCCCATAGGCAGAAGGGTGGAGAATGACCCTGGGACAACCAGCGGAGCTTGGCCAGGGACTTGGAGGGTTTTAGTGAAGTGTGTGACAGACTCTTCTATTCTCAGATGAGGCCTCTGCAGAAGGGAGGAACACTCTGTGCTCCCAGGTCAGGGAAACATGTCCCGTCGGAAACAGACCACTCCTAACAAAGTTCACTGTGAGTATGATGTTACACAGCATTGTGGGACCCTTGCTCTGGCTGGGCTGTGGAGTGAGGTGGGGAGGAGTGGAATGATGGGAGCGATGGGAAGGGACAGCTTGTGGGGAATGGTGATTACTCATGTTTTGTCTTAGGGTGTATAAGAAGAGAAACTGAGCTCTGTGCATCAGGGAAGCTGGCTGTGTCCTGGCATAGCAGGACAGGGATAGGCTTGAACAAACAGCTGATGCTGTAAAGGTAGGTGTGTATGTGTAGGGCCTGTAGCTGGGTTTTGCATTCACACTGTCAAAAGTACAAGTTATAGTACTAGAAAATGTGGCTTGGGGCTCTCGCCTCTCTTGGGTAGCAAAGGAAGTTCTAGGCAAGGTGGTTGGAGCATGCTGGCTAAAAGCCAGCAAGTCCTGGGCTTTGATATTCATCCTACCACAGACTCAGTGGACTGGCCTTGGGCATGTTACTTAAGCTCACTGTACCTCGGTTTCCTACCAGATAGTGAAATAAAGCCATTTACTCTTTCCTGTCAAGGAATAGGTGGTGGCCAAGTAATTTACAAGACAAATACATGCTGTCTGCCAGATCATTCTTGAACTGAGGTGGTAAGATGAATCTTTGTTCCTCCATCATTGCCAGGAGCTTAGCATTTGTTTGACAGTGGACGGGCTGAAGATGCTGTGCATCAGCACTTCTTGTGGAAGTGCTACAGCCAGGCACCAGTGGAGCTGGGAGACAAAGATGGAGGTTTGGCTGCAGAGGGGAAACAGCACATGTGTAGCTCTTGTTTGGCAGCAGAGGGAATTTGAGGGGCTTGAAACTATGCCCTTGTTCATACCCAGGTTTGTGGCTGGAAACATGCTTGGAATTTGGGCTGGAATTAGGAAAACAAGTTTCCATTTCTGTAGATCTGTGAGAGCAAGGCTGCTGAGAGGGCCCTGTGTTTTTTTGGCTGCAGTACCTGTCAGGAGTATGAGACAGAGCTGAGTGCTGTAGCCCTAACACTGCCTCATTGCTGGTGCTGCTGGCTTGCATGTCTGTGTGTTTGTGTGCTGCCTCTGTGCACAGGCACGCACTGGCATCTGTGCATGCTGCTCTCTGTGCACGGGGGAACACTGGGCTGGAGCTGACACCTTGCACACTCAGTGAGTGCACTGGGAAGAGCTGCCTCTGTCCACTGGCTGGGCAGCTTGGCAGAGCTGTCCTTGTTGGCCAGAGTGAGGTTCTCAAGGAGTGTGGCTTGTGGCACCTGCATTGCCTTGCGCTCTCCGATTCTTGCTTCTGGTTGCTGGGTTCCCTAGTGGGCAGACTATAGGTGTAATTTATCTGATAGTACATTAATGACTTTGGAGTTGTCATTCTTAGAGAAATTTGCTATGTCTGGTATTTTGTCCTGTGATGCCAGTAACATGTCTTGTGTCCACACACTTCTGCTTCTTAGAGTGCCCAGGTATTACTGCTGCCATTGAGCTCAGGTTTATGTCATGTATGCACTTAAGCTGTCTCCCCTGGGCTGGAGTCGGGATTGCTTGAGTATGGAAACCAAGAGCTACAGCAGCTCTAATGGTGCAGATAGAGTTTCTGTGGTGTTTAGCTGGGTGCTTTCCTGCACTTCGCTGCATAAGGGTTATGTTCTTCAGGAGCTTGTACTGTTATGTACAAAATTTGACATATCACAAAATTCAGCTGTGCACTGTTCTCACAGTGAACATTGCTTTTCTTATCTGCAATACAATGATTGTATCTCTGGTCTTGGTTTCGGAGGAAGCTGTCTGACAAACATGCTACCAGGGGGCAGGAGGTTATAGCATCAGGTATGCCATGGAGTGGAATTCTGGGACCTCTTCATCTCCTTTACATGCAGAATGTTGCTATAGAGCAACTATTCAGCAGGAGCCATCGAGAGCAGCAAGTAAGACTACAAGAAAATAAGGGGACTGAGAGATACCAAAAACTTGTCAATGGTGATGTCTTCACCTTGGGATGGAAAATCTTGTCTGTCTTATGATGAACACCACGAAATCGTTGGGACTTCTCTGTCTACCTAGCCTGCTGTGTGTCTGGAGGGCCCAGAAATGCCGTGCAGTGCCCTGACGAGGATAATCGGAGAAAACATCGGCTCCAAGAACGGGGTGAGCCAGCAGAATGAGGAGTCAGGCTGAGACATAGCAGACACGTTACTGGGACTTCTTCACAGGGACTGCAGTGGTTGGGAGGAGAGGAATGAAAGGGACAGCAGGTATGCAGCTTTTTACGCAGTTGCCTGCAGCTGGGGTCTGATTTGGCAGGCTACGGGGCTGGGGAACTGCCTTTTGGATTTGCATAAATACGACTGTGCATATATGACTGGACAAATTTGATGGGAGGATGGTGCCTACTTCTTCCTTGCATGGCCACTCCGTCTTCTTTTCCTTCTTGGACTGACTAGGGCGAGTGACAGCTGCCAATCTCCTCTCCTTGGCTTGCTTGGTGTCTCGTCTTTCCAGGATTACTTTCCAGGCTTGGCATGGCCCTCATTCCACCTTGCTCTCACAACAATATGATTTGTTGTCCTCACTTAGGACAGAATCACACTGCTTGGCAAGCAGAGCAACCAGCTAGGAGATTGTATGGTTACAAATCAAAACAGTTTTAAATAGAAGTTGATACGTAAGGAAACTCAAAATAATACTGAAACAATGATAAAGATTGTGGTAAAATTTATCACAAAGGTCTTTCTGTGCATGATAGTTAGTCCCACAGTTTTAATTGTAGTCATTTCCCCTGCAGCACATAAATGGCTCTTAAGAATATAATTTTATTTTGCCATGTGGTGTATGAAAAACACCTGACAAAGTGCTAACAAACAGAAGCAGTAATCATGGAATATACTTGTTGGAAAATCGCAGTTAGATTGTTTGTGTGGAGATACCTTAATTGATTCAATTTGGTCTTTATTTTCTCCCAGAGTATGCAGCATAAAAGTTTAAAAACTCTAAGCAATTCATCTGTTCTTGCATTCATCTGTTACTGTGCTGTAATCCCATCAGTCATGGACCACTTGCTATCTTCGTGCTTGCCAAAATTTGTTGCAGGTATTAGCATGCACTTCTCTCTCCCTGCTGTCCACAAGCTGCTTTGCTTTTTATTGCTTGTGCTCTCTGCAACTGATGCTTATTTTAGAACTCTGGAGAAGAGCTTTTGTTAGTGAGATTAATTCCTGCTTCTGAGCTCTTATTTATCATGGTTCCAAAATCCCACTAATCCTCTATTTCCTCCCCTCTCTCCCTAACACACGTACTGTGCTCTTTGGTGTTCCTTGGATTCTCCTGTCTCTAATATTCCCACTTTGAGGGATAAGTATCTTGCAAGAAATAGCACCCAGCATTCACAACCGAGCAGAAATGTTACTTGCATCAAATCCCTTGGTTCTGAAGGGCTCCGTGGACTGCCATTATTAACCCTTTCAATTGTGTTGTTTTTCATTTCAGTAACCACTACAGCAGTGTGGACAACCCAGAATAGCCATGGGGCAGGTGGAATAGATCCACAGTGGTGGAAAGACTTGCAAATTTCAGGTCCAGGAACACAGAGAAGACCTACATGAACAGGGACTTTAAATTGATGTACAAGGAGGGAATAAACTGACTCATCTCTGAGAGACCATTCTGTTTAGGAAGGAAGGCAGGAGAATGATGTAGTCCCTTTGGATTTTGTTTTGTGGATTTGGGGTGGGAGTTGTTTGTTTCTGTGTTTATTTTCCAGAGCACCTGGGAGTTATCCTGCATTCATACAGTTCAAGAAGGGAAGGGCTCAGGGCTGATACCCCAGCAGACCCTAGCAGTCATGCCTATCCATGTTACACAGTACAACAGGGCTGTCCCCTACCTCCACCACTGCTCACTTGGCATCCCACTCATTCACAGCAGTATGGAGAGGAGAATGGAATACAAAGCAGAGGCATTTGTGTGATCTCTCTTGTCCTACATCTCTAGCTGTTTGTAAACAACTACAGTGACTTGTTTTGGTGTTGTGGTCAGCCTGCAGCGCTTTTTGTATTTAATAAATAAACTTCTGGAGAAGAGTCTGTGAATTCACTATTGAGCATAACATCCTTTACTTATGGCAGTGATCCTAAAGCTGTTGCCTGTCTAACTCCTCTTCCAAATGAATGGAAGTGTACCCAAAGTGGGGTGGAGATGGGGGTGTCTGTTTGTGAGCATGTGTGTGCAGAAACATCAAAGCACAACCCTGGACCTGTCAAATATTAAAGCTGTAAAGCTTCATCAAAGTAGGACTTAGTCCATCAGTAGATGAACAGGACATGCTTTCCTAAGTTCTTTTGTACACTATTATTATAATACATAAGAATTTTTGTAGAAGTGGAAGACAGTATTTTTCCATGTTTGCGTTTCCCAGTCCCGTGATGTTTTTAGATGCAAGCTGGGGAGGATGCACAGGATGTAGCCTGCTAACAGCATGGGTTTGGTTAACAGCTTGCATTGCTGGCTGTAAGCTGGTTGTTCTCTGCACGGTGTTGAGTCAATGCTCACTGGGCTCTGGGGGAGTTGTACAGAGGCTAAAGGCACACACAACTGCTCTCAGTTATGTGACTGATGCCAGTGTTCCTTATGGGAGGAGTTCCTTCTTCTGTTACCTCAGATAAAGATCCCAGCTCCTGCAGATTGTGTGCTTGGTTTGTATAGCTGAGCAGGAACCTGCCCTGCCTTTGGACTCTAGGCTGCTGCACAGTGGGAGTGTAATCTGTCTGAAAGGGAAAAGGTGGAAGAAAACAAACATGTAATTGCTTCCACGAGCAGCTTTAGTGGCATTTGGGAATTCCATTTTGGAACTCTGTCAAAGGTAGCAGTACATTTCCCATCATAGTTTTACATCTGTCCTGTGTTCTGCAGGTTTCCTCATTTCACTGTGCTTTCTCTTTCTCTTGCAATGCTTTTTTTGTCTATGGACTTTTATCTTGGTGGTTTGTGGGTTTCTGCTGGAGAGGCACTGGAATTCTGTCCTGTCTGCTGCTTGTACAGTCTGTATCTCAGTCCCACCACTGTGAGGCTGTGGTCCAGATATAAAAACTGCACTCCAGGTCACAAAAACTATTCAGTGCTGGAATGACAAATAGATGACACATAGACTTGGTGCTCCTTAGCACCTCTCCTCAGGCACATAGATTGTGTTCTCAAATTTTCTCTACAGCACCTTTTCTCACATTTCTGAAACAAAATGATAAAAGCCTTCGAATGCTTTTGGAAACCTACATGGGGACATTGGCAACTAAAACTCTTCTCTCACTGTCTCAGTGGAACTTCTGAGCAACACTAGCTGAAACAGTTCAGCATGTGGGAATGTACCTGTCCTCATATCAGGACTGGTGCTCTCTCTCATGAGTTCAATTTCTTGGTTATACTGGTGCCAGCTGTGGCCCTCTACTAAAAGGTAATGTTGTCTTCTGAAAGCTGTATTTTGATTTTTATGTGAAAAATGCACTGCGTTTTCCTTGGCGTTTCCACATTTGTACTTTGAAT